>NC_042621.1:203511260-203826746 GCF_901001135.1 Rhinatrema bivittatum
CTTCTCTGACTTCCGTACGGTCCTACAAGCCTCCATCCTATCCAAGCTTGATTATTGCAATGCAATTCTTCTTGGCCTTCCTCAATATGCCATTTGACCCCTGCAGATTCTCCAAAACTCTGCAGCACGCATCCTCACCAATGCACACCGAAGTGATCACATTACCCCACTACTCAAACACCTTCACTGGCTACCCATTCAGGCCCGTATAAAATACAAATCTCTCACCATCATGCACAAAACAATTCATAACCCAGACATGCCATGGTTCAAAGAACATCTACGATTCCGTACATCAAACAGACCCATTAGACTTCAACACTCTTCCACACTACATACTCCGTCGCCTAATAGTGCCAGGCTCAAGTGTACCAAAGAGCGTGCACTCTCTTTAGCTGGTCCCACCCTGTGGAACAAAATGCCTCCAAGCCTTCGCCTCGAGACCTGCCCAAAGAGATTTAAACAGAATCTAAAGACCTGGCTCTTCTCACTCACATACTCTTAACACCCCTTCCTCTCCCCTCTATCCCTCCCCCATTGAACATATTGTAAATTACCCCTCTCCCTCCCCCATCGAATATTTTGTAAATTTCCTCTCTCCCTCCCCCAGCGAATATATTGTAAATTGCCTGTAATTACTTGTAAAGCATCTCCCCATCCCTTTCTCCACTCCCTCTACCCTCTTCTTTGATTCAGTAAATACTTCCCCTCCACCCTTCCTCTATCCCCCCTACCTTTCCTCTATCCTTGTTATTGTCTTCCTTTTTGAACGGTTTCTTGTTTTTTACCCTACGTTATTTAAACGGTTTCTTGTTTTTACCCATTTTTATTTTTGACTGTTCCCTGTGAAGCTTGTTGCTATGTTGAGTTACCTGTAAACCGAGATGTTCCCAATGTATCTCGGTATATAAATTGCTTAAAATAAATAAATAAAAGTTTCTAGGGATGTGCATTCGTTTCATCTGTTTCACATTCGTTTCATATGTTTCATATTACATGCTTATATAGGAAACGTATGCACATCCCTAGAAGTTTCTATTCTGAAGTGAGTCACATGTAACAATTTTCAGATCTAAAACAGGATGGAAAGCACCATCCTTTTGTGGAACTACAATATAATTGAAAGAGCAACCTGTACCTTCCTCATTATTTGGGACTAGAACCATGGCCTTTAAGTCTATCAAACATTCCAAGGTGGCTTGGATGGCCACCCACTTCTCTGTGGAACTGCAATGGGAAATCATAAAAGCATCTGTAGAAACTCAGCAGAAATCCAGGGCATAACATTTTTACACCACCAGTACAATCCATTGGTCTGAAGATGGACCCCAGATATTTATTAGGAGGACAAGGCAACTCCAGAACCTGAGTCATCAACCTTACCAGCCTTCTTTGGCTGAAAGGACGACTTGTAAATCACAGTCTCCACCCCCCCCCCACCCCACCAATTGCAAAAGACCCTGACCCAACAAAGGATTCCTCTGTTAAGATGCAGTGTTCAACTACGCAATCCCCTCCATTTTACGCTTGCTGGTCTTTCAAGGGGGAGGCGGCAATAGCTCCAGGCGTTTTGTACCCTTCGGAGGTGGTGGTCTTGGCCATGATTTCCCCTTGATTCCAGCGAGCTATTCATTCTGCCCTTTACAAAAGGTCTGAAGGTCTTTAAAAAATGCCATCCAGGAAAGAGCAGCAAAATCTATGCCTGGCCCCCATAGAAACTAATAATGCGACTTCTGAAAGTGCACTCATGGCATGCCCCACAAATGGGTATAAGGAACAAGGGAGGGGGGGCAGATCCTTCTCCTCTGCAAGGGCTTAACCAGAGGCAACCTCCATAATGAGGGACCTCCTTTGAGTGCCCCCTCGGGGTGGCACTGGGAGGCTTCAGGTGAAGTGAACTCCCCTGCTGCCAGCTCTCTGGGCTCAAAACATCCAGCACAGACTAAGGGAGACTATGGGATGCATTGCTCTCATATGGCAGGCCCCTCAAATAGGAAACTTTTTCCCATGCTTCTCTCTGAGCTCGTTACTGTTCCACCACAAAAATGGCTGCCAGTACACCTCACATGTAGGAGCTGCAATGACTGGCTCAGAATCAGTCTGCAGCTCATTTCCCCTGGCACTCGGCAATAGCAGCATTGCAATGATCCACTCCCTGATACAAATAGCAGCATCCATCACTTTCTATGATCAACAGCAATTGCACCTTTGCACTTCACTGCTCCTTCTCAGGGCTGCTCCTGGTCTGTGCTCTCAAAGCTGTGCCGCCTGCCGAAAGGGAGTCCATTTGCCCCGGGGACACGTCAGCTGCTCTGTCCATGTGACCCCGATGTCCAAGGCCAGCTGGAAGTACTGCATCAGAAAGCTCATGCTGAATTGAAATCCTGGGCTCCCCTTCTAGTGAATCCATTCCCTCAATGCAACTTGCCCCTCGTTCAACTGATGGAGGGAGCTTGCTTTCATCTCAGAAGTAAAAAAAAAAAAAAAAGTGACCTGCCCTTGTCCTCTCAGGTCTATGTGCACAAGAAGAGATGCATTTCCACCATCTGCTGGAGACAGAGAATACTGGCAGGCTGATGCAGGATCAGTACTATATACAGGGGCCTCAGAGATTCCATTTGCCTCCATCTGCAGGAAATGTATAACCCACTTGTTTGGACTGGCCTGCCTGGACAATGAAGAATATAATAATCTATTTTGTTCTCTGTTCCTTTCTATTTATAATAGTTTGCAATAGAACATATTGATTAGCACCAACATTCTGCACCATATAAGCTTAGAGCTTACCGTATTTTTCGCTCCATAAGACGCACTTTTTTTCCCCCAAAGGTGGGGGGAAAATGTATGTGCATCTTATGGAGCGAATATAAAAAAAAAACCAAACAAAAATCTAACAAACACCCCCCCCCCCCGACTCCCCCAAGACCTGCCGACTTAATTTCCTACAACCCCCCCCCCCAAGACCTGACAAATTAATTTCCTGCAACCCCCCACCCTCCTGACCCCCCCAAGACCTGCCAAACGTCCCTGGTGGTCCAGCGGGGGTCCGGGAATGATCTCCTGGGCGTGGGCCGTCGGCTGCCAGTAAACAAAATGGCGCCGACGGCCCTATGCCCTCACTATGTCACTGAGACCGACCGCTGCTATTGGTCGGTCTCAGTGACATAGTGAGGGCATAGGGCCGTTGGCGCCATTTTGTTTACTGGCAGCCGACGGCCCTATGCCCTCACTATGTCACTGAGACCGATCGCTGCTATTGGTCGATCTCAGTGACATAGTGAGGGCATAGGGCCGTCGGCTGCCAGTAAACAAAATGGCGCCGACGGCCCTATGCCCTCACTATGTCACTGAGACCGACCAATAGCAGCGGTCGGTCTCAGTGACATAGTGAGGGCATAGGGCCGTCGGCGCCATTTTGTTTACTGGCAGCCGACGGCTCACGCCCAGGAGATCGTTCCCGGACCGCTCCTGGACCCCCGCTGGACCACCAGGGACGTTTGGCAGGTCTTGGGGGGGTCAGGAGGGTGGGGGGTTGCAGGAAATTAATTCGGCAGGTCTTGGGGGGGTCAGGGGGTGGAGGTTGTTAATTTAAAGGGTTGGGATGGGGGGGGGGGGGGTTTGGGGGTTCCCACAGAAAGAAAAATTTTCTGATCTGGGGAGTGGACCGAAATGGCCCTCCCCAGACCCGAAAACAAAATGGGGAGAAAAAAAAAAAACTATGCACTCCCCTAATTTGCTCCATAAGACGCCCAGACGCAGAGCCGGTTTAGCACAATTTTTTTTTTTTTTAGTTTTCCCCCTCTGAATCCTAGGTGCGTCTTATGGTCAGGTGCGTCTTATGGAGCGAAAAATACGGTATATGGTTGCAACAGTTGTGTCTTCAACTTTGAGATAATTAGATCCTGCTTGTTTTGTGGAAAAACTGATTCCTATGAGGTTCATTGCAAACCCACCAAGATATGGAAGATAGTTTGGAGGTAACAGCAGATAGAATCTTAAGCTACAATAATAAGATCATAAATGCAATATTGGGTCAGACCAAGGGTCCAACAAGCCCAGCATCCTAACTCCAGCAGTGGCCAATGCAAGTCACAAGTACCCTACAAGATCCTAGGGTTAAGAAGCTGCTTCTCTAAGTTTACAATGGATAATAATAATTTATGGACTTTTTATCCAGGAACTTGTCTAAACCATTTTTAGACCCACCAACATTACCTGCTTTTACCACATCTTCTGACAAATTATACAGTTCAATTGTGTACTGAATGAAAACATTTTTGTATGATGTTTTAAATGTGCTACCTATTAGTTTCATGGAGTGTCCCCTAATCTTACAATTAGAAAGAGTAAATAAATAACTGTTCCCTATTTACCTGTTCCATCCCACTCAAAACAGTGGGGTTTGTGTACACTGATTTCTTCTTTTGCCTTAGACCTTGTCCCTTTCTCCAGAAATAGCTCATTCCTTTGAGTTCACCTGGTTCAAAAAAAGGCTTGTGATGTTGGGTTGATTCAAAATGAAACTAATAGCATACATATCCAAGTGCCTTTGAGGAGGCTGTTGGATTGCAACATCCTATAGTACCATTAGCCAGAAAATTACTAGTCAGAAGGCTCTTGGTCAGAGCACTAATACTCATACTTTGTACTCTGATTGGACTTGCAGACTGAACTTTGAAGTTGCTAGAATTCTCTAGGATCAAATGGGAGTATAGAGAGCAGATCTCTATGCTGAGACCATGCTCCAATTCCAGTGGACAGCACATTTACTGGAACTCCCTAGTGTTTATGGTTTAATCCTTATTTTACCTGTTGATGGTTGTAAAATCTTTTTCTGTTCACTGTTCCCACTTCTTATTAATTTGTTAGCTCTGCCTGTTCTGGACTGATTAATGTTCTCAGTGTTTTTAAATTTGGTTTGCAAGTTTATTTCTGTATTGTATGGAGTCCCAGTATCCCCAGAAACCAACAGGGGATAGCTTGTAGGGAGAGTACTTACCCAGAGGCAAGTAGTTGGCAAGTTGCCAGTGAAGGAGTATGTATGTGCACAGGTGCAGGTAGACCTGGACAGTGTTTAGCAGGACTCTCCAAATGACTCTGGATTTAACCCTGAGTGGGTGTTAGGGGTGGTGCTGAGGCATTACATGACACTTCTCTATCAAATCACCAGTTCCCACTCCCCTAGATCCAAGGTGTAGTGATTGAGATAATCACCCACGATGGTTTTTGGGGAAATAAGGATGTGTGATTGTGTGAGGGGAGCGTACATGTGTGAGACTGATGCTCGTTCGCTTTGTCTTTCTTTCTTGCTACTGCACAAAAAGGGCATTTTTATGCCCTTTACTGCATTCATTTTGGCGCGGGGGGGGGGGGAACCATGGCTGAAGGGTTCCAGCCTAACAGCTTGGAATCCTGCAATCTTACAAATTATAGGTATAAATGGCTATTACTATTCAATCTCTTAACATAAATGGCTTGTATTCCCTATCAAGAGGAAAGAAAATGCTAACTGAACTCAGTAGGCATAAGGTCCACATTGTTTTTATACAGGAGACACACCTGGAAGATCTGGAACATCGTAAATTACAAAGGGAGTGGGTTGGCCAGTGCTTTTCTTTTTTTATATTTTTTAGCTCTAATTAGAGAGAAGCAGCCTCACAAATCCATAAGAATGTAGCTTTTGATAAGGAACAGGTTGTGACGGATCCTAGTGGTAGATATGTGTTGGTGTGTGGTGTCCTTCAAGGGGTGAAAAGTGGTCCTAGTCAATGTACATGCTCCAAACCAGTATTTGCATAATTTTTATACCATTCTGATGGTTAAAATAACTCAGTGGTAAGCCTATGCCATTATAATGGGAAGGGATTTTAATATTACTGATAACCCTCTGGTAGACTGCAAGCCGTCAAAAATACCAAGAACAAACCAAGTCAATGTGGACATAGGTTTCGTGTGTAGCGAGCTTCAACTAATAGATTCTTGGCATACCTTGCACTCAAAGGATCTGGAGTTTACTCATTTTTCTCATGTACATAACATGTATACGTGAATCAAATATCTTAATTTGCTAAATAAGTGTTCAGCAATTATCTTCTAGCTCTATTTGCCATATTTAATTCTCTAACCATGATATTGTTCTCACATCCTTCAGTTTAAAGACTGGGGGAATCAGGATCTAAATAGTGGAGAATGTCACCTATATTGTACTAGGATAAGTAATTTATACTTTAAGGATAAATGAAAAGAATATTCACATTTTAATTTTTTACCCAAAATTAATAAGGTTACATACTGGAATGCAGTGAAAACTGATGCATGCCACATGTTGGCATATCAGGTGAGAACACCCCCCCCCCCCCCCCCCAAAAAAAATGGTAACTCTCACCAAACAAATAGCCACCTTAAGGTGCTTGCACGTGAGGGGTATGACAGATACTATAAAAGAGAAATTAAAGATAGAACAAGAACTGAACTTAATATTGATGGCTAGAGCACAACAAAATCTGACTTATAAATATAAATTATATCAGTGGGGAAATAAATCAGGGAAACTCCTAGCAAGATTGGTTAATTCTGAGCTACACCCCCAAAGGCTGCAATACACATTGAATACATGATGCACTATTCACATGCGCACTCCTTCCATAGTGAGATCATTTGACAGCTATTACAAAACTTTATACTCTACAAGCACCTCACAGCATGAGAAAATTATTTTCTTTGAAGGTTTGACCCTTCCTTGCTTGGATGATGTGTTCAGGGAGGGTTTAAATGCACCTATTCATGAGCATGAAATTTTCCGTCAAAGCCCCCAGACATGATGGTCTAGGCCAGGAGTTTTACAAATTATTGGGAAAGCTCATCCTTACTTTTTTTAAAGACATGTTTCAAATGGCGTGTAAAAAGAGTATGTTTGAAGCTGGGCATAATTTGGCGACAGTGGTGCTCTTACCCAAACCAGGCAAAGACCCTAGATATCCGGAGGCGTATTGCCAGTTATAGTTACTGCAATAAGATCTTAAAATACTAGCAGCAATTCTAGTTTATTAGTTGAACAAAGTAGTCCAGAGTTCAGTTTCTCAGGACCAACTTGGATTCATTAAGGGCACATTATCGAACAATATCTTCAAAGCAATCTTGGCACTTCAGATTGCTAAGGACAAAAGAGGAGATGGCATCTTGGTCAGCTTAGATGCTGAAAAGGTGTTTGATTATGTGGAGTGGCCATATCTTGTTTGGATTTTGGAAAAACTTGGATTGGAGTACAATTTATAGAATGGATCAAGTTATATCATAATCCATTGGTTCATCTTATGGTAAAATGAACATTATCAGATTTATTTGCCTTGGGCAGATGTACGAGCCAGAGGTGCCCATTGTCTTTATGGTTTGTATTGTCTTTTGAACCCTTGGCCATTAAATTGCAACATTTACCACTCTTTCGGGCCGATACAGTAAAGTGCGCTCAGGCCGAGCTCACCGTTAGCCCCCATTTGGACGCGTGTTTTTGACGCGCTATTTTTATCCCTTATACAATAAGGGGTAATAACACGTGGAAAACGCGTGTCCAACCCCCCCCCCGAAACTAATAGCGCCCACAATTTGTAAATGCATGTTGATGAGCCTATTAGTTAGTCCCGCGCAATACAGAAAGTAAAATGTGCAGCCGAGCCACAAATTTTAATTTTGTCCGGCAAAGGGGAAAGTGTACAGAAAAGCAGAAAAAAACTGCTTTTCTGTACACCCTCCGACTTAATATCATAGCAATATTAAGTCTGAGGCCCCAAAGATTAAAAAAAAAAAAAAATCTGCCCACAGGTTGGAAAACAGACTCTCAATTTTGCTGGCGTCCGTTTTCCGCACCTGTGGCTGTCAGCTGGTTCGACAACTGATGCCGGTAAAATTAAGCGGCCGTCAAACCCGCTGACAGCCGCCACTTCAAAAAGGAGGCGCTAGGGACACATTAGTGTCCCTAGCACCTCCTTTTTATCGTGAGCCTTAATTTGCATACCTGGGCTTCCTGAATCACGCGCTCAGGAGAGTGGCCTGGGCGCAAGTTGGGAGAGCAAGCGCTAGCCGGCTCTCCCGCAAAATTTTCTGTATCAGCCCGTTTGAAGGTATATCTATTAAGAGTACCATAATTAGGTTTTTTCACTTTAATAAGCCTCAGAGAGGAGTGAATTAATAACACTCTCTGTTCAGTTTCCAGAGCAGCTCTTCCTGTGTTCTAAAACTGACTTCAGAATATTACAGTTTTGCTACTTGTGCTGAGATGACACTTTTTTTTTTTTTTTTTTTTTTTAAGCAGCCCATGGAAGTAAAACCCTGTCTGGGCTACAAAAGATATCTCTGTACTGGGATCAAATTCACTACAAATTTGAATTTTAAGTTTTAAAAACTCCCAGAACATATTCAACAATATCCTGCAGCACCCTATGTTAACACAAACACCCATTATTCCCATAAAACCACCCATTGGTACTGATGTCCAACACTTACATTCTATGTCACCTGTGCTAAAAATGAAAGCTGAATTAAGGTCCCCAGGTTCTTTTCAGTGTTTCCATACTCATTTTTAACATTTTTTTTTATAGGTTTTTTTATTCCCAAACCCTTCTGGGTTCCAAAGGAAAATGTTTACATTTCAAAAGTGCTTTTGGGTTACTGCAGTGGCGTTAATTTTATTTGTTCTTCCCAGCTGGGTCTGCAGGTGCTCGCTGACATCACTACTGTAATGGCGGTTTCCAAGGGCCTTCTGCAGCCTTTTCTCCGACACTACAGCGGTGCTCAACTCTGCCACTCACCACCGCAGCCTATTATGGCAAGGCTGGCAGCGGCCCAACGCCATGCTGTTAGCTCCTGCTCCACTGCACCACAGGAGCTTCCCCTGGCTCCCACAGCTTCAATTGTGACCAAGTTTGCCAAGGGAAGCCCTCTCTCAATTCCCTTCCACTCTTGCCTCCTCCACACTGCTACTGTGGGGAGCTTGCCACCTACTCCTGCAGCTCACAGTGCTAACAGCGTAATGCTGCTCTTGCCAGCGTAATGCTGCTCCAGCCAGCGTAATGCTGCTCCAGCCAGCAGGCCTATGCTGCACCCCAGGAGCCACCTTTCTAGGATCCCTGGCTCCAGTTACTTCAGCAGATTTTTTTTTGTGTCCTCTATTTACAAAGGTAAGAGCCATAGATGTGGCTCTGTGTAAAAAAAAAAAATAGCCTACAAATAGTATGAAAACTTATGTTTATTTTGTGTTGATCATCACATTTTCTTGAGAATATAAAAGCTATTTTGTAAGTTTACTGCCTCAACAGCCAAAGATGCAAAAGAAAAATGCTGGCACTCCAGTTTGATTTATAAAAGATGACATCTCAATGTACAGATTGAACAGATTCATGTAAGAATTAGCAAAATTGCTTACCTTGTAATAGGTGTTATCCCAGGACAGCAGGATGTAGTCCTCACATATGGGTGACATCGGTAATGGAGCCCTATGTACGGAAAAACTTCTTTAAAAGTTTCCCTGAAACTTTTGAATGGCACCGGAGTGCCTACTGAGCATGCCCAGCATGCCATGATATTCCCTGCCACAGGGGTCTCCCTTCAGTCTTTTTTGTAGCAATAAGCGTTAGCAAAAATAAAATAATAAACTGTATCAGGCCCAACTCCGCGGGGTGGCGGGTGGGTTTCGTGAGGACTACATCCTGCTGTCCTGGGATAACACCTATTACAAGGTAAGCAATTTTGCTTTATCCCAGGACAAGCAGGATGCTAGTACTCACATATGGGTGATTAGCAAGCTAGAGGCTGAGTCATTTTGCAGTGAAGCAACAGTGAAGTATTGTTGTTGAAATGAATCAGCCGAAATCACAGCAGGTTGGATGTAGAAGGAGTTGGGATTATACTGGAAACAAGTTCTTTAAGACAGATTGTCCATATGCTGAATCTTGTCTTCCCTGTTTGTCTAAACAGTAGTGAGCTGCAAAAGTGTGGAGAGAACTCCATGTTGCTGCTTTGCAA
This sequence comes from Rhinatrema bivittatum, assembly GCF_901001135.1. Taxonomy (NCBI): domain Eukaryota; kingdom Metazoa; phylum Chordata; class Amphibia; order Gymnophiona; family Rhinatrematidae; genus Rhinatrema; species Rhinatrema bivittatum. Next base: position 203,521,278 of record NC_042621.1, read on the forward strand.
ATGTCCAGAATAGGTACAGAGCGAAGGTGTGCTACTGAAGTTGACATTGCTCTTACTGAGTGTGCTTTTACTCGCCCTTGAAGAGTAAGGCCTGATTTTTCATAACAAAATTGTATGCAATCTGCTAGCCAGTTTGACAGAGTATGCTTACCCACTGCTTTACCTGGGTTGTTTGGATCATAGGATACAAACAGCTGACTGGATTTTCTTTGGGCTGTAGTGCGGTTTAAATAGAAGGACAACGCACGCTTACAGTCCAAAGTGTGTAAGGCTCTTTCTCCCTGGTGAGAGTGAGGCCTAGGAAAGAATGTAGGTAAAACTATTGATTGGTTCAAGTGGAATTCCGTGACAACCTTAGGAAGGAATTTTGGATGTGTCCAGAGGACTACCCTGTCATGGAGGAACTTTGTAAAAGGTTCGTATGTGACTAGCGCTTGCAATTCACTGACCCTTCTAGCTGATGTAATGGCTATGAGAAATACCGTTTTCCAAGTTAGGTATTTAAGGTCACAAGTATTTATGGGTTCAAAAGGAGAACGCATAAGTCTAGTTAATACGACATTCAGGTCCCATTGTATGCTTGGGGAATGAATTGGAGGTTTAATGTGAGTTAGGCCTCTCATGAATTTACTGACGAGAGGCTGTGTGGAGATAGGAGCATCTTCCAGCTTATTATGGTAAGCTGAGATTGCACTTAAGTGTACCCTTACAGATGATGTCTTAAGACCAGAGTCTGAGAGATGGTAAAGGTAATCTAATAGTGAGGTAGTGGGGCAAGTGAAAGGATCTAAATCTTTCAGATTGCACCACAATGTAAACCGTTTCCATTTGTAGGAATAATTCTTTCTAGTGGAAGGTTTACGTGCAGCTATAAGTACTTGAGATATAGCGGAAGGAAGGTTGAGAGGCTGTAAGATCAAGCTTTCAACATCCATGCTGTCAGGGACAGGGATTGAAGGTTGGGATGGCGCAACTGACCCTGTTCCTGAGTTATGAGATTGGGAGCTACTCCCAGGCGAATTGGATCCCTGACTGAGAGATCTAACAGTGTGGGAAACCATACTTGTCGAGGCCAATATGGGGCTATGAGTATCATGGTCCCTTTGTCCTGTTGTAGCTTCACTAGTGTTTTGGTTATGAGTGGTATCGGTGGATACGCGTATAACAGGCCTAAATTCCAATGGCGAGCAAACGCGTCCTTTGGTATGTTGTTCTGCTGTGAGTAGAGAGCAGTAATTGTTCACTTTGTAGTTGAGCTGGGATGCAAAGAGATCTATCGTCGGATGACCCCAGCGTTGGAAGATCTTGGATGCTATTGTTGGATCCAAGGACCATTCGTGTGGTTGGAACTGACGACTGAGGCGATCCACTACTGTGTTGTGGATGCCTGCTAGGTAGGTGGCCCGTAGAAGAATTGAGTGTGTTAGGGCCCAGTCCCAAATCTGTGCTGCTTCTTGACAAAGAAGGTAAGAACCTGTCCCTCCTTGTTTGTTGATGTACCACATAGCTACTGTGTTGTCCGTTTGGATCAGAACAGTCTTGTGTGATAGGCAGTCCTTGAATGCATGCAGCGCATAACGTATAGCTCGAAGCTCTAGGAAATTTATTTGAAAAGAGGCTTCTAGCTGTGTCCACTTGCCCTGTGTCTTTAGATGACCAATATGTGCTCCCCACCCCAAGGTGGATGCATCTGTAGTCAAAGTCACTTGTGGAACTGGTTGCTGGAAAGGTAGGCCTTTGAGCAGGTTGTTCATTGATGTCCACCAGAGGAGTGCAGATTTGAGCTCTGGTGTGATGTGAATAGGAGTGGACATTGGTTGAGTGGCTTGTATCCACTGTGCTTTGAGTGTCCATTGCAGAAGTCGCATGGTCAATCTGGCCATGGGAGTTACATGAACCGTGGAAGCCATGTGCCCTAGAAGAATGAGGCACTGGTGAGCTGTTACCTGGAATTGGTTGCGAAGATTGTGAGTCAACAGGACAAGTGTTTGAGCACGGTCTCTTGGAAGAAAAGCTGTTGCTATTGTAGTGTTTAGTTCTGCACCTATGAACTGTATCAGATGAGTTGGTGACAGATGAGATTTCTGGTAGTTGATGAGAAATCCCAAGGAGTGAAGCACTTGGATGGTGAGCTTGAGAGAAGTGAGAGCTCCTTCTTTTGATTGACTTTTGATGAGCCAATCGTCCAGATAAGGGAACACGTGCACTCTTTGCTTGTGGAGGTGTGCCACTGCTGCAGCCATGCACTTTGTGAATACTCGTGGTGCTGATGCAAGGCCGAATGGCAGCACTCTGTATTGAAAATGCTGATCCTGTACCCGAAAGCGCAGGTATTGGCGATGAGGAGGAAAGATGGGAATGTGAGCGTATGCATCTTGAAGATCCAGAGAGCAGAGCCAATCTCCCCTTTGAAGAAGAGGTAGAATGGTGCCTAGGGACACCATTCTGAATTTTTCTTTTTTGAGGAATTTGTTGAGATTTCTGAGGTCTAGAATGGGTCGAAGGCCTCCTGTTTTCTTTGGAATGAGGAAATATCTGGAGTAGAATCCTCTGCCCTTTTGAGGTCCAGGAACTGGTTCTATGGCCCTGGCTCTCAGAAGGGTGGATAATTCTGTTTGAAGAATTATGGAGTGTTGATTTATTGTGCAAGAGTGAAGTGGTGGATTTTCTATTGGGATAGTTAAGAAATCCAGCCTGTAACCGTGAGTTGTGATGGATAACACCCACTGGTCGGTGGTGATGGAGGTCCAATTGTTGTGGAAATACTGTATGAGACCTCCTACTGGTGTTTCTGGGAACGGGTTGAACTGGCTGCTGCTCTCTGGGGCTTTTCAGAAACCAGATGTAGTGGCCGTTTGTGGAGGTGGTTGAGCCCTTGCAGGCCTTTGTCTAGGCTGCTGGCGTTGCGTTGGGCGGCTAGCTCTTGGCCTACCTGCTGGGGGGTAATATCGACGTGAGCGATAAGGCCGTCGAGTGTCACGCCTTGGAAATTTCCTGGCCGAAGGCTGAGACTCTTGTGGTTGGGACGACAACTGGTTTCAGTATGGTCCTTTAGGGTTGCCACAGCTTCTTTTATTTTCTCACCAAAGAGATTGTCCCCTAAGCAAGGTAGATCTGCCAAATGTTCTTGAACCTCTGGGCGCAGATCAGAGGCTTTGAGCCATGCCCATCTTCTTGCTGCAATGCCTGATGCTGATAGCCTTGCAGCAGTTTCAAAAGAATCGTAGGTTGCTCGTACCTCGTGTTTACCAGAGTCAAGGCCTTTATGAACTATGTCCTGTAAGGATTCCTGATATTGCTCAGGAAGAGAGAGAGAGAGAGAGAGAGAGAGAGTTCCTGAACCTGCTTCCAAAGGTTCCTTTGGTACTGGTTCATGTACAGCTGGTAAGATGAAATTTTTGAAACCAGCATTGAACCTTGAATGATTTTTCTTCCTAGATTATCCAAAAGCCTACTCTCTTTCCCAGGTGGTACAGAGGAGTGGGATTTTTGCCGCTTTGCTTTCTTTTGGGCGGATTCAACGACCACTGATTGGTGGGGCAACTGTATTTTCTGGAACCCTGGAATAGGTTGCACTAGGTATGTTGATTCTGCTCTTTTATTAACTGCAGATACTGAACCCGGATGCTCCCAAATCCTATATTGCAGTTCCTGGAACACCTCATGGACCGGGACTGCTAGCATCTCCTTGGGAGGGTCCACAAACTGGAGGACTTCCAAGGTCTTCTGACGTGCATCCACCTCTGTTTGACTGGGAAAGGGAATGGTGTCAGCCATCTCTTTAACAAAGTTGGTAAAAGAGAGGTCCTCAGGAGACGATTTCCTATGGTCATCTGGCGGAGAAGGCTCTGAAAATATTTCCTCATCAGAAGAAAATTCAGAGCTGGTGTCTACAGGAATCTCATGTGTGTGATGAGGGATTGGCTGCCCAGGACGAGATGGTAAGACTGGAGAACGAGGCCTTGGGGGTCTTGGTACTCCAGAAGGGCCTGGAATCGGTTCCATTGGAATCTTCTTAGTGAGGATGTCCAGTAATGTGTCCAGTTTGGTGAAAACTGGGTGTAAGCCGGATATATCCTCCTTGGGCACCGGTGCTGGCATCGGAGGTATCGGTGTGGGCACCGATGGAGGAATCTGTGGTACCGATGGAGGTACCTGTGGCATCGGTGGAGGTACCGGAGTAGGCATCGATGCCGGTTCCCGTGCCCTCGGTGTCTGCAGCATCGATGGTGCTGGCTCTGTCGGTGATGGAACGGGCATCGTGGAGTTGTTTCGCGTAGAGCTTGAAGCACCGCTTGACGAATAAAGGCGTCAAGTTCCGCTCTCACAGCTGGTGATAACAGAGCAGCTGTGGAGGGAGGCGGTGTTGGCGATGCCAATACTACCTCAGAGCCCTGAGGAGGTATGGAGCCCGTCACCGATATCGGTGGGGATCGCCCTTCACTAGGCCTCGGAGCCTCAGTCCCCGTCCGGGGTTTCTTTGCTGGCGAGGCCGTGACTTCCGATGGATTCTCGGTCATCGTTACCTGGCGTCTCCGATGCCGGTGGCGGTGCTTTTTTTTCGCTCCCTGAGGTCAATGCTTTTGAAGACACCGAAGGGGACGGCGTTGAGGCATCTCCCACCTCCGGACGTTTCTGCTTCAGGATTAGTTGACGTACTGAAGCGGATGGAGAAGATTGCGTTGAGGTCGAGGGCCTTGGAAGCAGTTGGATGTTGAATAACTGCTCCATCTTTTCGGCCCGAAGACGACGACCTTTTGCTGTCATTTCCGCACATGATTTACATGTTTGGATATTGTGGTCTTTGCCTAGGCAAAGAACACATTCGAAGTGAGGGTCGGTAATTGACATAGTCCTCACACAGTTTGGGCACTTTTTGAAGCCAGAGGCCATGGCGCCGGACAGCCGTCGACAGCGATAAGCCCAAAAATATCATTCCCGGCCGGGAATCGAAAACGGAAAAAGTTATAAGAAGGGAAACCCCTGCGGACGGAGTAACTTTTTTCCGAAAATACGAATTTTTTTTCGCTAGGTGAAATTCACCTCAGGACTCCAATTATCCCGCGATGCTAACGGCTTCGCGGAAAAAAGAAGACTGAAGGGAGACCCCTGTGGCAGGGAATATCATGGCATGCTGGGCATGCTCAGTAGGCACTCCGGTGCCATTCAAAAGTTTCAGGGAAACTTTTAAAGAAGTTTTTCCGTACTTAGGGCTCCATTACCGATGTCACCCATATGTGAGGACTAGCATCCTGCTTGTCCTGAGATAAATTACATTGCCTTTTAAATCAATATGCCCACTTTTAATTTCTACTTACAGTTTTGCTGGTTAAGGATTTTCAGTATTTCCAGTAAATCCATAGTTATTTTGCCATTTACTGATGTGCTAGACCACTACTGCTTGAAGCCTCAGAAAACAAAGTTGATCAGATTCAAATCCTGGAGGCACACTAAAATAGTTTGTTCTCGGTATTTTTTACATAAAAGACAACTTGCTCCATTATAATAGTATACTAGTTTCTTTAAAATCATCACTGCAATCATCACTAACAAGTGACAAAGGGTACGGAAACTGAATTATCGTCCAAGCCATAGATATGAACATTCCAGAAAAATCTGAGATATGACAAAAGAGAAACTCTAAGAATACTTATACTACTTCTGGATATTCTGTAAGTGCTGTGGATAAATGGAAAACAGACTTCCAGGGCTGCCAAGCTGATTTCTATTAGGATTAATGAGTTCATTAAAAAAAATACAAATACATTCAAACTGCTGTTAGACATGAAGAAAAATATACTTACAAAATCGTTTGAAATATGTATAAAAATAACCAACTCCAGTTTCACAAGATGTTAGGGAAAAAATCCAGAAGCGCATGACATGGCCCACTTTTTCAGAAATCGTTCAGAATGTGCTGTGAAAGTTTAATATATACCTCACAAAGATCAAAAATAAACTTCTGTGATTGCAGCTTGCCAAAAAGGAAAAGCTTATTTAAGTAGACTTAGGAAAGAAAAAACCACTGCCACAGGGACTACTCCAATCAAGATGAATACTTGAAGATATAAAAAAAAAAAATATATGAGGGGCATAAAGATCAGGACAAAAAATAAAAAATGAAAAATAGAGTTCTATTATCCGACAAATTTTAAGCAAAATTGACAAAAAAAATCCAATTTATGAAACCATTTGTATTAAACCAAGGACTGGCAAACTTTTTTTTTTTTTTTTTAATATAAAACAGCATTGTTTTTTTCTGTCTGTATGTTAGGAATCACAGGCAGGAATTTTCAATCAATATCATAATGAGGATTGAATGAATTGACTAGATATAGATCAACCCATGGTCTTGTAAACTAGAAGTCTCTATTGGCCACCATGTGTCCATTTTCAGCCTTTATATACTCTGACGATTGCAATGATTTTTTTCACTTTGAACCATAAGTCCTGGATGATTGAAGACTATGTATTACTGTGAGTTATATTGTGATGCCCAAAAATATGCAATTAATACATATATACTTTATGCAAACGTGAACTTGTAATTTTTCGCACAGTCTCTTTACTTAGGTATTTTTGAGCATAATATATGTATTTAACCTCTCAGCCTTCACAGAAAAAGTACTTTGTCTTCTGAAATTGTGTGCATACTAACATCTTTCTTAAATTCTTTCAATGAGACTCCATGGAAAGTCACCTGGAAAAATATGGTCCATGCTGAAGGAATAAATATCAAGTAAAGCAAGTTTGGACAGTGTTTTCCATAGATAACAGGATGACTTAGCCATGAAGTGCGAGTGATGTCATCTGGTGATACCAGACTAGTCTCTCCTAGCTAGCAGAGCCTTTAGCTCTGTTGAGCATGTACAGAAGTTCTCACTCAGACGTTGTCTCATGAACTTCCTCAGTCAATAACAGAGCTAAATCTAAAATTATCAATCCTCCAAGGTACTAATTAGATGTAAATTCATACTTCTTGATAATGGACTTTATTTTATTAATTTATTTATTGCTTTTTTTATACAGACGTTCATTAACACATCACATTGGTTTACATAAAAATAAATTCATTGAAAGAAGATAAAATACAATTCACATCTCAAAAATTCAAAAAAAAATAAGTAATAAAATGAAGTAAACGATATCACAAACATTCATTAAGAACGATCGAAAATATCAAATGTATACCAACAGTAAAACAGTTAAAACTTTAAGAGACTAAAAAAAAACTAAAAGGAAGACTCTACTTTAAGGCTTTAACTGTCAAAGTGAGTAAGATATCAGGGGAAGGCCTGCTGGAAAAGCCAGGACTTCAACTTTTTCTTAAAAGTGTGTGAACTAGTTTCAAGCCTCAGTTCCTGTGGCATGGTGTGCCAAATAGTGACAGTGCTCGTTCATGAAAGGAGACGAGGTGTGCTAGTTTTGGTGATGGGATTGGTAAAGTTCCATTGCTGGAAGATCTGGTGTTTCTTTGCAGGGTCGGGAAGGGAGACTGAGCCACTCAACTTTTTGATTATTGAGTGTTTTATGGATTAAGGTTAGAGACTTATGAGTATTAATCAGTAGTTTATTTTATCACTCTGACCTGGTTTCTGACTGAGTTCTTTCAGCCTCTTACCCCCATGAGAAGCATCAAATGATTACGCACAGACCGGTGATCTTTTCTCATCATCTGGTCCATAAGCAAGAGCTTTCCCCCATTAAGAGAGTCCATCCCAGGGATTAAAAGTTAGTGTGGGATGGAATGGTTAACTGGTGCAGCCACCGAAGATATAAATTATTTGCGTGCTCTTAGAAGCAACAAATCTTCCAAAAAAGGGGATACAATATATTTATAGATAACCTGGAATTGGGATCAACTACTGATGTGATCAAGTTTGCTGATGACACAAAATTATTCAAAGTTGTTAAATCGCAAGAGGATTGTGAAAAATTGCACAAGGACATTGCAAACCTAGGAGTATGCCAAAGCAACAAAGGAGAGTTGTAGCTGTACTCAGCGTTAATACACAAAAATTAAGTGCAGAATAAATGAATTGGTCCACATATAGAATTATCAGTAACGTTTAAATATTTCATAAGGCGGCAACTCCACTGTATACAAATACATCTTTAAAGGGTCCCCCAACACGGACCCAGTGTTTCGCCAAAAGGTTGTGTCGGGAGGGACAGCAATTTTAACAACAATCTGTAAATAAATATAAAGATGAGTTACATTAAAATGAGACCATTTACTGAAAAGAGACTGACCGCAATACTTTAACCACCTTTGACAGCTTTCATCCACGCGTCTTGAAGAATAACATTCCTGTGGGCCAGTTTTTGAGACTACGCTGGCTCTGCTCTTCTAAAATTGAATTTATGTTACAAGCTAAGCAGATGTCTGCCCGGTTCAGTGAAAGGGGGTACCCCTCCAAAGTTTTGAAGAAAGCTTTTAAACGTGCACTATAAGTGAACAGAGACAACTTGTTCCTGCCACAAGATCGTTCTACAGATGGTTCTATTAATTGCATGCTCCCTTTCTCGACCCTTAGTGGCACGATTAGCAATATTATATGTACGTATTGGTCTGCACTCCTGCTTAACAATACTTTTAATAGTTCCCTTCGGTTCACCTACTGTCGTGGCAAGAACCTTCGTGACATGCTGGTCCACTCTGAACATCGGTTTAGGACTACACAATCTCATGTTTCAGGAGTTCACAAGCTGTGTGGTCACTGTTCTGTGTGCCCACTCACATCCACAATGTCTTCCTTTACACACCCTGCTTCCAAAAAAAACTTTCTTTATTTGGCACCTGATTGTACCTCTTCAGGGGTTGTTTATGTTATCTGTCCATGTCAGAAAATATATGTGGGTAAAACATCTCAGATGATCAAGACACATTATAGAACTCCAATATAAAAAATCTCCGTGAAAATGCCCCCTTAGTTTATCACTGGGTCTCTTTATCCCATTCTTTTTTTAATTTAAAATTGTTATTGACGCTGTCTCCTCCTCCCGGGGGGGGGGGGGGGGGGGGGGGAGCACCTTCTCTGAAATTTTAATCCGGAAGGAGCAAAAATGGATTCATACTTTGAATAGTTTGACTCCGCATGGGCTGAATAATGAGATGGCGTGGAGTTTCTTTACCTGAGTTTGCTTGCTGTGATCTGAGAGGCTAACCTTCTCCTCATTGCTGATTGGTTGATGGTTTTCGTACCGAATCTGATAGTGTTTAAAGTCCCTTCATTCCCTTTACCAGTGCGCTCCCTGTGAATCTTCACCACTATGTATATTGGTATGTTTCTCTGTATGTACATTTCATTGGCTTGCCCTATCTATTTGGTCTCATTTTAATGTAACTCATCTTTATATTTATTTAACATAGAAACATAGAAGTGAAGGTAGAAGACGACCATACAGCCCATCCAGTCTGCCCAGGAAGCTTTCACAGTTATTTTTCTCATACTTATCTGTTACTCTGACCGCTGAGGTCAGGGCCTTTATTGGTAACTTTTTGGTTCTAATTTTCCTTCCACCCCTACCATTGATGTAGAGAGCACTGCTGGAGCTGCATAAAAGTGAAATATCAAGCCTAATTGGTTAGGGGTAGTAACTGCCACAATAAGCAAGCTACTCCCATGCTTATTTGTTTACCCAGCCTGTGCAATTTAGTCCTTGTTGTTGTCTTAATATAAATCCTCTTTTCTTCATTCCCCCCGTCGAAGCAGTAAGCTGCATTGTATGGGGTAGATTTTCAAAGGGTTACACGCGTAACTCCTGAAAACCTACCCTGCATAGGCTTGGTGGCATGTGCAATCCCCGGAAAGCGCATGTCCTGGGGCTTTCCAAAATGGGCAGGCTGGGGGCAGTCCCGAATGCTCCGGCACAGCAGCCTATGCCGGGGCATGGTGCGCCGGCAGCCGGCTGGCATGCGTAACTCCTGAAAAAAAGGTAGGGGGGATTTAGTTAGGGCTGGGGGATGGGTTAGATAGGGGAAGGGAGGGAAATTGTGTGTGTGTGGGGGGGAAAATCGAAAAAAGTTCCCTCCAAGGCTGCTCCAATTTTGAAGTGACCTTGGATGGAACGGGGAAAGCCATCGGGGCTCCCCTTGGGCTCAGTGTGCACCCCCTTGCGCGTGCCGACCCTGGATTTTATAACATGCACGCGGCAGCATGCGCTTGTTATAGAATCAGGTGTACATTTGTGCGCGCAGGGTAGCGCGCACAAATGTACCCCGCACGTGTAACATTTAAAATCTGCCCCTATCCGTAAAAGTGAAGTATTGGTTCGGGGTAGTAACCATAAACAAGCTACTCCCACGCTTATTTGTGAATGCAAATCCTTTGTCCCACATTTCCTCTTGCCGTTGAAGCACAGAGCAATGTTGGAGTTGCATTAACCGTATGTATGTTTATTGAATAAGGGTATTAACCACCAGGAAGTAGCCGTCATTCCCACAAGCCTCCCCCCCACGCCTCTTCTCTTCATTCACATCTTCGAGACTTTATGGATCCACAGTGTCTATCCCACGCCCCTTTGAAATCCTTCACAGTTTTAGTCTTCACCACTTCCTCCGGAAGGGCATTCCAGGCACCCTCCACCCTCTCCGTGAAGAAATACTTCCTGACATTGGTTCTGAGTCTTCCTCCCTGGAGTTTTAAATCGTGACCTCTGGTTCTGCTGATTTTTTTGTAATGGAAAAGATTTGTCGTTGACTTTGGATCATTAAAACCTTTCAAGTATCTGAAGGTCTGTATCATATCATCCCTGCTCCTCCTTTCCTCCAGAGTATACATATTTAGATTCTTCAATCTCTCCTCATAAGGCATTCGATGAAGACCATACACCTTTTTGGTCACCCTTCTCTGGACCGCCTTCATCCTATCTCTGCCCCTTCAGAGATACGGTCTCCAGAACGGAGCACAGTACTCCAGGTGAGGCCTCACCAAGGACCTGTACAAGGGGATAATTACTTCCCTTTTCTTACTCGATATTCCTCTCTCTATGCAGCCCAGCATTCTTCTGGCTTTAGTTATCGCCTTGTCACATTGTTTCGCAGGCTTCAGTTCGTTAGACACTATCACCCAAGGTCTCTCTCCTCTCCATGCACATCAGCCCTTCATCCCCCATCGAATACATTTCTTTTGGATTTCCACACCCCAAATGCATGACTCTGCACTTCTTGGCATTGAATCTCAGCTGCCGCCTCCACCATTAGGGCTTGCAGGTCTGGGATTTTATTGCCCAAACCACGAGCATTTGTGCACATAGCTTTCCAGCTGTTCTGGTACATGTTAATGTTTTTCTTGGACTCACTGTGGGACTTATTTAGCTGACTTTTGTTATCCACTTTGCCTTTTTTATTGCATTTGTATTTGGGGGGTGACATTCTAATGTCCTACTGTCACCGACTGTTTGAATAGCATTTCTGCTGGCTGATGATCCTGGGAGGCTTTTAACTGTAGTGTTTCCCTCTCTGAGAGTTCCCAGATTAGTGCCTCTGATGACAGAGTCACCCAGCATACAGCTCGATCCAGTATCGTCCGCTCGAGGATTGCCCGTCTGTAACGTGCTCGTAGCGCACAATTCGGGCGCGCAAGGCAGTTCGGCGATACAGTGTCCAGTTTCACGCGTCCGTATCGCTTCTGAAAACAGACGCATAACCCTTTCCGCACCCGGCATGTAAATGAACGAAAAAGCTGTATAATGAAGGAATTAGCTATTCCCCTGCGATACTGTAACGGGCGCTGATATTATCTCCTCCGTAACCCGCTGTTCTGCCGCGGCCTTAACCTGCTAGTTTACCGCCTCCCCCTAGTAGGAGTTAGTGTAGTGTAGTGTAGGGTAAAAACATTGCTTACCCGCCCTGGTCCCGTCCGGTCTCCTGCAGCCCCGTCCGGACCGGACGGGGCTGCAGGAGACCGGACGGGACCAGGGCAAAAAAAAACAAACGAAAAAGTAGCAAGGCTCGGGCCTGCTATGGTAAGTGTAAAAAGTGTAAAAAACAAAAAACCTGTGTGTTATATAAAAAATAAAACAATTTTAAATACCTGTCGGAGGGCCGTGGGTCCAGGCGGCCGGTGGGCGGCGGGCAGCCATCAGCGGCATCCGGTAGTCCCTTCTCCCTTCCTCCCTCCCTCCCCTGCCTGGATGAGCGCCAAAATCGCACGGGCGGGTCGGCAGCGGGGGGGGGGGGGGGGGGGGGCGGCAGCAGGATCCGGGAGCGGCGGGTAGGCAGCAGCGGGGTCCGGGGGGGCAGGGGCAGCGGCAGCGGGGGGGGGGGGGGGGCAGCAGCAGGGGGGCGGCAGCAGGATCCGGGAGCGGCGGGTAGGCAGCAGCGGGGTCCGGGGGTGGCAGCGAGATCCGGGGAGCCAGCAGCGGCAGCATGCTTCGTGTAGATATAATTTAGGTTACTCTTCCATAAGTGCATCACATTACATTTGTTCACATTAAATTTCATTTGCCATTTTCATACCCATACTCTCAGGTTTACACAAAATAAGTGCAGAATAAATGTATTGGTCCACATATAGAATTTCATCATTAAGGTTTAAATATTTCATAAGGCAGCAACTTCATAGTATGCAAATACATCTTTAAAGGGTCCCCCGACACAGGCCCCGTGTTTCGCCAAAAGGCTGCATCGGGAGGGACAGCAATTTTAACAATCTGTAAATACTGAAAAAGTTCTTGAGAAAGAGATTGAAGTGTTATCCAAAAAGAAAGAAGAAACCCAATCACGTCTTCAGCGGCCAATTGCACGATTTTCCCGTGCAGGCGGCCATCTTTACTTTGCCACCTACCTGCCTGCGCGATCGAACATGCTGCCGCTGCTGGCTCCCCGGATCTCGCTGCCACCCCCGGACCCCGCTGCTGCCTACCCGCCGCTCCCGGATCCTGCTGCCGCCCCCCTGCTGCTGCCCCCCCCCCCCCCGCTGCCGCTGCCCCTGCCCCCCCGGACCCCGCTGCTGCCTACCCGCCGCTCCCGGATCCTGCTGCCGCCCCCCCCCCGCTGCCGACCCGCCCGTGCAATTTTGGCGCTCATCCAGGCAGGGGAGGGAGGGAGGAAGGGAGAAGGGACTACCGGATGCCGCTGATGGCTGCCCGCCGCCCACCGGCCGCCTGGACCCACGGCCCTCCGACAGGTATTTAAAATTGTTTTATTTTTTTATATAACACACAGGTTTTTTGTTTTTTTACACTTTTTAAACTTTTTTACACTTCCTGGTGCCTGTCATTTCAAATGTCATTTGAAATGACAGGTACCAGCGCACCCAGGTTACTGTATAGGCGCTGTTACAGCGCCTATACAGTAAAATGGGTTGCGCGGGCATAACCCTTCCCTAACGCTTCACAGCCGCGGCATGCATTTGCATGCGATTAGAGGAGAGTATCGGGGAGTTAGTGAAGAGAACTGTGCGTGCGGGGAGGAAGGGTGCGCCTGACACTACCTCACTGTTTTTACCGCGGCCTTACTGGATCGAGCCGATAGTGAGATTTTTCTTTTGGTTACTGATTGTATTATGGAATTTCTGTATGATTGGGTTTCTTCTTTCTTTTTGGATAACACTTCAATCTCTTTCTCAAGAACTTTTTCAGTATTTACAGATTGTTAAAATTGCTGTCCCTCCCGATGCAGCCTTTTGGCGAAACACGGGGCCTGTGTCGGGGGACCCTTTAAAGATGTATTTGCATACCTTAATGATGAAATTCTATATGTGGACCAATACATTTATTCTGCACTTATTTTGTGTAAACCTGAGAGTATGGGTATGAAAATGGCAAATGAAATTTAAAGTGAACAAATGTAATGTGATGCACTTATGGAAGAGTAACCTAAATTATATCTACACGAAGCAAGGTTCCTCATTAGGAGTCACCACTCAGGAAAAGGATTCCAGACGTTATTGTTAATATGTTGAAATCTGCTGCTCAGTGTGCAGCAGCAGCCAGGAAAGCAAATAGAATGCTAGGGATTATCAGGAAAGGAAAGAAGTATAAAGCAGAGAATATCATAATGTCTCTATCACTCTATGGTGCATCTTCATCTCAAGTATTGTGTACAGTACTGGTCTCCACATCTCAAAAAAGATATAGCAGAATTAGAAAAGATACAGAGAAAGGAGACCAAAATGATAAAGGGGATGGAACGATTCCCCTATCAGGAAAGCTAAAGAGGTCTGGACTCTTCAGCTTGGAGAAGAGATAGTTGAGGGAAAGTATAATAGAGATTTAGAAAATGAGTGGAATGGAATGAGTCAACATTAATCAGTTGTTTACTCTTCCAAAAAATAAAGACTATTAAGAGAAAATATTTTATTCAATGCATAATTAAGCTCTGGAATTCATTGCCAGAGGATCTGGTAAAAGCAATTAGTATAGCTGAATTTAAAAGAGGTTTGGACAAGTTCCTGGAGGAAAAGTCCATAAACCATTAAGGTGGAATTGCAGAAAACCACTGCAATCAGCAGCTTGGAATATATCTACCTTTTGGGTTCCTGCCAGGTACTTGTGACCTGGATTGGCCACAGTTGGAAACAGGATACTGGGCTTGATGGAGCTTTGGGTCTGACCCAGTATGGCAAGTCTTGTTATGTAAAAAGTAGGAGGCAGTACTGTTGAAAAGGACATCAGGTTGTATTTTTTTCCTGTATTATACCTGTACATGTCAAGCCTCTGTTTTGGCAGAGTTTATTTCAGTACAAATATTTTTGGGTGAATTATGATTATGCTCACTCCCCTATATACAGTTGGGCTCACACGTTTACATACCTCTGGCAGAATTTGTAAGTTGTGTAGCATTTTATGAAAAAATGAGTGATCAGACAAAACATCTTTTTTTATTATTTATTTATTGTTTATGTTTAACAACTTACATTTCAAGAAAAAAAAGACATCTTGATTTGAAAACAGAGAAAGCATAATTAGGAAAATCAAACATACTTCAAATCACCTTAGGCAATGTCTCTCTCTAAACCCCAAGTCCTCAATATGGGGAACCAAATACCACTACCACAGGTATAACATCTGTTAATATAGAGAGGAAAAAGAACCTGTTATACAGAGAGCTAAAACATTGTTCGGACCCTAATACCAGTATTTGTCACTCAGTTACAATTGGAGAAGAGTTTAACACAGGTATAACTTTATCAGACAAGAAAGAAGAAAGCTGATTTGGAAAGAAAAATATATATGAAAGATCACGGTATTTAACAATACATGTGCAAGGGAATTTAAGCAAAAATAATGCACCAATCTCAATAATCCTTGGCTTTATCAAAAATTGTTTCCTTCTTTTCTGAGTCATTCTAGACAGATCTGGAAACACTATCTTTAAGACTCATGAAGGTATCTAAACAGTGGCAGAAAAAATTCCTTAATGTCGATTGTTTATCAGCTTCAAGAGGAAATTACAGTACTAGTGTTGCAGTAGTAGCTAAATCCTTCTGAGATGTTTCAAGGAGATCTGTTAAATTCATTGGAGAAGGCACAGAAGTCAAGACGAACTCCTTTCTGATCTGCAGAGTCCTTTTTAAAAGGAGGAATGTAAAACTCTAGATGTTAGAGGAAGTGCCTGCTCAGGGACTAAGAATTTCAATCATATTTCTTCCACATGTCCTTTGGAGGAGTATATTGATCTTTGGGGAGATTTATAAAACAGAGATTTTTCCCTATGAGCTGATTTTCCATTTGTTCCAACCTCACAGAAAACAACTGATTTTCTTTAATCAAGGAGGTATAAAGGGAAGATTTTTCCTTTGTATCCTCTTCCAGTAACTCAATGGATTTCCTGTTTCTCAAAATGTTTCCACTACTTTCAAGCGACTATCAAAATTTCCCAAATAAGTATACACAGGAGCCATCTGATTAAAGATATTAGTGTTCAGAGTTTGAATTGCCTCCCAAATATAATCAAGGGAAATTACAGCAGGTCTTACTAGGTCTGTCTTGGTGATCTCTGGCAATACCAGCATTCCTCCAGCTGCAGGCTGAGCCCCAGTGCTTCTGGCATAGTCCCTGGCTCCCAACGTTGGAATAAAAAAAATCAGAAGCCATCTCTGATGCAATTTCAGCCTCAGCATGTCCTCCCAAGGTTTCACCAACCACGGGTTCTAAGGACACGCGGGGCTGATCCAAAGATCTACCTTCTGCTGGGTTAGCCGGAGCCATCCGTTCCTCTCGGGATAGAGTGATTCGCAACTCAAGGGAAGTATCGGGTACTACTTTCTCCCGAACACCTCCCAGTGAGTTAACTCCTGGGTCTAATGCTCTCTGTTGGACATGAGCATCCATTGGGCCAGAAATTGCAGGTAAAGAAGCA
Organism: Rhinatrema bivittatum; assembly: GCF_901001135.1. NCBI lineage: Eukaryota > Metazoa > Chordata > Amphibia > Gymnophiona > Rhinatrematidae > Rhinatrema > Rhinatrema bivittatum. The sequence continues at coordinate 203,537,587 of NC_042621.1, forward strand.
GGCAGAATTGCCAGAAAAAAACAGTGCTCCACCAACACCACAAAACAGCCCACTTATAATATGCCAAACAACTAAAGAGGCCTCAAAGTTTCTGGAATAAATGATTTGGAATGATGAGACCGCAATTGAACTCTATGATCACAACCATAAACACTATGTTTGGAGAGGCGTTAACACCATCCCTACCGTGAAGCATGGAGGTAGATCTCTTCTGATTTGGGGGGGGGGGGGGGGTAGTATGAGCTTCAGCAAAACAAGAATTTAGTCAAAACTGATGGCAGAATGAATGCCGCATCTTATCAGAAAATATTGGAGGAGAATTTGCATTCATTAGCCAGGAAGCTGTGCATGGGGTGCACTTGGAATTTTTCCAACATGACAATGGCCTGAAACATAAGGCCACGTTGACCCTTCAGCAGCTGCAGCAGAAGAAATTGAAGGCTCTGGAGTGGTCATCAGTCTCCTGACCTTAACATAATTGAGCCACTTTGTTTTCCCCAAACATGCAAGTTCCTGTGAAATCTTTGGTTGTCTAGCATGACCTGGAGGCACTTTGCCAAGAGGAATGGGCAGCTTTACCCCTTGAGAAAATAAAGGCCCGCATTCACAACTATCATAAAATACTGTAAGCCGTAATTGATGAAAAGGGGGGCAATACTTGATATTAAGAACTAAGGGTATGTAAACTTTTGAACAGGACCATTTTATTTCCTTTATTGCTATGGTTTGTTTAATAATTGTGCTATTCTATGATGCATAAAATAGTTTAACTTGAAACATTAAAAATAACAGACCTGTGTTTTGTCTGATCACTCATGTTTTCATAAAATGCTACATATCTTACAAATTCTGCCATGGGTATGTAAACTTATGAGTTAAACAGTATACTGTACCCTGTTTAAGTAGATTGTGGGAAGTTGTATAATGCAACTTTTTCACTGACTGAGCCAGCAGAATTAACTGTATATTGTTAGCATATTGTTTTACAAATAATTATAGGTTTTTTTTGTAACGATTTTGCTGGACATTTGTTGGATTATAGAATACTTATAAATAATAACCATATCAATTGTGATCTTAAGCAAGTCACTTTATCTTTCAATACCTCAGATACAAATTTACAGGGTCATTCAAAATGCGTTATGGCATTAATGCCTGTGATAACCCATAACACATGCATTAACGCCATAACGCATGCGATAGTCAAGGTAACACGTAGCACAAATGTAAATTTTTCAAAGGGGCGGGATTGGCGAGGGTTTTTAGCAGGATTAACGAAAATGAAGGACATTATCGCAGTGTGTGATAGCATAACGCATGCTATTGCACTTTTTTTTTTTTCATTTATGAATTTTTATTGGCATAAATCATTGTGAGAACAGTATATATCCACTGTATACAAAGCAAGAACCTGATGTGAAAGCAAATAGTGCTATAGCGGATCAATTACAGTGTACGATGTTCGCCATTATGGTTTAACTCCCCCGCACCCCTACCCCTCCCCCCCCTTTAGAGGTCAACAGTACAATTAAAATGATTTCTCATTTAACGACATAAGTATATCACAACATGGGAAACATGGATCGGATCATACGGGGGCTAAGTTTGATAACTACAGAGTTCTACAAAGGTTTCTACATGTTGTCTTGAAAGTTAAACTTATCTAAGATTGTGGTGGAAACTCCAATATCAGAGGGGACATGTTATAGTTTGTCTCCATAGTCACATCTCAAAGAAGTTGTCTGAAGCCACGAGTCATAACATCCCCAAATTTTTGCAAAATTGTGGATAGACCTATGTTTGTAAGCAGTAATTTTCCCCAAAGTATGCATTCCCAGTACAGATTTTTGCACATCTTGTAATGTAGGAACCAGTGTGTCCTTCTAAACTCATGCTATGGTGCACCTCGTCGCTTTTACCACATATTTAATAAAATAGTTATGAAATTTGGATCTGTCTGTAAGGTCATCATTCAGTAATGCTTGAGAGGGGGTAAGTGATATATTGGCGCCCAGGATTGTAGATAGCCAGGACGATACGGCGCTCCAAAGTTGCTGTATTTTGGAACATGACCACTAAAGATAGAACAAAGTACCCTGTTCTTGACAAAGTTTCCAGCATAGACCAGTAGATCCTGCTCCAATATGTTGTAGTTGGGCGGGCATCATGTACCATCGATAAAACATTCTGTATCCATTTTCAATGTGAAGCGCCGAAATTAATCCCTTTTTCATTAGTTGAAAAGTCCGTTTCCAATCCTCAGCTGACCAGTCGCACTGTAAGTCTCTCTCCCAAGCTGTAATATGAGGTGCTGACCTAGAAAAGCTACCGGTGAGTAATCCATAAATCTTAGTAATATGTTAACTAACTTTGTCTGCATTTCTACACATGAGTTCAAAGGTAGGTATGCCCCCTGTGAGATCTCTTGCCATCTGGTTTTGAATAAAGAAATGCCTGACCTGCATATATTTAAAAATATCTGCCGTGTCTAGATGAAATCTATCACAAAGGGTTGAAAATGGAACCAATCCCCCTGGGGTCCAGATCTGAGCAATTTGTGTAATGCCTTTAGTGGTCCAGTTTTTAAAAGCTTGTGCGGTCTCTGCAGGTCTGAATGACTTGTGATGAAATAGGTGTGTGCTGTGGAAGAAAGTTTTTTGTCCCATTAACATTTTTTGCCAGTGGTCCCAGATGTGTAAGGTAGCATTCACAGACTCAGGTAGATTGACTGTTGATCGCCATGTGGCCCGTTTTTCCAGAGTAGTGCTGTTATAGGAAGGGTTCCTAATATCGCCTGCTCTAGAAGTACCCATGGATTGCGGTGTTTAAGATTATTCCATTCTACTGCTGCTTTAAGTTGAGCCACCCCTTGATAACGTAGCAGGTTTGGCATCCCCATGCCACCCTGAGTTTTAGACAGGTACAATGTCTCCCTTGCGATTCTAGGTCTTTTACCTTTCCATAGGTATTTAATAGTTTTTGCCATTTTTCCAAAGTTTTCTTAGGGAGTACGATTGGCAATGTTTGCAATAGGTATAAGATCCTTGGCATTACATTCATTTTTATAACTGCCAGACATCTCAGCCAAGAGATGTGGTAGCGGTCCCACTCCTCCAGTTCTTTATAAATTCTGGACATTAATGGAGAATAATTGAGTTGGAATAGATTACCCTCACTACCCAGATATATCCCCAGATATTTTATTTTAATTTTAGGCCATTTAAAGGGATGTTCTTTTTTTGAGCTGTAGTATAGATTCGGGAGGGATTGAGACATGAAGCAGTTCGGATTTTTCCCAATTTATTGTACAGCCGGATACTAAACTAAAAGCTGTAATCTCTTCTGTTACTGACTTTAATGATTGGGCTGGATCAGTAATGATGAACAGGATGTCGTCTGCAAATAGGGATAGTTTGGAGAAGAAGTCACCAGCCGTAATTCCTTTAATTGTATTATTATTCCGAATTTGGTGTGTAAAGGGTTCTAAAGAGAGAGCAAAAAGTAGTGGGGATAATGGACATCCTTGTCTTGTCCCTCGTCTTACCAAAAATGGTTGAGAATACCCTCCATTTATTTTTAAGCATGCGGTAGGGGCCTCGTATAGTTTTTGAAACCACCTTTTAAATTTTTCCCCAAAATTGAATGCTCTCATGGTTTGGAATAGAAAAGGCCAGTGTACATAGTCAAAAGCCTTTTCGGTGTCTATTGCTAGCAGTACCAGTGGTATACTCTGAAATCTTGCCCACCACATGGAGTCAGCAGTTTTTCGAACATTGTCTGAGGCCATCCTTCCAGGAATAAAACCTGATTGGTCGGAATGAATCAACTCCGGGAGGAAGGCGTTAAGCCGATTTGCCAGTATTTTAGCTAGGATTTTCATGTCTAGCGTTATTAATGATATAGGGCGATAAGAGTCACATACTGTGGGATATCGGCCTGGCTTAACTATAAGAGTCACCCCTGCTAAGTTAGCACTCTGTGAGAGAGCATATGGGCCTTGTAGTGAGTTAAATAAGGGTACTAATGTAGGTGTAATTATATTAGCAAATGTTTTATAAAAAGGAGGCTGTATAACCGGAGGCCAGGCGACTTTCCTGTTTGCAGGGACTTTATTGCCCAAACTACCTCTGAGTCTGTAGTATCTCTATCCAAACCTTGTTGTGTTTCAGGTTGCACCTGTGGTAAAGATGTGTTTTGTAGATAGTAGTCTCTCTCTGTCTGACTTATATAGCTGTTGGGGCATAAAGATTAGAGTAGAAGCGTAAAAACCTTTGTCGAATCTCTGCATTGGAGGTTAGTATCTGCCCTGATTCATCTTTCAGCTTAACAATGTTATTTTGGGTCTGTTTGTCTTCAGTTTGCGTGCCAGTTGTTTACCAGCCTTGTTCCCCCCTTCGAGGTATAATTGTTTGTTACGTTCCATTTTGTAAGCTATTTGAGATGCCTCTAACCCCCCCTAAGTGAAGTCTCAATTGATCCATTTGAACCAATATATTATCACCTCCTGTAGTGGAGTGGATGTGCCCTAGGCGTTGTAATTTCAAGATAGTGGCCATCTTATCGCAAAGTCTTTGCTTTTTGATATATGCCCCTCTAGCAATTAATTTTCCTCTTACAACCGCTTTAAGGCAGTCCCATAAAGTCATGGGGGGGGGGGGGGGGATGTCCTCTGAGCTACTCAGTTGTAAATATTCTTGGATGTCGGATTGAAATTGCATGCAAAAGGCATTATCTTCAAGGAGGCTATCATTAAGCTTCCAAAATTGTTGCCCTCTATCATATGATGAGATATTTAGTCTCAGGGTGACCGGCCCATGGTTGGACCAGGTAAACTGATCCTATTGATGGTTGGGATACCTGATTGGAACAACTTTTAGCTACGAAGAGGTAATCAATTTTAGAATAAGTTTGGTGGGCTCAAGAGTAGAAAGTGTAATTTCTTAGTTTTGGATGCAAGACTCTCCATTATCAATTAGTCCTTGACTTTGGATAAATCTATTAAAGATCTTTCGATCTTTTCCCTTAGTTTGCATTGTTCCCTGTGAGTTATCTAGCCGAGGGTTAAGTGTCATTTTAAAATCTCCACCAATTATTAAATGCCCCTCGGCGCACTGGTCTAGAATCTGGAACACTTGTTCCAAAAAGAATCCTTGTGCGGTGTTCGGGGCATATATGTTTAGGAAAGTGTATTTCTCCCTCCCCCCCCCCAATGGCAATAGTGAGGATTAGGTATCTACCCTCTGGGTCTGGAAAGCAGGCTACTTCCTCATAGATCAGGTCTTTGTGTATCAGTATTCCCACTCCCAAATACTTGTGCGTCAAAGGTCTGGCTGCCCAATATTGCTGAGGATATAAGTTGTTCTTAAGTAGGCGTTCATATCTCTTTTTTAGGTGCTTTTCCTGGACAAAAGCTATGATGGTATGACTTAGTGCCAGTTCAGAGAAAAGAGAATGGCGTTTAAGGAGAATTCAATCCCTTGACATTTAGGGACAAAAAATTTAGTGTCGTCATAGATGCATATTATGAGAATTCATGGGTCTGTAAGCCTGCATTAGTGGTAGTATGAATCTGTGATGCAGTACTGTGACGTCTTCCATGTCATCCCTTCCCTCAGCCAATAACCTCTGTATGTACCTTGTAAAGATATGCTCAAATGATTTTTTATTTTTTATTTTTTTTTTTTTTTTTTTTACAATATTGTTCCCCATAAGTGATATAAAAGAAAACTGAACCTCTAAATCTCCCCCATGCTCTCCCATACCTCTCACAGCATACACCCTCACTGGGGGCCATGTTGTCTGTGTGTGAGAGGAAACAATCATCCCAGCAGGAGCACATCTTATCTGACAACATTTTTATCTGAATAGTAAAACTAAATCTTAAATACTCCCAGATTGTAAATGCCGACCTATATAAAACCTCTGAAACTGAGGTGAACATTAATAGAAACCTCAGGGCCGCTGGCCCTGATTACCCAGAAACATCAGTGAACATGCAGTGCCTACCTGATAGACAGATTCAACACATGCATTACTTATCACATTTGAAACTCAGTCTTCTCTTGAAAAATCTGAAAAGCTGGAATCTAGCAGTTTCAGGTTGGTTCTCGGCGATTTGAAGCGATATCTGGATTGCGCCGCAGATGCTTATCTCCTCTGGTCACCCGTTGCCAGCGAGGCAGATCTCCACGGTTGGCAGGTTTAGCAATTGCTGGTATTTCTGGAACTTCAGGGTAACCTGCTTCTTTGAGCACTTGGGATGCTTCTATGGGGGTTTTAATGCAATGACTTTCCCCTTTCATGGAGAAGCTTATCCCAAAGGGGAACAACCAGTAGTACCATATATTATCTTTTCTCAAGATATCAGTTATAGGCTTAAATTCTCGTTGCTTTTTGATAGTGGTTGGTGATCTGTAAAAATCATGATGTCTTGTCCTTGCCATTTCCAAGTTGCTTTTTGCCTTGCTATCGCAGCGATTTTGTCCTTGACTGCAAATTTGTGATAGCAAGCTATTATGTCTTTCGGTTTGTTGTTAAATCTCGGGCCCAGCACTCAATGTGCTCGAACTATTTTTACCGCCAAGCCTGTCTCTGGTGTCTGAGTAGCTGCGCCTTCTGCCAACAACATGGCGCTTATCTGGGCTACTACTGACGTGCTGTCTTGGTGTTTGGGTAGCTCCGGTATGCTGCGAAATCTTAAATTATGCCACAGAGCGGTTTTCGAGGTCTTTGATCTTTTCATGAAGGCGCTCTACCTCCGATTGCAGCAAGTTAAAGTTTTCACGATTCACCTTTATGTCCTTGCTGTTTGTTTCCGCCCGGGTTTCCACCTCAAAGATGTGGCGGCCATTTTCTGTGATGTCTCCTTTTAATTCCTCGATCGAATTCATAATATCGTTAGTGTTGTTCAAAGTCTGCAAACCAGTTTTTCATTTCGGCTTTTGTTGGAAGCTCACTTTCGTCCTAAATCGGTCCTTCTATATCCTCTCCCAAGTCATTTGTTCTCGGTCCTGCCGCCGTGTCAGTGCTTGGGGGTTCATCCTCCATTGTAAATTTTTGATAATACTTTTTGAAATCCACAGGTTTACGCCGATTCAACATCTGTAGACTTTACTGCTAATAATTCGATTAGTTGAAGTAAAATTTGACCGTTATGTCATTAGATATGAGGAGAGTCTAATAGTTGTCAGAGGAGGCTCAAGTTTAAGCAGCCATCTGCTAGGTTGATGTCACTTCCTCCTGCTACTGCACATTTTTAATGCTAGAAATTACATCTTTTTTTCCTGGCGTTAAGTTGTGTAATATGCCCAAAATGGCTGTAACGCAATTCGCGATAAAGACTGCAAATTGCATTTCAGTCATTTCTGGGCTTGGGAGAGGGAGAGGGGAAGTGGAGTAGAAAGAGAGCCTTTGGGCAGACCTTCATAGTAGTCAACTATTTATATCAATATAGGAGGGCCAGCTAATAACTCAAGGTGAAGTTTCAGTGGTGGTTTAGGGTTTTGGGCCAGTTTTACATGCAGAGTGAGACATACGAACAGCACAGTACACCTCAGTGAAAAGTCCACCAAGCGAGGGCGAGAGAACATTGTACAAATCTCATCTTTGTGAGACTTTAACTCACAATGTCGTCACACTTTCACTGAGGTGTACTGTGCTGTTTGTATGTCTCATTCTGCATGTAAAACTGGCCCCAAACCACCAAAACCTCATCTCTAGTTATTAAAATTATAGCATTTTAATGAATCTAGGGGTTAGATTACAGGTACCTCTGGAGATAAGACAATACTCAGAATACCTGAATGTAATCACCTCTTTTTTTAAAATAATTTTTTATTTATGCAATTTCCAATAATTTACAAGAACATCTTGTTTAAAAGAAAAAAACAATCAGCAGTATACACTCAAAAATTAAGAAGATAGGAAAAAGCAAAATTGCTTACCTTGTAATAGGTGTTATCCCAGGACAGCAGGATGTAGTCCTCACATATGGGTGACATCAGTAATGGAGCCCTATGTACGGAAAACTTCTTTAAAAGTTTCTATGAAACTTTTGACTGGCACCAGAGTGCCTACTGAGCATGCCCAGCATGCCATGATATTCCCTGCCACAGGGGTCTCCCTTCAGTCTTGTTTTGTAGCAAGTAGCGTTAGCCAAAAATAAAATAATAAAATGTATCGGACCCAACTCCGCAGGATGGCGGGTGGGTTTCGTGAGGATTACATCCTGATGCTGGGATAACACCTATTACAAGGTAAGCAATTTTGCTTTATCCCAGGACAAGCAGGATGCTAGTCCTCACATATGGGTGATTAGCAAGCTAGAGGCTGAATCATTTGGGATTAAGGTAACAGTGAAGTATTGTTGTTGAAATGAATCAGCCGAAGATCACAGCAGGTTGGATGTAGAAGGAGTTGGGGTTACACTGGAAATAAGTTCTTTAAGACAGATTTTCCATAGGCTGAATCCTGTCTTCCTTCTTTGTCTAAACAGTAGTGAGCTGCAAAAGTGTGAAGAGAACTCCATGTTGCTGCTTTACAAATGTCCAGATTAGGTACGGAGCGAAGGTGCGCTACTGAGGTTGACATCGCTCTGACTGAATGTGCTTTTACTCGCCCTTGAAGAGTAAGGCCTGCTTTCTCATAACAAAATTGTATGCAATCTGCTAGCCAATTTGACAAAGTATGTTTACCCACTGGTTTTCCTGGTTTGTTTGGATCATAGGATACAAATAGTTGACTGGATTTCCTTTGGACTGTAGTTCGGTTTAAGTAGAAAGACAGTGCACACTTACAGTCCAAGGTATGTAAGGCTTTTTCTCCCTGGTGAGAGTAAGGCCTTGGAAAGAATGTTGGTAAAACTATAGATTGATTGAGGTGGAATTCCGTGACTACTTTTGGAAGGAATTTAGGATGAGTACGGAGGACCACCCTGTCGTGTAGGAACTTTGTAAAAGGTTCGTATGTGACTAGAGCTTGTAATTCGCTGACCCTTCTAGCTGATGTAATGGCTATGAGGAATACCGTTTTCCAAGTAAGATATTTAATGTCACAGGTATCTATGGGTTCAAAAGGAGAACGCATAAGCCTGGTTAAGACTACGTTCAGGTCCCATTGTATGCTTGGGGAATGAACTGGAGGTTTAATGTGAGTTAGGCCTCATGAATTTTCTGACGAGAGGCTGTGTAGAGATAGGTGTGTCTCCCAGCTTGTTGTGATAAGCTGAGATTGCACTCAAGTGTACTCTTACAGATGAAGTCTGAAGACCAGAGTCTGAGAGATGGCATAGGTAATCTAGTAGTGAGGTAGTGGGGCAAGTGAAAGGATCTAGTGCTTTTTGAGTGCACCACAAAGTAAACCGTTTCCATTTGTAGGAATAATTCTTTCTAGTGGAAGGTTTACGTGATGCTATTAGCACTTGAGATATAGTGGTTGGAAGGTTGAGTGGTTGTAAGATCAAGCTTTCAACATCCATGCTGTCAGGGACAGGGATTGAAGGTTGGGATGGCGCAACTGACCCTGTTCCTGAGTTATGAGATTGGGAGCTATTCCCAGGCGAATTGGATCCCTGACAGAGATCTAGAAGTGTGGGAAACCATACTTGTCGAGGCCAGTATGGGGCTATGAGTATCATGGACCCCTTGTCCTGTTGCAGTTTCACTAGAGTTTTGGTTATGAGAGGTATCGGTGGATACGCATATAACAGGCCTGAATTCCAATGGCGAGCAAAGGCGTCCCTCGGTAGACTGTTCAGCTGCGGGAGCAGAGAGCAGTAATTGTCCACTTTGCAGTTCAGAGGGGATGCAAAAAGATCTAGAGTTGGCTGACCCCAGAGTTGGAAGATCTTGGTTGCTATCGTTGGATCCAAAGACCACTCATGTGGTTGGAACTGACGACTTAGGCGATCTGCTACTGTGTTGTGGATGCCCACTAGGTAGGTGGCCCGTAGAAGAATTGAGTGTGCTAGGGCCCAGTCCCAAATCTGAGCTGCTTCTTGACAAAAGAGGTAGGAACCTGTTCCCCCTTGTTTGTTGATGTACCACATGGCTACTGTGTTGTCCGTCTGGATCAGAACAGTCTTGTGTGAAAGGCAGTCCTTGAACGCATGTAATGCATAGCGTATAGCTCGAAGCTCCAGAAAGTTTATTTGAAAGGAGGCTTCGTGTCTTTAGATGACCAATGTGCGCTCCCCAACCTAAGGTGGATGCATCTGTAGTTAAAGTCACTTGGGGAACTGGTTGCTGGAAAGGTAGGCCTTTGAGAAAGTTGATCGTTGATGTCCACCAGAGAAGGGAAGAACTCAGTTCTTGTGGTATCTGAATGGGAGTGGACAATGGTTGAATGGCTTGAATCCACTGATTTTTGAGTGTCCATTGCATTAGTCGCATGGTCAGTCTGGCCATGGGAGTGACGTGAACTGTTGAGGCCATGTGTCCGAGTAGGGTGAGGCACTGATGAGCCGCAACTCGAAACTGATTGCGAATAGAGTGCGCCAGGAGAATGAGTGTTTGAGCACGGTCTCTTGGAAGAAAAGCTTTTGCTGTGATGGTGTTGAGATCTGCACCTATGAACTGCAACTGGTGAGATGGTGTAAGATGGGATTTTTCGTAATTGATGAGAAATCCCAAGGAGTGAAGCAAATTTATTGTGAGCTGGAGGGAATTGAGAGCTCCGCTTTGCGTTTGACTCCTGATGAGCCAGTCGTCCAAGTAAGGGAATACATGCACTCTTTGTTTGTGAAGATGTGCCACCACTACTGCAAGACACTTTGTGAACACTCGAGGTGCTGAGGCAAGGCCGAATGGTAGCACTCTGTATTGAAAGTGTTGCCCTTCGACCAGAAATCGCAGGTACTGTCAATGAGGAGGAAAGATGGGAATGTGAGCGTAGGCGTCTTGAAGATCCAGAGAGCAGAGCCAATCTCCTTTTTGAAGAAGAGGTAGCATGGTGCCTAACGATACCATCCTGAATTTTCCTTTTTTTAGAAATTTGTTGAGATTTCTGAGGTCCAGGATAGGACGTAGGCCCCCGGTTTTCTTTGGAATGAGGAAATATCGGGAGTAGAATCCTCTGCCCCACTGAGGCCTGGGAACTGGTTCAATGGCCTTGGCTCTCAGAAGGGTGGATAATTCTGCTTGTAGGATTGTGGAGTGATGATTCACTGTCCACGTTTGGTACAGTGAGGAAATCCAATCGGTACCCTTGAGCTGTAATTGAGAGTACCCATTGGTCTGTTGTGATGGAGGTCCAAGTGTGATGGTAATAAGCTATTCGACCTCCGACTGGTAAGTGTGGAAGAGGATTTTGAGAAGGGCTTCTGCTCTCTGGCTGGTTTTCAAAAGCCTGATGTGGATGTAGTTGGAGCAGGCTGCTGGGGCCTAGTAGGCCTCTGTCGAACCTGAGAACGCTGAGTGGGGCGTGGTTGTCTCGCTCGGCTAGCAGGAGGGTAGTAACGTCGAGGACGATAGTAAGGTTTCCTTATGTCTCTTCTAGGAGGCCTCCTAGAAGTTTGATGTGTCTCCTGAGGAAGTTGAGACAGTTGTTTTAGGGTTTCTGTGTGGTCTTTTATGGTCGCCACTGCCTCTGACCTTGTCTCCAAAAAGGTTTTCACCTAGACAAGTTAGGTCTGCCAACCTCTCTTGCACTTCTGACCTTAGTTCAGAGAATTTTAGCCAGGCCCATCTCCGAGCCGTGATACCGGAGGCTGATAAACGGGAAGCCGGTTCGAAGCTATCATACGTGGCTCTCACCTCGTGCTTGCCTGCCTCTAGGCCCTTATGCACGAGACGGAAGAAACCCTCTTGAAATTGGTCTGGAAGTTCCTGAGCAAGACCTTCTACCTGTTTCCACAGGTCACGCTGATACTGGTTCATGAATAATTGATAGGAGTTTATCCTTGAGACCAGCATTGCTCCTTGAAAAATCTTTCTTCCTCAACTGTCTAGGAAATGACTGTCCTTGCCTGGAGGTGTGGAAGCATGTGTTTTAAGCCTCTTAGCTTTTTTCTGGGCTGATTCAACCACTACAGACTGGTGTGGCAGTTGAGATTTTTGAAAACCGGGTATGGGTTGGACAAGATATGTGGCATCTGCCCGTTTGTTAACTGCAGCCACTGAGCCAGGGTGTTCCCACATCCGGTACATAAGCTCTTGCAGGACTTCGTGTACTGGAATAGCTAATATCTCTTTAGGAGGATCAACGAACTGAAGCACCTCCAAGGTCTTCTGCCTAGTATCCAGTTCAGAAAGAAGTGAGAATGGTATAGTGTCTGACATCTCTTTAATGAAGTTAGAGAAGGAAAGATCTTCAGGGGGTGATTTCCTTCTGTCTTCTTGTGGTGAAGGTTGAGATAAAATATCTTCATCAGATGAGATATCTTCTCCCGAGTCAGTACCAGTGTCCACTGGGTGACCTGACGGTCTAAGAGGCTTGAAAGGAACCTCAGATTGTGGAGTATGTGATCTCATAGGTGGGATAACACCAGAAGGACCAGGTACTGGTTCTGGAATTGTATCTGGATCCAAACCATGAGGTGAAGTAGAGAAAACCTGGATTAAGGTGTCTAATTTATCCATTAATGGTTGGAAAATGGAGGTTTCTTGAAGTGGCATCGATGGTTTTGTCAGTGCCGGTACCGGGATTGGCATCAATGGCATCGGGGGTCCATGCACTGGAATAGCCGGAATCGGCATAGACGGCATCGCTGGCGATGGCGGTGGAATAGCTGGAATCGGCATCGAGGGCACCGGTGCCAGAACGGTCGATGCCTGAAGCAGGGTCGATGGCATCGCTGGCGTAGAAGGCTGAGGTCGCGGCATTGCTTCGATGAATGCGTCTCTGACCGCTTGACGTATATATACATCAAGTTCCGCCCGCATGGATGGTGAAAACAGAGCACCCATGAGGGGAGGCGGTAATGGCGATGCCGGTACCTCCTCAGAGCCCTGAGGAGGCACGGTTCCCTGTGCCAGAATCAGCGGGGATCGCCTTGTCGACGGCTCCGAAGCCCGATCCTGAAGCCGAGGTTTCTTAGAGGATACACCGCTTTCCGTCGATGGCTCGCCGGGAATAGACACGGTAGACGCCGGATGCGGCCTGCGATGGCGATGCTTCTCCTTTTCGCGGGCTTTTTCACTACCCGATGTCGATGCCCTGGATGATGGAGAGGGGGAGGAAAGAGGAGCATCTCTCGACTCACCTGGTAGACGCTTTTTCAACACGACTTTTCGAATCGACCCAGCCGGAGACGATTGTGTTGAAGTAGATGGTGCTGACAAAAGCTGTATTTTAAACAATTGTTCCATTTTCTCCAGCCGGAGACGCCAGCCCTTCGATATCATGGTGGCACATAAGGGACAAGCCCGAACATCGTGGGTTTCACCAAGACAGAGTACACAATCCTGGTGAGGGTCAGTAATGGACATGTTCCTGGTGCACTTGGGGCACTTTTTGAAACCTGAAGCCATTTTTGGGCCGGATAGCCGTCGACGACCAATGACCAGGGACAACAAAGTTGTCAAAACGGAACAGAACCGCGAGAAAATTCAAAAACTTACCGCGTACGGTGTACTAAGGGGAGACCCTTTGCGGCTGAAGTTTTCTAAACTTTGTTAAAGTTAAAGTTGTGGAGATTTTCTACAGGACTCCTAGGGACCGCGAGGCTAACTGCTTCGCGGAAAAAAGAAGACTGAAGGGAGACCCCTGTGGCAGGGAATATCATGGCATGCTGGGCATGCTCAGTAGGCACTCTGGTGCCAGTCAAAAGTTTCATAGAAACTTTTAAAGAAGTTTTCCGTACATAGGGCTCCATTACTGATGTCACCCATATGTGAGGACTAGCATCCTGCTTGTCCTGGGATAACAATTCTTCTCTCCCCCAGTCCACAATACAGGATCCAAAAATAGAAAAAAAAATTAAAGTAAACCATTCATTTTTATGAAGCAAAGTTATCAGTGAGCATAATATATCAATAGGGGACTCAACTATCTGGAGGAGGATCAGGTTGAACTGCACTACTATTCTCAACATGCAAGATCGGTTTATCACACAAAAGAAAGGTTAATTGAGATGGTACAAAAAATACATAACCACCTTTATATTTCACACAGCATTTGCATGGAAATTTCAGTAGAAAAGATGCACCAATCTGCAAAGCCCTATGTCTCAATAACAAAAATGGTCTTCTTTTTTGTGTAGCCCTTGAGATATCAGGATATATTCTAACTTTCAGATGATAGAAAGTTTCAATACAATGTTTAAAGTATAACCTGAGAACCCAGTCTCGATCCATATCAAACACAAAAGAAACAAGCATTGTAGCTGGTTGCACTAAGTTGCTATCAGAAGACTAATATCTGAGAAACGTTATTTGGGGATAGAAATTCCATTCCCTGAGGCTGCCCCATGTTTTCATTTCTCCTAAAAGCAGGCATATAATAAACTTTAGAGACTGGTGGTATCGCCATCTCAGGCACTTTCAGAATTTCCACAACATACTTCTTTGACATTTCTTTCATGGAGATGTGAGAAATGTTAGGAGAGTTAATAAATATTAAATTCTTCCCTTGCAAGATGTTCTCCAAATTTTCGATTTTGTTATGTAACGGTTGGTTCTCCTTAATCAGTGAATCTTGTATAGACTTATAACCGAATATTACTTGCTTGGCAGTATCAATATCCTTATGAAGAGTAGTATTTGAATCCTCCAATTTCAAAACTCTAGATTAGATACTATTAATTTTCTCAATAATAGGGTTAAATTGAATAGTTATAGAAGACCCCAAATTCGAAATTGCGTCCCATATAGTGTCCAAAGTAATCAACTTAGGTCTCACCAGGGTAGAGAGAGATTTTGCAGAGTGGCCCAGGTGCTCCCTAGGTGAGTCGCTTCACCCCGAAAGGGGCCCAATCCAGTTTCTCCTCCGGCAATTCTGGGTAGGCCCGTCCCCACCCAGTCGTTCAAGTCCTCAGTGCTTCTGGCAGAAGGCTCCTCTGATGGCATCTCCCTGTTCTTGGAGACAGCTGGATTAGCTGGTGGAGCCCTAAAGATTGGGGACAACGATATTGATAGGTCTGGTGGGGAAGCCGGTGTATCCATACCGACCCCCTCCAGCACCACCTCTCCCAATCTAGTCCCGCGGAGAATGTGGGTGTCCATCGGTCCCCGCAGCACTCTGGTCAGGAGGGCCCATGGGGAAGACTTTCTCCCAAGCCCTCCGCTTGCGAGCAGTATGAGGCATTAAGGAAATAAAGATGAAGAGAGAAACAGAAAAGACACCAACACTCTCTGGCTTCAAGCAGCAGCTAAATGTAATCCTCTTTGAAGTGCCAAAAAGCAGAAAAAAAAAAAATATATATATATATATATATATATATATATATATATATATATATATATATATATATACATACATATACATACATACACACACACATAGCAATGCCACCTACCTTGAACAGCTTTTGAACTAGTGTAATTTTATAGCAATATCAAAATCCTAAAACAGTTAAATCTTTCTAGTTATTAATAGCAACTTCAGAATTTCAAGTCAAACAAATACAAGTAAATAGTTACTATAAAAACAATTTCATTGCAGGATCTAATTTACAACACGTATGCACCAAAATTATTAGAAAATTTTGCGGTCATGCCAGTCAAGCAACCAGATTCAGTGTGATTTAGTTAATTGTGAAAGCCCAATTAATCTTGCCAGAGATGTGACAATTAAGAAAAATTTAAAAATGCAAACAAAATTCAATTTAGTTCCATTTTTCTTGTATCAATAGCACCCTTTCATGTGTGTATTCTCAAACACATTTCCCATATTGTTAATTATCACTTTGCCTTCCCTCCTCAAGTGAGATCGATAACAAGAATTCTAATGATTTAGTCCTATGCCAGCACTTAATCATGTTTGCCTAATAAATAAATTACTTGAAATCTCTTGGCTCTCGACTACACCGTAAACTCCATGGAGCAAGTTCTCTTATGTGCACTTTTACAGCGTTACGTATGTCTGTTATTGGAGTAGCAGCCTAGTGGTTAGAGCAGTGGGCTACAAACCAGGAAAACCAGAGCTCAAATCTCATTGCCACTCCTTGTGACCTTGGACAAGTCAATTTACCCTCCATTGCCTCAGGTACAAAAAGTGTTAGCCATCCAGGGACAGAGAAATATCTCCTGTCCTGAATGTAATCTGCTTTGAAGTGCTGAAAAGCAGAATATCAATCAAATAATACAAATAAGTATTTGTAGTAATAGTGAGTAATTTACATTTGTGTGCCATTCACTTACAAAGATCTACTCAATGATAGATCTAAATTGAATTGGTACAAAAGCATTAGGTTACCTTTCTTCGACTTGGCTCCAATCTTCAGTTTTGAAGGCCAAGCTATCTGAGTGTTTGTTTCTTCCATGATCTGTTGAAATAAAAAAGCTTTATTATTAATGGTCTCCTCATTTTCCCTTAACTATCCATTTGCTTACACACAAAAAAAAATATGTCAGTCATCAAACCAGATCTTCACTCCTTACATAATTCTTGTTCTAATCAATTTTCTTTATTAAGCACGCAAGTGATATAATTAGACAGTTTCAATGGAAGTAATTTTTATCTTTTTAGCCCTGGAATTTTCTACTACTACTTTGAGCCTCCTATGCAACTGAAAGCAAGTTTGCTTACCATAAAATGAGTTTTCTGTAGGTAGCAGGATGAATTAGCCATGAATGATGGGTGACATCTGACTGCACTGAATGGACCGATTTCTCTAGTCAAGAAAAATGTTTTGGTACTGAGCATGTGTAGAAGTTCCCATGCATGTTGCATGGCAAGCCCCTCAGTCAATGACTAATTCTTCCTGCTCATTTACACAAATTGCTATTTGGTAGTTTAGATAAGAATTCTCTTTTCTTACAGCAGGTGACTGAATAATCAGTGCATTATCAGATGGCTTGTAACTAAGATGTTGATCTGAAATGGACATTCCATTGCCAACCATGTTTGGGTTCAAGAGGAACCTGTATACACTCCCTACCCTCTCTGATGGACACCCTCTGAGGTTGACTCAGCTGATCCCACTGAGAATGGAGATCCCACTGAAGAATTCATGTTCAGAAAGTCATGAGGACCACATGCACTGCTGCTGCCATGTGACAGAGGACAAGCAAAGTTGTCCACACCAGGACTTGATCACTTCAGCAGGTTCTGGACCAGTACTCGAAGATAGATTACCTTTTTTGACAAGAGGAATGGTTTTTTCTCTAACAAGTCTATCCAAGCCCCAATGAACTTTATTCCCTGGTCAGGGATTTGGTTCAATTTAGCAAAACTGACTATAAAGCCTAGAGACTGAAGCAGTTAAACTGTCCTCCTCAAAGAGTGTAGCAAACCAGCTTGAAGGTCTCATCACTAGCCAGTTGTCTAGGTAACGGAAAATGCATATCATCCAGTGACAAAATGTGCTGCCACTACCGCCAAGCATTTTATGAAGACTCCCAGGGTCACCAAGAGGCCACAAGGTAGAACCTTGTATTGGTAGTGTGATTCCTCCACTATGAATCTGAGGTATTTCTAGTGAGCATGATGGATGGGGATGTGAGCATATGCATCCATCAAATCAAAAGCATTTAAAGACTACGAGATGAGATGAGACTGGAAGACCTAAATATTCACATATTTTATTTAAAAAAATTTTAAAACTGTCATTCGTAAAAATACATCATAACGGTTAACAGAAAGGTCACATTGAACACGAGGTATACATTAAAATTATAAATATAGGAGACTAGAGATGGGGAGATAGGAAACAGAATATCTGAAATATTAATGATGCATAAGCATCAAACCTTTTCCAATGGAAAATAAAGCTGTAGACCTAGGGGTTAAGACATGAAACTCCAAGAGGGTAGAAAAGAACAATTTCAGGAAATATTTCTTTATGGCAAGGGAGGTGGATGAATGGAGTTTCCTACTGGAAGACAAAATGGTAATGAATTCAAAAGGGCATAGGATAAACATAAGATCCTTAGTGGCTAGAGGATGGAAATGAAGAAACGAGTAACAGTACTTTTCAGTGCTACTAAAATAATAAAACAAAATAAAGTTATTTTAAAAAATCTGACATGTCTAGCTCACAAGCAGCCACTTCCAGTGGCTTCAAGGATTGTGCATGTGGCCGAAAGATGTCAATCACCGGTGGCTATATTTGTTATAAATATCTTGAGGCTAAATCATGACATAGTTAACTGTTTCGACTGTGGCTGGATGTCACAAAGATCCCACAGGAACAGAGTCTAGAAGATGGAAAAACTTTGCAGGTCAGTGAAAAGCCAGAGTCATTCATTTTCTTGGAGCAAGACCTCCTCAGGCTCTCTCCATGCAGAGTTGAACAAGAGGTCCTCAAGCAAAGCTCCCTCTTTTGCGATGCCTCTTACTGCTCTAAGCTGAGTGGCATTACCTGCAAAGAATTGTGGAAGTTTTGGCACTGTTTAAAACTGGTTAACTTTGTGTCCCCATTTTTGTTCTTTAAATGTCGTTTTGTCAAATGAGGTATTAAAAATTATGAAAAAAAAAGGTGAAGTAAGGATTTTTATGCTTTGCAATTTGTGCAAAATGCATGTAACATCCAGACTTAACCTCAGTCTTTTTATATGGATTTTACCAAAATGTATCTCGTTTATGCAGATTAGCACTGCATGCTCACTATAGAACATGCAGTACTAACAATCCCAAACAGCAGTGAAATAAGTGAACTGGGCTTCCAGGAGGGCTGGGGGACCTGCATGGAAGGACCTTGCATAAAACCAAACTTCAATAATATTAGGGAAGCTGGATTTTAACCTGGAAGGGGGCAACAGATGGTGGAAACCATTACTGTACGATTTTGGGAAGATACAGTGGTAGGAAAAGGGTGGGGAGGTCAGTTAAAAAAAAATGTGGGGACATGGAGTTCAGTTCGCATTGGGTTACATGTAGAAATGTATCTGTGCATCTATTCAAGTACTTAAAAATAAAATGGGCGAAATAGATGGGCCATTTAAGTTATCTGCCATCATTCATTGCGAGTTAAACTCTGTTCATACTATACACAGTTTGTCAACACCTTTCAAACAAAAGCTAGTAAATATTAAAAATAATCATACAAATTTCAGAATGGAAAGTGACTAATTTCACTTCAACATACTTCGATGATCAGATGTCTACACTCTGGTGTCTCCTTTTAGGTACTGTTATTTTTTTTTCCCCTTAAGAAATGTACATGTGCCACACCTAAAAAGCATGTATACTGAATATCTTAACAGCATGCATGCTTAAGGTGACCAGATACCATTTGTTATGACATGCTGAACATCTCCTGGTTTAGCCACATAGCATCTATGGCCCTGTGGTTCCAACTTCACTGAAAAAAGCAAGTTTATATTAGACAGAATAAACAGATTCAACTTATTGGTGAGATCAGACACGAATACAAACTTAGCTCTTCCTTTTCATGGAGAACTAAGAATCAGTCTAACAAACATTAAACAAGCCAGTTATTTGACTGCAAATCAAACACTGCACAGGAGAAATAAATATTCAAGCAAAACAATTAAAAAGGGCAAGGGGAGAGTAGAATAGAATAGATTACATTGTTTTATACCAACTGGTCAGCAATGGGATCAACAGAGCCACAAAAACCACTATACAGCATTTTGTTCAGAGCCTGCAGTGCACTGTCAACGGGCATCTTCCCTAAGTCTATGGATGTAGAGGTAAAACAAGGGCTGACCTAGCCTGTCTTTTGATATGAAGCTATCTAGTCACTTTGCCAATTTTGCAAGTGTATAACATACATTTGATAGGTGCTATTAAGAAGACCCAGTGGGAGCATTGAACAGAAATAATCATCTTGCTGCTGACTGAAGAGAATTGGTAAGCATTTGCTTTGGAAAACTTTAGAACGTAAGTTTTGGGGAGAGGTAAACTATTGGGATATATTCTTTAGTGTGTGTGTTTCTTATAAAAAGAGCCAAAAGGGAGGAAAAAGCTTACAGTTTGTGTGTTTGTCTTTCCCTCCTTCCAATCCCTACCTCATCTTTTGATTTATAACCAGGAAACACTTTCACATTAAAAATCAATCTTTTTATCTAAAACACAGGATTGCCCCAGGCCTTATCAAGAGTTTAATTATCCCATCGCAAGTCACTACCAGATTAATTAGTGAATCTATCAATAAATTTAAAGGACTCTTATTTACACATTCTCTCTTCCTTAGCAAACTTAACAATTCAACAAAATTTAAGATGAAGGCAGCAATCCAGGAGCAAAAGAGGGGCTTTTCCAGTCTTCTGCAATGAACATCACATGTATCACTTTATACCCACTGATGAAAAGTTGTGAGTGCACCCAGTGCAAAGAGCTCCTGGCCCTCAGAGAACGAGTCTGATTTCTGGAGGTTAGTGGCAGACCTGAAGAAGCTGAGGCAGACAGAGGTTTAGAGATGTGACTTGGCTATTATGTCCCTGTCTCAACTCCAGTCTGGCAGCGCTGGTGCTATCTTGGAGGAAAGTCTGCTAGTTGAACAGCATCAACCTGGTGCAGCAGGAAATCTTCTAACAAGGACCTGCTATCCAGGTGATGCATTGTCCTTTGCATTCAGAATGTATCTCCCAGGGCTACTGTCCAGGAGGGAAGGGTTAGGTCAACAGTCATTGTTGGCAATTCGATTATTATGACTGTAGATCAGGGGTCCCCAACCACCGGTCCGCGGACCGGGACCAGGCCGTTGGGGATTTTTGCCGGTCCGCGGCGCCGCCGCCAACCACCAGCTGGTGTGTCGCGTGCTCCCGGTCTCTCCTGCTGCTCTTCCTTCCCTGCTGCCGTTGCCGCCGGGCTATCAACACGTTCAAGCCCAGTGGGAACGGAAGCGGTGTTAGAGGAAGCTGTGGCACCCGCAGCTGGCCTTTTCTTCTTCCTGCGCCTGCCCCCCCCCCTCCCGTGACCGGAACAGGAAGTGATGTGCGGTGCGCGGGAAGAAGAAAGAGCAGTGCCGCGTGAAAGTAGGAGCGGCGGCTGCAGCATCGGCCCCCGAGCAATTGAAGCAGCCGGTAATCGAGAAAGGAGTCCGCAGCATGAGCCTCCCGCGGCTACCATTTGTGCTCCGGGGGAGGGGAAACCTGGGTGTGTGTGTGCATGAGAGAGAGACTGGTTGGTAAGGTGACGGTGTGTGTGAGAGAAAGACTGGTGTGTGTGAGAATGTGAGAGAATGTGATTCAGGGAATGAGAAGCCTGTGCATGTGAAGAGAGTGAGCATGGGCGTGAGAAACCTGGGTGTGTGTGAGACACAGCATGGGAGTGAGAAGCCTGTATATCTGAAAGAACATGGGAGTGAGAGACTGGTGAGTGTGTGTGTGTGTGAGAGAGAGAAAGAAAGTGATTATGGGAATGAGAAGCCTGTGCATGTGGAGAGAACAAGCATGGGAGTGAGAGACTGGTGTGTGTGTGAGAGACAAAGAAAGTGATTATGAGAGTGAGAAGCCCATATATGTAAGTAGAACATGGGAGTGGGAAGCCTGTGTGTGTGTATGGCATGAGAGAAACTGTTCAGGAAGGTGACTGGTGTGCGTGTGCCAAAGACTGGAGATGATTGGTGTGTGAGAGACAGAAACTGGTCATGGGGGCATGACTGGTATGGTGTGTGTGTGTGAGAGACATGGGCACTAAGGAAGAGGACCATGAGTATAGAGCTTAGCTTCTACTGCTGCTTCTGGTGTGTGCCACGGCCTGCAGGGAAGGGGAGTAGGAGAGCTGCTGGAGGAGGTAAGTAAAGGTGGCTTTTTAAGTTTATTTTTCTTGACTGCCATTTTAATTGTGTGATGTCTGCTTTTTTGAAATATTTTATTGGTGTTTGGAGCATGTTTAATAGTTTTTATGAGTTTTTAATTGTTGGATGTTATTCTGTTCATAGCTGTTTTGAAAAATGTATTCTGCTTATTGGTATATTTTTACAATTATTTCTGAGTGGGGATCTATAGCTGCTTGCTAGTTCTGTTTTCCTAATAAGAGGTGTATTGGTTTTTAAGACCTGATTTAATATTTGTAGTGTTGCCTTTTCATAGATAGGGTTGCTCCTGTTTGAGTGTATTCCATAATACAGGTGTAACTGTGTGTGGATTAGTTTATGTGCATTACTACAGATCCTGGGAGTATGTTAGGTCGGTTCTGTGTCTGTTACCGAGATGAGATCTTTTACTAGCATGTAAGCGTTTGTATCGGTCTTCTTTGTTGTGTTTTCTCAAGAGGACATGCATTGGTGGTAAACTGCTGTCTTTTCATAAGTAGGGCTATTGAGCCTGGAAGTAGAAGGAGTTTGAGTTGCTGTTACTGAGATGACACCAGAACATCTTTTTTGTAGGGTGAGTTGTATGGGGAATGTCATAATTCTGCTTTACATCCATTATTGTGGGTCAGGGGGGTTCCCGTGAATGCAAACTGTACTTTTACATCTAGCCCCGTGACGATCATGGGTCAGTGTGTCATGCATGTGAGAACCTATGGTGAGTTGAGTCACATTATAAATGTCATAATTAAATAAGTGTGCACTAAAATCTAACCCCCTCCATAACCCCGCCCCCATATGACCAAAGCCCTGCCCCTGCCCCACCCCCATGGGCCATGGAAAAATGGTCTTGCTTGAAGCCTGTCCCTGGTGCAAAAAAGGTTGGGGACCACTGCTGTAGATAGCTGGGTGACTGGAAGGCGCAAGGATCACCTGGTAACATGCCTACCTGGTATGAAGGTAGAGGACTTCACGCGTCACCTAAATAGGATTTTAGACAGTGCTGGGGAGGAGCTGTGTCACTGTACATATGAGCACCAACATAGGAAAATCTGGGAGGGAGGTTCTAGAAGCCAAATTTAGGCTCAGGTAGAAGACAATTTCAGAACCTCCATGGTAGCATTCTCTGAAATACTCCCTGTTCCACATTCAGGTCCCCCAGAAGCAGGCAGAACTCTGAAGTCTCAATGTGTGAATGAGATGATGGTACAAGGAAGAGAGAGATTCAGTTTTGTAAAGAACCAGAGAACCTTTTGGGGAAGGGGAGTCTTTTCCGAAGGAACAGGCTCCACCTTAATCATTGTGGAACTAGGCTGCTGGCACTAACCTTTAAAAAGGAGACAGAGCATCTTTTAAACTAGAACAAAGGAGAAAGCTGACAGTTGCTCAGCAGCGCATAGTTCGGAAGAAAGTATCTTTGAAGGACACTCATCAAGAAGTAGAGTTAGGACACCCCAACAGAGAGGTTCCAATAAAATGAAAAGTAGTCCATGTGCCGATAAATTAAGAATCGCCTGAGCTAAAAGATTCTAAATTATCCCTGTCAGCTGAAAAGCAGAATGTTAATACAAACAAAAAACACACTTTGAAATTTTTGTATGCCAATGCCAAAAGTGTAAGTAAGATGGAAGAGTTAGAATGTACAGCAGTGAATGAGATAGACTTAATTGGCATCTCAGACATGGTGGAAGGAGGATAATCAATGGGTCAGTGCTATTCCAGGGTACAAATTATATCACTATAGAGAGGAGCAACTCGGGGGGGGGAGGCATTTTATGTCAGGATGGCATAGAGTCCAAAAGAATAAAGATCCTGCAGGAGACTAAATACACAATTTAATCTTGAAGGGTAGAAATCTGTATACTTGGGAAAAGTATAACAGGTGTATACTTCTGCCCATTTCACCAAAATGAGGAGACAGATGATGAAATGCTAAGAGAAATTAGGGAAGCTAACCAAATTGGTAGTGCAGTAATGAGAAATTTAAATTACCCCAATATTGATTGGGTAAATGTAACATCAGAACCTGCTAGAAAATTAAAGTTTCTGGATGGAATAAATGAGAGCTTTATGGAGCAATGGTTCAGGGACAGACGAGAGAGGAGCTAGCAATAGTGATCATAACATGATCAAATTTGAATTAATGACTGGAAGGGGAACTAATTAAATCCAAGAGTCTAGCACAAAACTTTCAAAAGGAAAACTGATAAAATGAGGAAATGGAGAAATTACTTACCTGATAATTTTGTTTTCCTTAGTGTAGACAGATGGACTCAGGACCAATGGGTATAGTGCACTCCTGATAGCAGTTGGAGACTGATCAGATTTCAATCTGACGTCAGCCCTAGTACATATACCCCTGCAGGAAGTGCAGCTCTTCAGTATTCTCCTCAAAAAGCATTGTGGATGTACGCGAGACTGTCTAATTTGAATAACTTGAATAACTTCATAACTTGAATAATTTGATTAACTTATAACTTGGTTAACTTGATTAATTTGAACTGGTTGAATTGGCTATAGCTGGAGACCGCCAGTGCCCTCAACCGGAAAACGTCGACACCTGGTAGGATGGGTGTCCCTGGGGATGTCCCCGAGAATTCCATGAGTAATGGCAGCCGTGGGTAGGATGCTGAGTCCATCTGTCTACACTAAGGAAAACGAAATTATCAGGTAAGTAATTTCTCCATTTCCTAGCGTGTAGCAGATGGACTCAGGACCAATGGGATGTATAAAAGCTATTCCCGAACCAGGTGGGAGGCTGCCTGTGACCCACTTAGTACTGCCCTTACAAATGCTGTGTCCTCCCGAGCCTGAACATCCAGGCAGTAAAACCTGGAGAAGGTGTGGATGGAGGACCATGTCGCCACCCTGCAGATCTCGGCAGGTGACAGCATCTTAGTTTCCGCCCAGGACACTGCCTGGGCTCTAGTAGAATGGGCCTTGACTTGTAGAGGTGGCGGCTTGCCTGCTTCTACGTAGGCCGCCTTGATGACTTCTTTGATCCAGCGAGCTATGGTTGCTCGTGAGGCTGCATCCCCTTGCCTCTTCCCGCTGTGAAGGACAAATAGGTCGTCAGTTTTTCGTACTTGTTCCGACATTTCCAGGTATCTGGATAGGAGTCTGCTGATGTTGAGGTGGCGTAGACTTCAAGCCTCTTCCGAATTCTTATGCTCATCTGGCAATGGTAGTGAGATGGTTTGGTTGAGATGGAAGACAGACACCACCTTGGGGAGGAACGAGGGGACCGTGCATAACTGGATGGTTCCCGGGGTGACCCTGAGAAATGGCTCACGGCAGGACAGTGCTTGTAGCTCGGATATACGACGGGCTGAACAAACTGCCAGCAGGAAGGCTGTCTTCAATGTTAATAGTCGGAGAGACAGACCGCAGAGAGGTCTAAAGGAGGCTCCTGCTAAGAAATCTAGGACCAGGTTGAGGTTCCAAAGAGGTACTGGCCACTTTAGGGGTGGTCAGATGTGCTTGACTCTTTTTTGGAAGCGGGAAACAACCGGGTGAGAGGCTATGCTGTCGCTCTCGCTCTCAGTTCCGTAGCATGACAATGCGGCCAACTGTACCTTGATGGAGTTGAGGGACAATCTCTTCTGTAGGAATTCCAAAATCGCAGGAATTTTGACAGAGCGTGATATGATGTCGTGGTCCTCACACCAGACTTCGAATACTCTCCAAATCCTTATGTTAGAGATGTGGAGAACTTGCATGCTCGGAGTAGGATGTCAATTACAGCCCCCGAGTATCTACTCTTCCTCAGGCGAGTCCTCTCAATGGCCAGACTGTAAGAGAATCAAGCTGGATCCTTGTGGAGGATTGGCTCTTGTTGAAGCAGGTCTCTGTGTGAAGGTAGTGGCAGGGGGGTCCCTGTCAGTAGTCTTCGCATGTCTGCGTACCACAGTCTTCCTGGCCAGTCCAAGGCCACCAGAAGTACTGGTCCCCTGTTTTCTATCTTGTGAATGATTGCTCCCAATAGGGGCCACGGCATGAAGGCGTATAACAGAGTCTCCTGTGGCCAGGTCTGTACCAGGGAATCGATTCCCTGGGACTGAGGGTTCCGGTTTGCCAGAAGGTCCATGGTTGGTGTTCCCCAACGGTTCACTATCAGTTGGAACTCTGCAGTCAACAGATTCCATTCCCCTGGGTCTAGACTTTCTCTGCTGAGGCAATCCGCTGTGATGTTGTCTTTCCCGGCGATGTGGACGGCCGAGATCTCCTGGAGATTCACTTCCGCCCACGACATTATGGGGTCTATTTCCAAAGACACCTGTTGGCTTCTGGTTCCTACCTGACGGTTGACGTAGGCCACTGTTGTGGCATTGTCCGACATTACTCTGACTGCTTTGTCTCGGAGTCTGTGTCCGAACCGTAGGCAGGCTAGTCTGACTGCCCGGGCTTCTAGGCGATTGATGTTCCATCCAGACTCTTCTGTGTTCCACTGCCCTTGGGTGGTTAGCTCTTCGCAGTGTGCTCCCCATCCTCATAGGCTGGCATCCATGGTGAGCAGAATACAGGTCAGTGAGGATAGTCTTGTTCCCTGGCTCAGGTGGCCATCTTGTAGCCACCATCATAGTTGGGTCCGAACTCTGCCCGGGAGCTGCAGACGTGCGGTGTAGTTCTGGGACAGTGGATTCCATCGCGATAGAAATGAGCGCTGTAGGGGTTTCATGTGAGCTCGTGCCCATGGCACTACTTCCAGTGTGGATGCCATGAGACAGAGGACTTGTAGGTAATCCCATGCTGTGGGGCGAGGTTCACTCAGCAGGGTTTGCAACTGGTTCATCAGTTTTGATCTCCTTGTCGGTGTCAGGGTGACCTTGTCTTGTTTGGTGTCGAATCGGACTCCTAAGTATTCTAGAGACTGTGAGGGCTGCAGACAGCTTTTGTTTGTGTTGACCACCCATCCAAGGCTCTCCAGTAGAGTTTTGACTCTGTTTGTTGCCTGGTGACTTTCCTCTGGGGATTTCGCCCTGATCAGCCAATCGTCTAGGTAAGAGTGCACGAGGATTCCTTCCTTCCTCAGTGTTGCCGCCACCACCACTATGATCTTGGTGAACGTCCGGGGTGCTGTGGCTAACCCGAAGGGTAGTGCCCAGAACTGGTAGTGACGGTCCAGGATTTTGAAGCGTAGGAAGCGCTGATGTTCTTGATGGATCGGGATGTGTAAGTAGGCTTCCGACAGATCTAGGGATGTGAGAAACTCTCCCGGTTGTATCGCCCTTATTACAGAGCGTAGGGTTTCCATGCGGAAGTGGGGGGATCTTCAGGTGACGGTTGACCGACGAGGTCCAGGATGGGTCTGAACATTCCCTCTTTCTTGGGGACGATAAAATAAATGGAATAATGCCCAGTATTTATTTGTTGTGGAGGCACTGGGGTTATGGCCACTAGGGCTAGCAATCTGGTTAGTGTAATTTCCACTGCCACCCTCTTGGAGGGGTCATGGCAGGGGGATTCCACAAACTTGTCAGGAGGGTTTCAGAGGAAATCCAGGTAGTACCCCTCTCGAATGATGGTTAGGACCCATTTGTCTGAAGTTCTCTCGACCCATCTTTGGTAGAATAGGGCAAGTCTGCCCCCTATGGCTTCTTCCTTTGGACGGGTTGGCTGATTCTCATTGCGGGGTGCAGCTGGGGTCTGGTCCCAAGCTGGTTCCCCTTTGTTGTGCTTGTTCCAAAAGGACTGGTCCCTGCCTGTAGGACGAGGCGCATGTTAAGTGTTTCTGTATGGGTTGAAGCGCTGTGAACCTCTGCCCCTGCAAGATCAGGGGAAGGGTCACTGGTTTCTCTTATTCCTGTC
The DNA here is from genome assembly GCF_901001135.1 of Rhinatrema bivittatum. NCBI lineage: Eukaryota > Metazoa > Chordata > Amphibia > Gymnophiona > Rhinatrematidae > Rhinatrema > Rhinatrema bivittatum. The sequence goes on from NC_042621.1 coordinate 203,565,212, forward strand.
CTCCGGTAGCTGCGGCAGTGGGGACTCGCCCCATTTGTTAGCCAGTTTCTCTAGTTCGCTTCCGAACAGTAGGGATCCCTTGAAGGGCATTCTTGCGAGTCTCGTTTTGGAAGAGAGTCGGCCGACCAGCTTTGGAACCAGAGTTGCCTCCTGGCTGCCATGGCTGATGACACTCCTCTAGTTGCTGTGCGCACCAGATCGGAAGCAGCATCCACGAGGAATGTTACTGCTGGTGCCATGGCTTCCCCAGGAGCGTTGCTCCTTCTCTGTGATAGGCAGGCACGGGTCACCATGGCGCAGCAGGCCACTATCTGTAGAGACATAGCGGCGATGTCAAAGGACTGTTTGAGGATGGATTCCAAATGTCTGTCTTGAGCATTGAGTGCTGCACCACCCTACACTAGGATAGTAGTGCGCTTCGAGACCGTGCAGACCATGGCATCCACTTTTGGGCATGTCAGAAGGTCTTTGGCCACCGGGTCCAGAGGGTACATGGCTGCCAGAGCCCGTCCCCCTTTGAATGTAGACTCTGGGGCAAACCATTCCAGGTCAATTAGCTGTTGGACAGCTTGTAACAGAGGGAAATGGCGGGAGGTCTGATGGAGTCCCTCTAGCAGGGGGTTCGTCTTAGGTTCCCCCGAGACACTTGTGCCCGGATAGCAAGCTCCTTCAGGCTGTGGGTGACCAGGTCTGGAAGCTCGTCCTTTGTGAAGAAGCGCCTCATGGTCCGATGAGGCTCTGACCCCGGAGAGAGTTCCCCCTCCTCCAGGGGTTCCTCCTCAGAGTTGTCCGAGTCCCCGTAGGTGGGGCTTCTGGGTGGTAGATTCAGTTCTCTGGGCCTAGAGGGGCCCAGGGCGTAAGGGTCCTCTGGTGGAGGCTGTGGCCGTGTTATCGGAAGCTCCATCTGCATGTGAACAAAGGTGTGCAGGCCTTTGAAGAATTCCACCCAGGAGATAGATGCTGGGTCCAAGTTAGGAGGCGCTATGTACCTGGGGGGGTCCCGTTTGAGGGGGGGTCCCGCTGGGGTTCGCTAGGTCCGGGGTACTTATTGAGGAGCTAGAATCCGGTCCCGGCTGGGGCTGGCCCTGGGCTGGATCCCCCAGGGCTTCCTCGCGCTGGATACACAGGGCGTTGGCCTCTTCGTGTTGTGCGGCTCTGATGTGGCATGTTGGGCAGAGGCCCTGAGCCTTGAGCTCCTTTTCCGGTGGTGCCATGGATATAGATGCGTAAAATCTGTTATGCTCTCCGGTGCGAAGATGTGCGCGTAGATTGGGTGTGCGCACAAATCGCAGTTATGCACCCGGCACAGTGAGTGCGTGTTACGCGCGTATCTTGTGCACACGGTACTTGAGCGTGCGACATTGTGCGCACAAGGAATTTGTGTGCACGGCTCGCCTCTGTGCGCATGGATCGAAGCAGTGAACCGGGTGGAGAGCAGATCAAAATGGTGCCGGCGACTGCGGACAATATGGCGACCACCACAGGGATCTCCACGTGGGAGGACCCTTGTATCTAACCGGGGTCTAGCCCTGCTCGGGCGGATCAACCCGGTGGCACTGGTCTCGGCTGGCAACCTGTGCAACTCCGAGCTTCGGAGACCGGAGTCTTTAAAGAAAATTTCTACCTTGTCTCAGTGCTTCCCGATTTCATTCCGGGCAGTCTCCGGCTGCAGGGGGAGAGGGAAATACATTTCACCGTCGCTCTCGAGGTTGCACCTGCTGCCTCTCAGCCGCACCCGAAATCGGGGGCTAGGTCCTCGCTGAGGTTCGGCCGCCGGACCAAGGCTTACCTCAGAGGGATCGCAGAAATCACCTTGGGAATTCTCAACTGGGGAGGGATCAGAGGGTGTCACCGCAGGAGAGTGGGGCTCATCTGTAGAGGTAAGATTTCTTATTTTGGGTTTTCTCCGGTGAATTTACTCTAACGCTGTGAGAGCATGCAGGTAGTCCCTAACTGCTATGGAGATGGAAAATACTGAAGAGCTGCACTTCCTGCAGGGGTATATGTACTAGGGCTGACGTCAGATTGAAATCTGATCCGTCTCCAACTGCTATCAGGAGTACACTATACCCATTGGTCCTGAGTCTATCTGCTACACGCTAGGAAAATATAGTTAAAATCTGAAAGGTGCAGCTACAAAGGTTAAGAGTGTGCAACAGGCATGGACATTGTTAAAAAATAGCCTCTTAGATACACAGTACAAATGTATTCCATGCATTAAGAAAGGTGGAAGGAAGGCCAAACGATTGCTGGTATAAGTTAAAAGGTGATGCAAGAGGCTATTTTAGCCAAAAGATCTTCCTTCAAAAACTGGAAGAAGGATTCATCTGAAAAAAATAGGGAAAAGCATAAGCATTGGCAAGTTAAATGTTAAACACTGATAAGACAGGCTAGGAGAATTTGAAAAGAAGTTGACCATAGAGGCAAAAACTCAAACACTTAAAAATATATTCAGACAGACATGATTTAATGGGACACAGCCAGCATGAGTCCCATGTGAGTTGGTTGGACCGTTAGATGATCGAGGGGTTAAAGGTGCACTTAGGGAAGATAAGGCCATCACAGAAAGACTAAATTAATTCTTTGCTTTGCTTTTAAGGATGAGTATGTTGGGGAGATACCCATTCTGAAGAATGTTTTCAAGGGTAATGTTTCTGACGATCTGAACTAAGTCATATTGAGCCTGAAAGATGTAATAGGTCAGATTGACAAGCTGAATAGTAGTAAATCACCTGGACCAAATGGTATACACCCCAGAGTTCTGAAAGAACTCAAAAATATTTCAGAACTATTACAAGTAATTAGTAACCATCCAAATGGCAGATGAAATTTAATGTGGATAAGTGCAAGGTGATGCATATAGGGAAAAATAACCCATGCTATAATTACACAATGTTGGGTTCCATACTAGGTGCTACAACCCAAGAAAGAGATCTAGGTGTCATAGTGGATAACACATTGAAATCGTCGGTACAGTGTGTTGCGGCAGTCAAAAAAGCAAACAATGTTGGGAATCATTAGAAAGGGAATGGTGAATAAAACGGAAAATGTCATAATGCCTCTGTATCGCTCCATGGTGAGACCGCACCTTGAATACTGTGTACAATTCTGGTCGCCGCATCTCAAAAAAGATATAATTGCGATGGAGAAGGTACAGAGAAGGGCTACCAAAATAAGGGGAATGGAACAACTCCCCTATGAGGAAAGACTAAAGAGGTTAGGACTTTTCAGCTTGGAGAAGAGACGACTGAGGGGGGATATGATAGAGGTGTTTAAAATCATGAGAGGTCTAGAACGGGTAGATGTGAATCGGTTATTTACTCTTTCGGATAGTAGAAAGACTAGGGGGCACTCCATGAAGTTAGCATGTGGCACATTTAAAACTAATCGGAGAAAGTTCTTTTTTACTCAGCGCACAATTAAACTCTGGAATTTGTTGCCAGAGGATGTGGTTAGTGCAGTTAGTATAGCTGTGTTTAAAAAAGGATTGGATAAGTTCTTGGAGGAGAAGTCCATTACCTGCTATTAAGTTCACTTAGAGAATAGCCACTGCCATTAGCAAAGGTAACATGGAATAGACTTAGTTTTTGGGTACTTGCCAGGTTCTTATGGCCTGGATTGGCCACTGTTGGAAACAGGATGCTGGGCTTGATGGACCCTTGGTCTGACCCAGTATGGCATTTTCTTATGTTCTTATTAAAATCATCCGTTGTACCTGAAGACTGGAAGGTAGCCAATATAACCCGATAATTAAAAAGGGCTCCAGAGGTGATGCATGAAACTATAAACCAGTGAGCCTGACTTCAGTGCCAGGAAAAATCATGGAAACTGTTATAAAGAATAACACAACAGAATATTCAGACAGACATGATTTAATGGGACACAGCCAGCATGGATTTACCCAAGGGAAGTTTTGCCTCACAAATCTGCTACATTTTATTTTAAAGTGTGAATAAAATGTGAACAAAGGTGAATTTATATATGTGGTGTATTTGGATTTTCAGAAGGTGTTTGACAAAGTGCCTCATGAGAGGCTACTAAGAAAACTAAAAAGCCATGGGATAGGAGGTGATGTCTTTTTGTGGATTGCAAACTGGTTGAAAGAAATGAAACAGAGTAGGATTAAATGGTCTGTTTTCACAGTGGAAAAAGGTAAACAGTGGCATGCCTCAAAGATCTCTATTTGGACTGGTGCTTTTCAATATATTTATAAATGATCTGCAAAGGGGTATGACGAGTGAGGTGATAAAATTTGCAGTTACAAAATTCAGAGTTAAATCACAAGCAGATTGTGATTTAGTGCAGGAGAACATCTTGAAAGATTGGGCGTCCAACTGGCAGATGAAATTTAATGTGGACAAGTGCAAGGTGATGCAAGTACCTTACTGTAGTTACACAATGTTAGGTTCCATATTAGGAGTAACCACCCAGGACAGAGATCTAGGAGTCACAGTGGATAATACATTGAAACAGTCAACTCAGTGTTCTGTGGCGACAAAAAAGCAAACAATGTTAGAAATTATTAGGAAGGGTATGGCTAAAAACAGTGGATGTCACAATGTCTTTGTCGCTCCATTGTGAGGTCGCACCTTGAATTCTGGTTCAAGTTGCCACATCACAAAAAAGATATAGTTGCACTGGAGAAGGGTAACCAAAATGATAAAGGGCATGGAATAGCTCCCCTATGAGTAAAGGCTAAAGAGGTTAGGGCTATTCAGCTTGCAGAAGAGACTGCTGAGGGGGGATAAGATAGAAATCTACAAAACCAAGAAAGGACTTGAATGGGTAAATGTGAATCTGTTATTTTCTCTTTCAGATAAAACTAAGGGCACTCCATGAAGTGAGCATGTAGCACATTTAAAACAAATCAGAGAAAATTATTTTCCACTCAATGCACATTTAAGCTCTGGAATTCATTGCAAGTGGATATGATTAAGAAAGTTACTGTAAGTGAGTTTAAAAAAGGTTTGGATAAGTTCCTGGAGAAGTACATAAACTATTAATCGCTGCTTGTTACCATTAGTAGCATTTTTTTCATAATTAATATCATGGAATAAAATAAAAATCTGCTTAATAGATTCTTTTGTTGTGGTCTGTTTAACATAGCTTTTCAAAAGAAGTTGAAATGAAAATGTGATCTTGTGAGGATATCAAGTTTATCTAATTCTGATTAACTTGTTTTTCCAAAAGCATTCTATATCTTTATATTCATTTTACATAAGAGCATAAGAAGAGCCATACTGGGTGAGACCAAGGGTCCATCAAGCCCAGTATCCTGTTTCCAACAGTGGCCAATCCAAGTCACAAGTACCTAGCTAATACCCAAACATTAAATAGATCACAAGCTAAAATACTCTAACAGCCTATGATGTTTGCCTATAGGAAAACTTGAATGTATTATTTTTTCACCTTTTTCAGCACAATCTCCATGATGGACCAATGAGGCAAACTGGACTCTGAACCACTGTGACTTCTGAAATCTATACTTCAGATCTAGCTTTCTGGCCATAGGGGTTTCCCACATTCTCAGTTATAACAGATTCAGAATGTTGTGCACTGGAAGAGCTGCTGACTGATGGTGTGTCCAGTATTTGGAGAAGTCCAAAGACTTCTAATTGGAGGTCTTTATTCTTGCATACAAAAACGGCAAATGTCTTTCCCATTTATTTCACAAATTTTAAATAGCAAGGTCCTCCACGGGCGATAAATGGTCAGGGGGATCTAAAAGTGGTTCCATGAAGCTATGTGAAAGAACTATGTGAAAGAAGTAGCTTCTATACAAACAGTGGCTTCTATATACTAAGCTAAGTATTAGCATTAAATCATAAAAAGTGTACATTATTGGTGGTATCACTATTGGAGAAGCTTTTTGCAAACAAAAAATACAACAAAAATAATACATCAATATTGACCAATGATTAAATATAAGGTTGAGTGTGAAAGTGAAATTATGCTATACAATGATACCTATTATGATGGTCAATGAAGCCTAATGGGTATATCTATTTGAAAGGTTCTTGGTGAAGGATATAAGTATTGGGACACTGTGGTACTCTTTATCACGTATATGATACAAACAGGTTATAAAATACTGGGGGGTAGATCTGTGCGTGGTCATATACAAGCATTTATAGCTGTACGCAAGAGTGTTTTAAACTTTTCCTCATATTTTATTTTTTAATTGAATACCCATGGGCCAGTATGGATAAAAATCCCCCATGCCTTTATTTTCCTCAATCTGCTCCTTGGTAGGTAAGACATCGATAAACTCAGCTTTGAAAAAGGTGTCTTCCTGTCTGGGTCTCTTAGGAGGGCAGACTTTCATGACATCATAATCATTGGACTGGGCCTGAGAGAGCCATAAACGCCACATATTTTAAAATGTAATTCCATGAGAGCCATACAATATGTTTAAAACTAAATACAAGTAAATGTGTGCATTTTATGTAAGATCACACTTTTAAAGTACAATAAGTCTCTGAAAATATTACACCAGGCCTTAAGACACCAATACATCTCCTATTAGGAAAACGGACCAAGTCAGGCTGCTATAGAGTCCTACACACAAACTACACGCCAGCAGAAAACCTCACCTGAATCACGTGCTGTCCCTCACCTAACATAGAATAAAGAGACCAAAACGCATAACAAGAAGCATGCAGAAAAAACTGAATTGGAAACTGCAACAAGCCAGAGTCTCTGTATGCAGTGTAACAAAGGAAAAAAGAAACATCACCCATCCTTATAAAACAAATCAAGAAATATAAAATCATCAGCAGTAAAACTGTACTAACAAAAAGAACATATTTCAAAACAGCTGATGAGTGGAATATCCAATAATTAAAAACTCATATAAAACATTTCCACATACCAACAAAATATTTCAAAATAGCAGACACAAAGACCCAGTAATGAAAAATAATAAGGATACAAAATTTTTTTTGCTCTGCATACCTGGGAACGTTTGATATCCAGGTGTCCTGAGATTGTTCTGAATTAGCAGGAGGTGGGGTGGTTTGCTTGGAACTTTCTCCTCTCTCAGTCACATACCAGCGCTCTCTCTCTCTCTCACACTGGCTCTCAATGACACACCTATACACACATGCTCTCAGTACTCACATATACACATGTTTTTTCTCTCTCACTTATATAGGCTCTTGATTACACATTTACACACATGCTGTCTATCTTTTCACGCTTACACACACAGGCTTTCCATCACATAAATACATGCTGTCTTTTTCTCTCACACACAGACTCTCATTCACATGCTTACAAACATGTCCTCTCTTTCTCTCATTTACACACAGGCTCTCAATCACATACTCACATGCGCCCTCATCTAAATCAGCTCTCAATCACACACAGACACACATGATCTCTCTCTCTTACTTATACACACAGGCTCTTAATCATACATACACATGATCTCTCTCACACACAAAGGATCTCAATCATACACACATACTCTTTCACACAAACAGGTTTTCAATCACAAATTTACACATACAGGTTCCCAATGGTAAACTTACATACAGGCTCTCAATCATTCACATACATGCAATCTCTCACACACACACAGCCCCCCCCCCCCCCCCCCGCGGCCCGGAAGAGGAAGTGGAGACTATCGGGTGCCTGCGCGGCAAGCAGAGGCCACGCTAGTGCGCTCGGCATCGGCCCGAAGAAAAGAAGACTGCAGCGCGGCTCGGAGGAAAATGAAGAGGTTCAGCCGCGGCCGATGGCACTCCGCCTCCGTGAGGGCTGAAGATGAAGGAGGTTAGCGTTGGGAGGAGGCTGCTGCTGCCGCGAGTTCCCGGGGTGGGGGAGAGAGAGAGTGAATGAGCGAGCAAGCATGTGTGTTTGCTCGCTCATTCACTCTCTCTCTCCCCCACCCCGGGAACTCACGGCAGCAGCAGCCTCCTCCCAACGCTAACCTCCTTCATCTTCAGCCCTCGCGGAGGCGGAGTGCCATCGGCCGCGGCTGAACCTCTTCATTTTCCTCCGAGCCGCGCTGCTCAGTCTTCTTTTCTTCGGGCCAATGCCGAGCGCACTAGCGTGGCCTCTTCCTGCTGCGCACGCACCCTATACTCTCCACTTCCTCTTCCGGGCCGCGGATGGGGGGGGGGGGGGCGGGAAGAAGAGAGCACGCCGGTGCCACTGATTCCAGCTGTCCTGCCGCGTTCCGCCCGGGCTGACAGCATTTTAAGCCCGGGCGGAGGAGGACCGGGGAGCAGCTGGGTCAGCGGGAAAGTGTGGGGACACTTGTCTGCGAGCCAGGTGCAGCCCTCAAAAGAGCCATATCTGGCTCGCGAGCCATGGGTTCCCGACCCCTGGACTAGACCAATGTTAAAGCATCAAAGCTGGCACCTGATGTTCAGCTTCAATACCTTCACACTCTCTCACTCATTCCCATGCCTAGGAGAGTAAGCAAAGAATGGCTGCTGTTAGAGGTAGTCTAGTTTGCCTCAAACTCTGCTTCAATGCTGAAAGTTCATTACAGTGGATAATTTTGACTTCAATGGTTTTGAAGATTTTGATGTTGGGCTCAGAACAGTCTGGAAGATAGCCTGAAGCCAGTCTGAAGATATGGCCCTAGGAGACATATTAAAGCAGATTATACAATCTGGAACATTGCATTCAAGATCAAGACAAGGCCTTACTCTGTACCTGGTCAGTGACATTTTTCTATTACATGTAAGACACCATTTCAACCATATGGTCTTTTTGTCAGCCACTGTGGAGGGAAAAGGAGCTGGTCAAATTAAAAGAAAATTTTTAGATTACAACAGAAAGACAACTTTGGTCCTCTGGCAGTTGAGGCCAAGGCATCAAAAAAAAAGATAAGATCTGCTGAGGGAGCCTCATGAATGAAATGGAGTCTCCTGACACAACACATCTTGTTCCATAGAATAAGACTGAGGGAGGCCTTACAGTCCATAACCAGAAAAGCCGCTAGGCACCTAAATCTATGGAGCCAAGAAGAGGGCAGGGAAGGGCCAGGGGAGGTGTTAGATCAATGGAAGCTACACCAAAATTTAGGAACATAGTTAACTAACACTACAGCCAAATCCTGTACAATTTGTGTTGTAACTGTCAATTTTGTTACTTTGTTGGAATCAAGTACAATATCTCAGTTGTACACAGGGAAAAATAATCCTAACTATATGTACACAATGCTGGGGTCCACATTCGGTGTCACCATTGAGGAAAAGCATCTTGGAATCATTGACCAATATCTTCAAATCCTCAGCTCAGTGTGCAGCAGTGACCAAAAAAGCCTACAAAATACTAGGAATTATTTGGAAAGGAAAAGAGAACAAAACTGAGAATATCATAATGCCTCTAGATAGGTCTACAGTGTGACCACATATTAAGTATTGTGTGCAGATCTAATCACCCCAACTCAGAAAATAAAGTTGCTTACCTTTAACTGGTGTTCTCTGTAAACAGGACAATTCCGCCACACAAGTAGGTTACATCTGATAGCACAGGCATGAAAAACATGCTCAGAGCCCAGAGAAACTCAAGTCTGAGTATGCACAGGTGCTCCTGTGTAGCTGCTGGCTCAAAAGTTCCCCCTCTCCATTATAAGCTTAATTTCAGCTCTGCAGGGAGGAGGGTGTGATCATGTGGTTAAATTGTCCTGCTGTCTGCAGAAAACACCAGTTATAGATGACAAGCAGGACCAATGTCAGCCACATAAGGATAGGAATTGTTTCTTGACAGTAAGGAATTGCAATCTGGAATGAAGAGATTGAAGGACAGTTGAAGAAACTGGCCAAACAGTTGGCCAAAACTGTTCTCTTGTCTGAGGCTTTTTCAAGGCAGTAGTGTTTAATAAAGGTATGGATAGAAGACCAAGCAGAACAAAGATGTGCCAAATAAGTTGCGGTAGCTAACTTGGGGCTAGATTCATCAAATTATCACATGCAAAAGGAAGAGGGGCATGTTTTATCATAATAGCCTATTTATCGCAATGTGCGCTATCTTAGCACTTTGCATAGGTATTACTACAGAGTGCGATAACTTTTTCGCACTTTGCAGTAATTCCATAATTATTGCAGTTCCTATCTGCAACCACTGGGGTTGGGGGGGGGGGGGGGGGAGAGAAAAAGACTAGCTATAAGGCCCTTCTAGTAGTTAGCTATTATATCTCTATAGGAGGCCCACCTAGTAATTAGAGGTGAGGTTTAGGTATTAGTGTAGGGGTTAGGGGCCACTTTGACATGCAGAGTGAGACATATGAACAGAACAGTACACTTGTGAAAATTTGATGTCCTTCAGAGTGAGGAAACTCACACAAAGATAAGATTTATACAATGTTCTCTCAACCTAGCTTGATGGACTCTCGCCCAGGCACCCACCCACCCACACTCACCTACGCACCCATACACACAAGCTCTCACCCAGAAACCCTCAGACATCTACACACACAAGCTCTCACTGCCAAACCTCTTCTTCCTTTGCTGCAGGGATGGGCTCCAGTTCCACCACAGCTTTACTCCGGTGGGTCTTTTTTGCTGCTTCGGTGATGAGCTCCCATGGAGGCCTTGCTTCGATGGGGTTTGACACTGCCATTCCTCCCACTACACCCCCAGGTGCTGCGATGCCCCTTCCTGCCTCAACAGCTAATCAGAGGCTTGCTCCCTTCCTCCTAATCCCACTGGCAAGTAGAAGGGACGAGGCTTCTGATTGGCCTGCGCAGGGGCAGGAAGAATGAAGGAGGATTCCCATTGGCCCACAGGGGGCTGGAAAAAGGGAGAAGCCCTTTAGAGCAGCGGTTCTCAACCGGTGTGTCACGATCAGTAATATATCTAGTTTGTTCCGATCTATGTCATCTACCACACAAAGGTTCATGTATTTAAATAACCTAATATTTTCAGTGGGGCAACATACTTTCCATATTATCATGGCAACATAGCCACTGAGAATAAACTAAAGTCTTATTAGTAAATTTGTGCTCGTCTATGTATCTGTAGACCTACATACCTATTATGAGCACCAAGTACTGGAATACAAAACATCTACATAGTTAAAACAAAATAAATTGTACATTTGTTCATTTTCCCAAAGGGGGTGTAATAAATGCTAAACACAATTTATAATATACCAGAAACCATAGAGATGAATATAAACAGGAACTCACAGAGCCAAACTAATTTCTATCCAGGTGGTCCCATTAAGGACTTAATTGGCATCTCAGAGACGGGGTAGATTGAGGATAACCAATGGGACAGTGCTATATCGGGGTACAAATTATATCAAAATGACAGGAAAACCTGGGAGGCGGTGTGGCGCTTTATGTCCAGGATGGCATAGAGTCCAACAGGATAAACATCCTGCATGAGACTAAATGCAAAATTGAATCTTTATGGGTAGAAATCCCTTGTGTGTCGGGGAAAACTAGTGATAGGAGTATACTACCGTCCACCTGGTCAAGATGGTGAGATGGACAGTGAAATGCTAAGAGAAATTAGGGAAGTTAACCAAATTGGTAGTGCGGTAATAATGGGAAACTTCAATTACCTTAATATTGACTGGGTAAATGTATCATCGGGACACGCTAGAGAGATAACATTCCTGGATGGAATAAATGATAGCTTTATGGAACAATTGGTTCAGAAACAGACGAGAGGGAGCAATTTTAGATCTAATTCTCAGTGGAGCACAGGACTTGGTGAGAGAGGTAACGGTGGTGGGGCCGCTTGGCAATAGTGATCATAATATGATCAAATTTGATTTAATGACTGGAAGAGGAACAGTATGCAAATCCACTGCTCTCGTGCTAAACTTTCAAAAGGGAAACTTTGATAAAATGAGAAAAATTGTTAGAATAAAAATGAAAGGAGCAGCTACAAAAGTAAAAAAATGTGCAAGAGGCGTGGTCATTGTTAAAAAATACCATTCTAGAAGTACAGTCCAGATGTATTCCTCACATATAAGAAAAATGGAAAGGCAGCAAAACGATTACCAGCATGGTTAAAAGGGAAGGTGAAAGAAGCTATTTTAGCCAAAAAATCTTCTTTCAAAAATTGGAAGAAGGATCCAACAGAAGAAAATAGGATAATGCATAAACATTGGCAAGTTAAAAGTAAGACATTGATAAGACAGGCGAAGAGAGAATTTGAAAAGAAGTTGGCCGTAGAGGCAAAAACTCACAGTAAAACTTTTTAAAATATATCGGAAGCAGAAAGCCTGTGAGGGAGTCAGATGGACCGTTAGTTGATCGAGGGGTTAAAGGGGCACTTAGAGAAGATAAGGCCATCGTGGAAAGATTAAGTGATTTCTTTGCTTCGGTGTTTACTGAAGAGGATGTTGGGGAGGTACCCGCACAGGAGAAGGTTTTCATGGGTAATGATTCAGATAGACTGAACCAAATCACGGTGAACCTAGAAGATGTGGTAGACCTGATTGACAAACTGTAGAGTAGTAAATCACCTGGACCGGATGGTATACACCCCAGAGTTCAGAAGGAACTAAAAAATGAAATTTCAGATCTTAGTAAAAATTTGTAACCTATCATTAAAAATCATCTATTGTACCTGAAGACTGGAGGATAGCTAATGTAACCCCAATATTTAAAAAGGGCTCCAGGGGCGATCTGGGAGACTACAGACTGGTTAGCCTGACTTCAGTGCCGGGAAAAAATAGTGGAAAGTGTTCTAAACATCAAAATCACAGAACATATAGAAAGACATGGTTTAATGGAACAAAGTCAGCATGGCTTTGCCCAAGGCAAGTCTTGCCTCACAAATCTGCTTCACTTTTTTGAAGGAGTTAACAAACATGTGGATAAAAGTGAACCGGTAGATGTAGTATACTTGGATTTTCAGAAGGCGTTTGACAAAGTTCCTCATTAGAGGCTTCTAGGAAAAATAAAAAGTCATGGAATAGGTGGCGATGTCCTTTCGTGGACAGGCAAACTGGCTAAAAGACAAGAAACAGAGTAGGATTAAATAGACAATTTTCTCAGTGGAAGGGAGTGGGCAGTGGAGTGCATCAGGGATCTGTTTTGGGACCCTTACTTTTCAATATATTTATAAATGATCTGGAAAGAAATAAGACGAGTGAGATAATCAAAGTTGCAGATGATACAAAATTGTTCAGAGTAGTTAAATCATAAGCAGATTGCGATAAATTGCAGGAAGACCTTGTGAGACTGGAAAATAGAGATGTGCATCGTTTTTTGTGTTCGTGTCGTTCTTCGTTTTTCGGCAGCCATGGAAAATGTCGGTTTTTTCCGGTTCGGGTCTTTTTTTTCGCGAAAAATCGATTTTTAGTTAGTGCGCGCTAACTCCCCGTTAGCGCGCGCTAACTCCCCGTTAGCGCGCGCTAACAAAAACCGTTAGATTTTGTTAGTTTTTGTTAGTTTTTGTTAGTGCGCACTAACAGGACTTGTGCGCACTAATGGGGAGTTAGCGCGCACTGACTCCCGTTAGTGCGCACTAATCGGAAAGACAAATTTTTGCGAAAAAACAGGAAAATCCTGATTTTTTTCGGGCTCCCTGAAACATGCCGAATTGGACAATTTCGTTGCAATTTTCCAATTCGGCAAAAACAAATGCACATCTCTACTGGAAAATTGGGCATCAAAATGGCAGATGAGATTTAATGTGGATAAGTGCAAGGTGATACATATAGGGTAAAATAACCCATGCTATAGTTACACAATGTTAGGTTCCATACAACCCAAGAAAGATCTAGGCATCATAGTTGATAACATATTGAAATAGTCGGTTCAGTGTGCTGCAGCAGTCAAAAAAAGCAAACAATGTTGGGAATTATTAGAAAGGGAATGGTGAATAAAACAGAAAGTGTCATAATGCCTCTATCGCTCCATGGTGAGACCATACCTTGAATACTGTGTACAATTCTGGTCGCCGCATCTCAAAAAAGATATAATGGCGATGGAGAAGGTACAGAGAAGGGCTACCAAAATGATAAAGGGAATGGAACAGATCCCCTATGAGGAAAGACTAAAGAGGTTAGGACTTTTCAGCATGGAGAAGAGACGACTGAGGGGGGATATGATAGAGGTGTTTAAAATCATGAGAGGTCTAGAACGGGTAGATATGAATCTGTTATTTACTCTTTCGGATAATAGAAAGATTAGGGGGCACTCCATGAAGTTAGCATGTGGCACATTTAAAACTAATCGGAGAAAGTTCTTTTTTACTCAACGCACAATTAAACTCTGGAATTTGTTGCCAGAGGATGTGGTTAATGCAGTTAGTATAGCTGTGTTTAAAAAAGAATTGGATAAGTTCTTGGAGGAGAGGTCCATTGCCTGCTATTAATTAAGTTGACTTAGAAAATAGCCACTGCTATTACTAGCAACGGTAACATGGAAGAGACTTAGTTTTTGGGTACTTGCCAGGTTCTTATGGCCTGGATTGGCTACTGTTGGGAAACAGGATACTGGGCATGATGGAGCCTTGGTCTGACCCAGTATGGCATGTTCTTATGCCTAACGGTCCACCTCTTTATACAGACCTCAAAGTCACCCTCTAATGACATCACTCTAGTGATCAGGGTCCTCCAGAACCCAGCAGCAGATGAGCAAGCTGCCTTGTCAGATAAAGTATGGTTGTACCAATTGTAACCGCAGCAATTTTATGGCCAGTTTAAAGCGGAGGATGTGGCTCAGTTCCTGATTGGCCTAGTAGTTTGCCTCTTTATAGAGACCTCAAAGTTGCATTCTAATGACTTCTACCCATTTGGAAGGTCTCTGATATGCTCAAACTGTCTTATAGATTAATTAAAGTCATTATTCAGTTTCAACCTAAAAGCCCAAATTTGGCTTCCAGAACCTCCCCTCCTACACATTCCTATGTCATTGGAACCCACATGTACCTTGACAACTGGCTTCTCCCAACACTGTCTACAATTCTATCTAGGTGATAGGAAAGGTTCATCACCAGCGCAGTGGGTAGGCAAGTTACAAAGCAATCCTCATATCCACCAGTCATCCAGCTATCTGCATTTCTATGATTTCTATCCTAACCCTTCCTCCGAGGCAGAAGTCCTGGAGACCATCCCTGGTGCGATACAATATGCATTACATGGCGAGCAGGTCCTAGCTAAAGGATCACTTCCTGCTAAACCAAAGTGATAGCTCTCCATCCAGGTGACCTGGCTTCTTCAATGCAGCACAGAGGCTGCCAGTCTGGAAGTAGGATTTTAATATGTCCCTGTAGCTATGAACCTCTGTCTACCTGAGCTTCTCTGAGATCCAGAAGCTCTTTGTATAGGGTGCACACAAAACATCTCACAAACAGATAATCATATGTGGCATTTAGTGCAAAAGACTATTGTCTGCATATTTTAGCTTTTGATCTGCTATGTATAGCAGATCAAAAGCTACATATTTATATGTAGCTTTTGTAGATATTTATATTTATACATATACACATATATATACAATAGTTAGCAAGGTTCTCAATTAAGCTGTTATATTGTATCATGTCATTAAGGCCAGCCTTAGACATTCTGTTATATGTAAACTGGTGTGATATATCATATCGAATGTCGGTATAGAAAAATAAATATATAGAAAAAGCAATAAATTATTGCTTTTCCTATATATAATCTACCCTAATTGTAAATAGTAACCCACCTTTCATATATACTCTTTACCCAGTTATATATATATATATATATATATATATACACACACCTTACCCGAGCCCACAACCCTCAAATTCCTAATACCCTTCCATCTATACTGTTTGCTTCATCCACTTCTCTCCCTGTCCCTTCCCCCTGTAACCACAACTATACTGTTTTAACTCGTATGTTCCCTGTAAAAGCAAATTTTTGCTACTGTTCATGTTATAATATAAACCGATGTGATGTATCTAACGAACATCGGTATAGAAAAATCTTTAAATAAATAAATATATGTTAGGTTTCTTAGATCACTTTAGTTTAATGTGACTACTCTCTTTGCCAATCACCTATCACCTATTTCTTTTATACTTTGATCAGTGTCAATTTTGCCCTGTGGAATGCTAATTGACTGCCAATCTGAAATTTTTCCCAGTCCCCTAACTGTGGTAATATAAGATTTGAGCCTTAGGGAAAGAAAACATTCATTCAGTTCCCTCAAATTACCAGAATTAACTTTCAGACTTAACACAGGTCCCATAAGCAACTAGAAAGAAATTGAAATAGTCCGCAGCCACCAAGAAGATAGCCTACTAACCGTACAGTTTAAATTGAACACTTCTCAAAAAGAAGCCCTCTAGAAGAGACAAAAATTTCCCACACTTTACAGTGGAAATCCAGTACTCACCAGCTCAGCTCCCTGACACTCCATGAAGCTAATAGATAGTACAGTTAACATCTGAGAAAGTATTTTTTCACTCAGCACACAATTAAACTGTGTAATTTGTTTTCAGAGGAGGTAGTGCAACCAGTTAACGTAGCTGGATTTAGCCAAGTTCCTGGAGAAAAAAAGGTCTATAAACTATTATTAGCCATATAGATTTGGGAAAGTCACTGCTTATCCCTGGTTATGAGCAAAAAGGACTGGATCTATACTTTGGAACCCTACCAGGTTCTTGTGACCTGGATTGGCCACTGTCGGAAAAAGCAATGTTGGGCTTGATGGATCTTTGGTCTGACCCAATATGACATTTGTTTCTTGAGCCCCACCAGCTAGAATCAGAGAGAAGCCAGAAGTCTGAAAACATGGGGCTCACTGGGTTTCCTAAGCCCCACCAAAGAAAAGAGGGAGAAGCAGATAGAGTTAGACTCTTGCACTCTTCTCCCCTCCCCTGCCTGTTAAGGTCAGCCACAGTAAAAAAGAGTGTGAGGTTTATAGCATTCCTCAATGGTCCCACTCCCTCCTTAAGTATGGAATGCTTAACAAGGAAATCCATGCAGGCCTTGCAGAGCCTCTGAGCACACACTGATTCACATGCCCTGCATTTCCTGTCTGCTGCTACCACCAGGGAAACAAAACAAGTAATGCTAGCCCTGACTGAAAACAGAAATACCTATTCCTTATTTCAACAGTTACCAAATATATCACAAAAGGAGACATAACATTTTTTCATCCAGGAAAATGTTTGTAATGGTGAAGCTTCCAGGAATCCCATCTTTTCTAGTAACGAGATTTGAACATTAGTTTTAAATGGGTATTCAAATAGTTCAAACTGTTTCCTTTTCTTTCACAAAAGAACAGACGCCTCAATAGTCCGAGAACTGAATTTTAATATATGGAAAATAAAACACTGGGATCCAATTTGCATAGAACGCACAAGATTTGTATTTGATATTCTGGCATGAAATCAGATTTCAGAGGAACACTAGAGTCTAAAAAATATTCAAACACTGTAAGAGACATAAGAATTGCCATGTTGGATCACAAGGTCTATTGAGCCCAGCATCCTGACTCAGATTATGGCCAATCCAGGTGGCAAGTGCCTGGCAGATCCCATAAAGGAGATCTAATTTCTGTTACCCACTCTTTGGGATAGCAATAGTGTTCGTCTACCTGGTTAATAGAGATGTGAATCGGTACTGGACTCGTTCCAGTATCGGGTTTGTAGTAAAACCGCGGGAAATCTTCGTTCGTGGTTCTGAACCCTTTTTTCCCCCCGCTATCCGGAGCCCAAAAAAAAACCAAAAAAAATCCACCCCAACCCTTTAAATCTAATTTAGAATCCCTCACCCTCCCGACCCCCCCAAAGCTTTTCTAAAGTACCTGGTGGTCCAGGGGGGTCCCAGGAGTAAACTCCCGCTCTCGGGCCATCGGCTGCCAGTAAACAAAATGGCGCTGTTGGCCCTTTGCCCTTACCATGTGACAGGGGCTATCGGTGCCATTGGCCAGCCCCTGTCACATGGTAGGAGCAATGGACAGTCAGCACCATCATATCCTGGAGAGTGGGGGATTCGAAATGAGATTTAAAGGGTCGGGGTAGGTTTGGGGATTGTTTTTGTGTGCACTTTCTTCCCATCCCCCCACCCCCAAAACGATAAGAGAACCCCACGAAAATTTCATGGGATTTTCCTATCGCTTTCGGGGATCCCCGATTCCTGATGGATGAGAAAATATCGTATGATATTTTCATCCGTCAGAAAAATGATTCACATCCCTACTGGTTAATACCTGCACTTTTCCTCCAGAAAATGGCCAAACCTTTATTAAATCCCGCTATACTAATCGCCTTGATCACGCCCTCTGCCAGCAGATTTAACAGCTTGATAGCGAGCAGATTGAAAAGGTACTTTCTACCATTTCTTTTGAATCTGCTGGTTAGTTTCTTGCAATGTCCCTGCAAATCTGATCACATCACTTATCGTTCCCTTTTCCAGATCACTTATGAATTCATTAAATGGCACAGGTCCCAGTACTGATCTGTGGTACTCCACTAACCTTTTGCCATTTGGAAAACTGACCATTTAGTCCTATATCCTGTGTTTCCGGTTTTTTAACCAATTACAATCCACAATATGAAATCACCTCCTATCCCATGACTTTGTAGTTTCCTGAGTAGTCTTGGGGGACATTGTCAAATACCTTCTGAAAGTCTGATGAACATATAGATAAAGGTGAGTCAATTAATATAGTGTATTTACATTTCCAAAAAAATTCTAAAAGATTGGTAAGAATACTTCCCCTTGCTAGAACCATGTTAACCCTTTCCCCATTAAGCTATGTCTACCTATATAACCAGGAGGGCCAGTGTTTCATTAGGCAAACTAGGCGGTCATCTAGTCTGCCAAAGTTTTGGGAGCAGCAAAATCTTGCCAGCATGAAGTCTAAAGGGTTGCTGTGCCAGCACTATCACCACCAAAGAGGGAAGCACTGTTCTGGAGTCACTTTCACTGCTAGGAGGGAATACTGTGCTAGAGGTAAATTGGGGAAGGAGGTGCATGACCAAAGGTTCAACTAGGGTGCCAAATACACTTCCACCATCTCTGATAGCCAGTGATTTTTTATTTTTTAAATAGGCTTTGTCATTTTCCAGAAAAATTACAACATACAAGAATGTAAAGTGAGAACAGATACATTAATTGTTTTTAAGAATGGTTTCAACCATTTTACCCAGCACAGATGACAAGCTTATCGGTCTATAGTTTCTCAAATCACTTATGGAGCTCTTTTTAAAAATCAGCACCACACTGGCCAGTCTTCAAGAATTATTGCAGTTTTAAATGAAAGGCTACAGATTATTGGTAACAAGTTAGTAACCTCATGTTTTACTTCTCATAGAACTCTGGTGTGGTGGCACATTTGGTGGCCCATGGGTCAGCCCCATGAGCCACCATACTCATCCTGGAAGGTGTTGGCCTCTTCCCGCAGCATGAATGTCAACAGCAAGAGAATGGGGCCAAGCGTAGCTTGCCACCATCTTTGTGCTCCCTCACGAGATCCCCTTACACATGAGCAGCGTGCTTAGAGCTTTAAAGGGCCCATGGTGGGAATAGACACCACAGTGCCCTCTGACGACATCACTAGCTCCTTGGATATAAGGCTCTCCAGAACACTGCCATGATGCCTCAGCAATGGGTCTCCTGCATTAGCAGTGCATGTTCCTCCTGCATTCCTGATCCTGCCATACCCTACCCATCTGTCTTGTCCAGTATTCTGTGTGTCTCTGTCCACCCTTAGCCTGACTTCTGGTTACTAACCTTTTGCATGGCCCTGTTTGCCTGCCGCCTGGACCTGACCACATCTGCCTCCTGCTTGCCCCAACTCTTTGCATTATCTCCATGTCTCCAGCTTGCTTCATGCAGACACCAGTGTGCCCTTGGACTCTTGCTCTCTCCGCTGCCCTAGGGACCTGCCTAAGCCCTGCCTATTTCCAGAAGCCAATAGCTCAACCTGTGGGGGAAGTGGCTGGTATAAGTAAAGCTCCAGTTTGACCAGCTACAAGGTGCATTCGCCAGCTGCCTGGGTAGGCCTTGTAGGTTAGTCTACAAGGCTGTGTCACCTTTGCCACAGCACAAAGGGCTCACTTCCATGCCAATCACTACAGTTTGTTGAGGCCATGAGTTCAGTGGACTCCACCCAGTCCTCAGTCATTGTCGGACTAGCCAATCAGTTCAAACAGCAAGACCAAATGAATACAGTTATCTTTATGGCATGGCCACCCGTCCAGTGCCTTCTGTTCCCACTCCACACATCCAATTTGGCCTGCTACTCCTACCCTTCACCTTCCTCCACCTCCAAGGTATGACAGATCTCAAATATAGATGCTTCTTGAATCAATGCTGGATGCAATTTCAATTACAGGAACCTCTCCATCTGACTGGGTTAAGATTACCTACATCTTGTCATTGTTTGGCAGCCCTGCCCTAGCCTGGGCTTCTCCCCTCTGGGAAAGACGACCTGCAAGAGTTTCACATGGATTTGATGGACCTGGCCGCATGGCCGTGGAGCTTCTCCACTCCATTGGAGAATATGTGGTACATTTCATACGCTGGCATCCAAACTGCAATGAGGCCATGATAGTCTGATAGCCATCTTCACGCAAGGGCTCTCTGAATGCATCAAAAATGAGCTGACTGATAGGGATCTGACTGATTCTTTGGAGATGGACCTTAGATTTCAAGAGAGGGCTTAAGAGAGGGGGCCAGCTCAAAGTCCCATTCGCCTTGCTCCTAGTTTCCAGTGCACAGTGGTTTCCAGGCTGCCTCCTAAGTCAAGGTCAGCTCAAGAGGAACCCATTTAAATAGACCATCTCAAGTTGTCCATAGAGAAGAAAAAGGCAGCGCCGTCATAACCTCTGCCTATATTGTGCAGCATCTAGGCACTCCACAAGTCATTGCCCAGCTAAACGGGGAAACTCCAAGATTTAGACCTGATGAAAGAGGCCACCCTAGGTCAAGCACACATCTCCACAAATATTGGAACCAGTACACCTCTCATTTGGGGGACACTTGCCAATACACAAGTCTTCCTAAATACTGGTGCTGGAGGCAGCTTCATTCATGAGTCCTTAGGTCCTTCACTATGGGATTCTGACAGTTCCTTTGGACACTCCGCTCAATCTCATTGGTTCATGGAGAACCCTTGCCAGGGCGTGTCACGAGAGCCACCGTTCCACATACTATGCAGACAGGTATCTTGCATGGAGAGCAGATCACTTTGTGTCTTGTCCAAAGCTGTCAATGCAGTCAACCTGGGCTTAGCTTGGTTCATGCCTCATCAGCCCCACATCAATTGGGGTATTCTACAAGTCACTAGAGCTCCCACTATTATGAACAATGTTTCACTAAGGTCTCACCTATAGTATTACCTTGCCCACAGTTTCCTCAAAGCTTCCAGGTCTGCTACCGTAGTACACAGAGTATGCTGATGTCTTTGGCAAACAGCAGGCAGAGGCTCTGCCAACACTTTGCTCCTATAACTGTCCTATTGACGTGATTCCAGGAAGGTCCACCTAGGGAAGAGTCTATCGGTTCTCAGCACCCAAAACAGAGGCCATGTCTAAATATATCAAAGAAAATCTGGACAGAGGGTTCATTTGCCCTTCTTTGTTGCCTACCAAAGCAGGATTCTTTTTCACGGGGTGGTGGGTTATTATGCCCTCACTTACCGGTGACTTAATGCTATTACCAAGAACATATAACCTATCCCACTGAAACTCTGACTGCGCCTCAGAGGGGCACTGATATTTACCAACCTTCACCTGCTTTGGGGGGGGGGGGGGGGGGGGGTCATAATTCTGATTAGGATCTGTAAGGGAGACGAATGGAAAACTGCTTTTAATACCAGAGATGGACACTATGAATGCCTTTCAGGTTATGCAATGCCCCAGCAGTCTAAGTTTAAGGTTAAAGAGATTTTTCAAGATCTGCTCTACTACCATGTGGTGGTATATCTGGACAATATCCTAGTGTTTTCAAAATCCTTGCAAGAACACTGAGTTCATGTGAAGCAAGTTCTCCAGAAGCTCTGCAAGATCACCTATATGGAAAAATTTTTAAAAATGCACTTTTGAACAGGAGTAACTCCCATTCCTTGGCTACATGACTTATCAAGGCTATGCACAAACCCAAAGAAACTAAAATCCATCCTAGAATATTCCTAACCTGTAGGCCTCAAAGCCTACAGCTCTTCTTCAGGTTTGCAAACTATTACAGGCAATTTATTCACAGCTACTCTACATTGGTCACACCTCTCACCGCTTTAAAAAGGGTTCAGATACCAAGAATTGGACAAACAGCACTATTCAGTAATTATAGTGCCTCAAGGAGGAATTCGCTCATGACCCCTGCCTGCATCACTCAGACCCTACCAAGCCATTCATAGATGCTTCCAGCCTTAGTGTAGGGGCTTACAGTGCAACAGTGAAATGCTCGTGACCTGCTTCTATTTCTCTAAAAATAATGTACTCCTGCAGAGAGAAATTACACTATTCGACATCAAGAGCTAGATGTAAAGCTAGCCTTAGAAGAATGGCGACATCTATTAGAAGGATCCAGATATACTATTTACGCATACCACAAAGATTTGGAACACCTGATGTAAGTACAACTGAACCCGCGTCAAGCCTGCTGGCCACTATTCAGCCGGTATACTCTGAACTGTAATATTGACCAACAGAAAAGAACTGATAGGCAGACGTCCTCTCTCATTCCTTTTGTCCCTAAAGGATACTAGAACCCCCCACAGCATATCATCGACCCTGCAAGAATCATAGTTGCTGCCAGTGCCAATTGGGAAGACCATTGTTCCTCAACATTTGCATCAAAGTTCTTCACTGGGCTCATGACTCATTTGACACATCATCCAGGCATGATCTGAACTCTGGAGTTAGTTTTCCATTACTGCTAGTGGCTTCATATGAATACCGATGTAAAATGATATTTAGAGTCCTGTCCCACATGTGCTATGAATAAGAGTTCTCAAGCTCCCCATTGGAGAATGTTACAGACTCTGCCCAATCCCCAACGCCTATGCTGAAATTCCCCCCCAAGATTTGTGGGACCATTTCCCATTGTATGGCAAGTAGAGCCAGCAGCCTATAAACTCAAGCTATCAGTGTATCTATGAATTCATGTCGTCCTACACGTTTCTTTGCTGAAACAAGCAATCTTATCTTGGCCATCCAGACGCCTCAAAAACACTTAAGTCACAGCAGAAGACGACACTCATTATGGTGAGATTTTAGATTCCTGAAAAGACAGGAACCAAATCCAGTACCTTATTGCATGGAAAAAGTATGGACCTGAAGAGAACTCCTGGGAGCCTGCTTCAAACCCCCAAGACCCCAGTTGTTATAGGACTTCCACCAAGGTTTCCTCAACAAGCTCAGGCTCAGAAGACTGGAGAGGGGCTTTGGAGGGAAAGTAATGTTACATTTGGCAGCCCATGAGTTGGCCCCATTAACCACCATACTCACCCTGGAAAGTGCTGGCGTCTTCCCGTGGCACAGACACTATAAGTGAGAGATTGCTGCACCTGAACGCCGCCATCTCTGTGCTCCTTCATGAGGTCCCCTTTCACGCATGACACGCTTAGAGGGTCCGCTGTCTGACCTGTTCAATAGATCCCTAGAAACGGGAGTAGTGCCGAGTGACTGGAGAAGAGCGGTGGTGATCCCGCTTCACAAGAGTGGAAACAGAGAAGAGGCTGTTAATTACAGACCAGTTAGCCTCACCTCAGTGGTGGAAAAATTAATGGAGTCGCTGTTAAAAGAAGGAATAGTGAGCTATCTACAGTCGGAAGAATTGCTGGACCAGAGGCAGCATGGATTCACCAGGGGAAGATCCTGTCAGACAAATCTGATAGAGTTTTTTGACTGGGTAACCAAGGAATTGGATCAAGGAAGAGCGCTCAATGTCATCTACTTGGATTTCAGCAAAGCTTTTGATACGGTTCCACACAGGAGACTGGTGAATAAAATAAGAAGCTTAGGAGTGAGTGCCAAGGTGGTGACCTGGATTGCAAACTGGTTGACGGACAGAAGTCAATGTGTGATGGTAAATGGAACTTACTCTGAAGAGAGAGCGGTGTTGAGCGGAATGCCGCAAGGGTCGGTGTTGGGACCGGTCCTATTCAATATCTTTGTGAGCGACATTGCGGACGGGATAGAAGGTAATGTTTGTCTTTTTGCGGATGACACCAAGATCTGCAACAGAGTGGACACACCGGAAGGAGTGGAGAGAATGAAACAGGATTTAAGGAAACTGGAAGAGTGGTCGAAGATATGGCAGCTGAGATTCAATGCCAAGAAGTGCAGAGTCATGCATATGGGGTGTGGAAATCCGGAAGAACTGTATTCGATGGGGGGAGAAGGGCTGATGTGCATGGGGCAGGAGAGAGACCTTGGGGTGATAGTGTCTAATGATCTGAAGTCGGCGAAACAATTGACAAGGCGATAGCTAAAGCCAGAAGAATGCTGGGCTGCATAGAGAGAGGAATATCAAGTAAGAAAAGGGAAGTGATTATCCCCTTGTACAGGTCCTTGGTGAGGCCTCACCTGGAATACTGTGTTCAGTTCTGGAGACCGTATCTCCGAAGGGACAGAGATAGGATGGAGGCAGTCCAGAGAAGGGCGACCAAAAAGGTGGAGGGTCTTCATCAAATGACTTATGAGGAGAGATTGAAGAATCTAAATATGTACACTCTGGAGGAAAGGAGGAGCAGAGGTGATATGATACAGACCTTCAGATACTTGAAAGGTTTTAATGATCCAAAGACAATGACAAACCTTTTCCGTTGCAAAAAAATCAGCAGAACCAGGGGTCACGATTTAAAACTCCAGGGAGGAAGAATCAGAACCAATGTCAGGAAATATTTCTTCACGGAGATGGTGGTGGATGCCTGGAACGCCCTTCCGAAGGAAGTGGTGAAGACCAAAACTGTGAAGGATTTCAAAGGGGCGTGGGATAAATACTGTGGATCCATAAAGTCTAGAGGATGTGAATGAAGACAAGAGGCATGGGGGTGGCTTGAGGGAATGTTGGCTACTACCTGGAGATGAATATCCTTATTCAATAATGCGACTCCAACATTGTTCTATGCTTCAACGGCAAGAAGAAATGTGGAAAAAAGGATTTGCAACCACATAAAAGCAGGGGAGTAGCTTGCTTGTTACGGCGGTTACTACCCCAACCAAAAAAATACTTGATACTTCACTGTCAACGCAAATCCAGCATAGCTCTCTGCATCAACGGCAGGGGAGGAAACTTTTGACAATTCACGCATATCCAGTATGGCCCCTCTGCAGCTTGCTGCCTGCCCTGACCCTAGCATGCCCTTGAACTCTTGCTCTCTCCACCAGCCTAGGAACCCGCCTAAGCCCAGCCGGCCCCAGAATCCAAAGGCTCAACCCACGGGGGGAGGCAGCTGGTATCGGTGAAGCTCCAGTCTGTTCTGGTACAGGGTGTGTTCGCCAGCTGCCAGTGAAGGCCTCATAGGTTCACATACAAGGCTGTGTCAACTACACTTCATTTCCACGCCAATCATTACAAGTGGAAACAATCCAGTCCTACAGGCCGATACAGTACAGTGCACTCTGGTGGCGCATACTGTACTGTATCTGTGGAGCGCACTGTTAGCCCAGGTTTGGACATGCGTTTGACGCGCTACCTTTACCCCTTATATAGTAAGAGGTAATAGCACGTTGAAAACATGCGTCCAACCCCCCCAGAAACTAATAGCGCTCGCAACATGCAAATGCATGTTGATGGCCCTATTAGTTATTCCCGCACAATACAGAAAGTAAAATGTGCAGCCAAGCCGCACATTTTACTTTCAGAAATTAATGCCTGCCCAAAGGCTGGTGTTAATTTCTGCCGGCGCCAGGGAAGTGTACAGAAAAGCAGAGAAAACTGCTTTTCTGTACACCCTCCGACTTAATATCATAGCGATATTAAGTCTGAGGCCCCAAAAGTAAAAAAATTAAAAACAAAAAAATAAAATAAAAAATCAGCCCGCGGGTCGGAAAACAGACGCTCAATTTTGCCGGCGTCCGTTTTCCGAACCCGTGGCTGTCAGTGGGTTTGAGAACCAACGCCAGCAAAATTGAGCATCTGCTGTCAGACCCGCTGACAGCTGTTGCTCCTGTCAAAAAGGAGGCGCTAGTGTCCCTAGCTCCTCCTTTTACCGCGCGCCCTAATTTGCATAGGTCACCCTCCTGAATCGCGCGCCCAGAAGAGTCGCCTGTGCATGTGCCGGGAGAGCCGGCATTCGCCAGCTCTCCCGCTCGTTTTTCTGAATCGGCCTGCTAGTGATTTAATGTTTAGTTTGTCAATTTGATCTATTACTTCCTCCATTGTCACTTATCTTTGTTTTAGTTGCTCAAAGCCTCCACCATTAGGGGCAGATATGTTCCCAAAAAAGACTAAGGCAAAGAACTTGCTCTGTTTTTCTGCTATTTAATTGTCCTCCTTGAGCTTCCCTTTTCACCCCTCAGTCATCTAGTAGCCCAACTGAATCCCTCACAGGCTTTTTGCTCTGAATGTACTTGAAAAAGTTTTTATTCATTTTTGCCTCACTAGCAAGATTTTTCTCAAAGTCTCGCTTAGCCTAACTACTGTTTTAAGTTTAACTTGCCAGTTAATTATACCCTTGCCTATCATTTAGGTCTGCTTTCCATTTTTAGAACAATGCCCTTTTAGTTTTAACTGCCTCCTTTACTTCACCATTAAACTATGCCAGCAGATATTTGGTCTTCCTTTGATTTATTCTAATGCATGGAATACATTTTATCTGGGTTTCCAAAATAGCATGTTCAAATAATTTCCACACCTCATGCAAACTTTTAACCCTTGTACAACTGCTCATATTAGTTTTCCTAATTTCCTCATTCTATTATAGTTTCCCTTTTTAAAGTTATATGCTACTATAATAGTGTTAATGTCCTTGATGTAAAATTTAATTGCATTATGCTCATGCTTGCTTAATGGCCCCACCACAGTAACCTCTTGTACTGGGTTGTACATGCCACAGAGGACTAGCTCTAAAACAGCTGCCCCTCTAGGTAGTTCTAGAACCAGATGCTCCATGAATTAGTTATTTATAGCATCTAGAAACTTAACTTCTCAAGCATGTCCCAATGAAACACTGACCCAATCAATATTGAGGTAATTGAAATCTATTATTGTGCTGCCTAATTTGCTTTTTAAATTTCATCTAGCCTGTCAGTCTTTTTCTTCATTTTTTTCATTTTCGTCAGGTGGCCGGTAGCATACACCCACTGCTATACTCTTACCTGTCATACACAGAATTTCTATCCATAAGGGTTCCACACTACATTGCATTTCCTGAAGGATTTTATTTTAATCTTACTGAACTCCAATGCCAACTCTCAACCAATTTGATCTGTCCTCATGACAATTTATTCCCTTGCATCACAGTATCCCAATGGTTAGCCTTCCACCACATCTCTGAAATACCAATGTCTATATCCATATATAATGCAATATATTCTGTCATCACTCTTACCATTAAAACTTCTAGGATTCAGACATTTTAAAGAATATTTTTTTTAATTTGTATTTTAATTTTTGTGTATTCAGAACCTGCTTGTTAGCAAATGATATAAGAATTTTAGAGTCATTTTTATCTGGGTACTTTCTGTTTATGTCCAACTGGGCTATTTCAGCCTTAAACCAATCTCTCATAAGAACATGCCATACTGGGTCAGACCAAGGGTCCATCAAGCCCAGCATCCTGTTTCCAACAGTGGCTAATCCAGGCCATAAGAACCTGGCAAGTACCCAAAAACTAAGTCTATTTCATGTTACTGTTGCTAGTAATAGCAGTGGCTATTTTCTAAGTCAACTTAATTAATAGCAGGTAATGGACTTCTCCTCCAAGAACTTATCCAATCCTTTTTTAAACACAGCTATACTAACTGAACTAACCACATCCTCTGGCAACAAATTCCAGAGTTTAATTGTGCGTTGAGTGAAAAAACTCACTCAGATTAGTTTTAAATGTGCCACATGCTAACTTCATGGAGTGCCCCCTAGTCTTTCTATTATCCGAAAGAGTAAATAACCAATTCACATCCACCCATTCTAGACCTCTCATGATTTTAAAACACCTCTATCATATCCCCCCTCAGCAGTCTCTTCTCCTAACTGAAAAGTCCTAACCTCTTTCGTCTTTCCTCATAGGGGAGCTGTTCCACTCCCCTTATTTTGGTCGCCCTTCTTTGTACCATCTCCATTGCAATTATATCTTTTTTTAGATGCGGTGACCAGAATTGTACACAGTATTCAAGGTGCAGTCTCACCACGGAGTGAATACAGAGGCATTATGACATTTTCCGTTTTATTCACCATTCCTTTTCTAATAATTCCCAACATTCTGTTTGCTTTTTTGACTGCCGCAGCACTCTGAACAGACGATTTCAATGCGTCATCCACTATGACACCTAGATCTCTTTCTTGGGTGGTAGCACCTAATATGGAACCTAACATTGTGTAACTATAGCATGGGTTATTTTTCCCTATATGCATCACCTTGCACTTATCCACATTAAATTTCATCTGCTATTTGGATACCCAATTTTCCAGTCTCACAAGGTCTTCCTGCAATTTATCACAATCTGCTTGTGATTTAACTACTCTGAACAATTTTGTGTCATCTGCAAATTTGATTACCTCACTCATCTTATTTCTTTCTAGATCATTTATAAATATATTGAAAAGTAAGGGTCCCAATACAGATCCCTGAAGCACTCCACTGCCCACTCCCTTACACTGAGAAAATTGACCATTTAATCCTACTCTGTTTCCTGTCTTTTAGCCAGTTTGTAATCCACGAAAGGACATCGCCACCTATCCCATAACTTTCTACTTTATTTATTTAAAAACTCTTCTATACCATCGTTAAGTTAGTTAATCATCACTATGGTTTACAGCAAGGCATGATAATGAAAATATGAGTTATAGATTACAGATTAAACATGTGCCATCATAGTATGGTAACAATTTAATACAAAAAACTGTGTGTGTAAGTTAGGCTTGTCTGTTGGGAACATATTAGGTGGTCTGAATTTAACATTAATATGCATTTGTAGGTTACAAGTAATAAGTTCTAGTTTGGTGCGTCCTTATCAACTGGATTTCTCCTTCTCTTTATAAAAAGCTTGTTTAAAGAGCCAGGTTTTCAGATTGGTTTTGAATATTTTCAAATTTCTCTGCAGCCTTATTTCAAGTGGCATGGTTTTCCATAGCATGGGGGCAGCCAGTGATAGTGCTCTTTCCCTTACTTGCATGAGGCGGGCTGTTTTGACAGAGGGGATAGTTAGTATAGCTTTATTAGCAGATCTCAGGTTTCTTTGTAGGACATGTACGTGCAGTGCAGTGTTAAGCCAGTCAGCTTTTTCATCTTGGATTAATTTGTGAATTATGTATAAAGCCTTATATTGAATTCTTTGTTCAATTGGAAGCCAGTGTAATTCAGCGAGTGTTCCTGTAATGTGGTCATTCTTTTTTTTGCCAGTCAAAATTCTAGCAGCTAAGTTTTGTAGTATTTGCAGTGGCCGAATTGTAGATTGTGGTAGACCTAAAAGTAGGGAGTTACAGGAATCTGTGCTTGCGAATATCATTGCCTGCAGAATTGTGCGGAAATTGTTTAGTGTTAGGAGAGGTTTTAGTCTTCTCAGGATCATTAGTTTCATGTATCCTTCTTTTATTTTCAATGAGATGTGTTGCTTCAAGTTTAGTTCAGGGTCAATTATTACTCCTAGATTCCGAACTTTTGTTACTAGTTTGAAGGTTTGGATATTTTTGATTGTGAGTGTTGGTTGAATGTGATGTATGTTTTTACAAGGTGTAAGAAATTCTGTTTTGTCAATTTTTATTTTATTATTCCATTTGATTTAAGAGCTGTTTGATAATTTCAAGATACATGTTGGCAAGTTTCATTGTCTCTTCAATGGTGTTCACAATGGGTAGCAGTAGCTGTATATCATCTGCGTATAAGTAATGTATGATTCCAAGTCCCGCTAGTAGGTGACATACCGGGAGGAGGTAAATGTTAAAGAGTGTTGCTGACAGGGCTGATCCCTGTGGGACACCGGTTAGCAGTGTGACATTGTCTGAGAGTGTATTTTTTATTTGTGCTTGAAAAAATCTATTGTTTAGGTAGGACTCAAACCATTTTATTGTTTTATTAGTGAGACTTATTTCTTTCAGTCTATTGAGTAGTATTTTGTGATTTACTGTGTCGAAAGCTGTAGAGATCTAATAGAACTAGAATGTAGTGTGTTCCTGTATCAAAACCTCTTAATATATTATCTGCTAAAGCTAGTAGCAGAGTTTCAGTACTGTAGTGTTTGCGAAACCCATGTTGCGTTGGGTATAATATGTTATTACTTTCAATGTGATCCGACAATTGTTTTCGTACTGTTTTTTTCAATTAGTTTGGCTAATAGGGGTAGATTTGAGACTGGTCTATAGTTATTGAGATTTAGGGGGTCGAGGTTCTTTTTCTTAATTATTGGTTTGATAATAGCTCCTTTCAGAGTATCCGGCATTACTCCTTCGTCTAGTGAGAAGTTGATGATCTTGGTTAGAATTGGGGTTATTGTATTGGCTAGTTTTTTTAGTTCAGTAACGGGAATGGTGTCAATTATGTGGGTAGCAGGGTTCATTTGATTTATCATTTTTTCGACTTCAACTTGTGATACTTCTTCAAATCCAGGCCAATTACTAACATCTCTAGTGGGCATTTTAATCTCTTGTTTTGTAGAGTTAGGGATTTTTTTTCTCAGGTTCTCAATTTTTTCTTTAAGGAATTGAGCTACCTCGTTGCATTGGTTCTCTTGAAGTGTTGGGTTGTTATTTGTATTGTCCCTTGTTAGATTTTTTACTATGTTAAATAGGGTTCTGTTATTTGAAAATGTTTCTATTTTAGAGCTATGGTATTTTTTTTGGTGTCTAAAATTGTTTTGTATTGTAGTATGCTAGTTGTTTTCTGTACTTTGTTAAATTCTCAGGAGTTCTTTTAATTTTCCAATCTTTTCCTTTCTTTCTAAGTTTTCGTTTTATTTCTTTGATTTGATCACTATACCATGGATTATTTTGTTTTGGGTCTTTCATGCGGGCCATTTGCATAGGGTTTAATTCGTTAGCTAAGGTAGTGGTTCTGTTTAACCAGTCAATTGTTGTGATGTGGCTATTTGCACAGTTGATGTGTGTTAATTCTTC
The DNA here is from genome assembly GCF_901001135.1 of Rhinatrema bivittatum. NCBI lineage: Eukaryota > Metazoa > Chordata > Amphibia > Gymnophiona > Rhinatrematidae > Rhinatrema > Rhinatrema bivittatum. The sequence goes on from NC_042621.1 coordinate 203,596,340, forward strand.
AATTAGTCAGTCTTCAAGTGTATCGGTGTTGAAAGGGGGATGGTATGAGAATTCAGCTGGTCCAAGAAGCCTCTCATGAGGACCTTTGTCAAATGCCTTCTGAAAATCCAAGCACACTACATGTACCGGTTCACCTTTATCCATATGTTTACTAACGCCTTCAAAAAAGTGAAGCAGATTTGTGAGGCAAGACTTGCCTTGGGTAAAGCCATGCTGACTTTGTTCCATTAAATCATGTCTTTCTATATCTTCTGTGATTTTGATGTTTAGAACTATTTTTCTTGGCACTGAAGTCAGGCTAACTGGTCTATAGTTTTCCAGATCACCCCTGGAGCCCTTTTTAAATATTGGGGTTACATTAGCTATCCTCCAGTCTTCAGGTACAATGTAGAGATTACTTACCTGATAAACTCGTTTTCCTTAGTGTATGCAGATGGACTCAAAACAAGTGGGTATAGTGTACTCGTGCTAGCAGTTGGAGACTGATCTGACATCAGCACGGGTACATATACCCCAGCAGGAAGTGCAGCAATTCAGTAATCTTCCTTGCAAAAGCATTATGGATATATGTGTAACTGACCGATCGATTAAATGAACAGGATTACCGTGACAGATTGATAGTAGCTGGAGACTGCCAGTGTTCTCAACCGGAAGGGGTCGACACCCGGCAGGGTGGATGCCCTATATAAGAAAACATGACTTACCGTGAGTCGGTGAATCCCCATGTATACCGACAGCTGGGCGGGATGCTGAGCCCATCTGCATACACTAAGGAAAACGAGATTATCAGGTAAGTAATCTCTACATTTCCTAGCGTGCAGCAGATGGACTCAAAACAAGTGGGATGTACAAAAGCTACTCCCGGACTGGGTGGGAGGCTGCCCGAGGTCCGTTTAGGATTGCCCTCGCAAATGCTGTGTCCTCCCTGGCCTGGATGTCCAGATGGTAGAATCTGGAGAAGGTATGTAGGGAGGACCACGTTGCCGCTCTGCATATCTCTGCAAGCGACAGCATCCTAGTTTCTGCCCAAGAGGCCGCTTGCGCTATGGTAGAATGAGCCTTGACCTGTAGAGGTGGTGGTTTTCCTGCCTCCCCTTGCTTCTTCCCACTGTGAAGGACGAACAGGTGGTCCGTCTTTCGTACTGCTTCTGACATTTCCAAGTATCTGGACAGCATCCTGCCAATGTCGAGATGGCACAGTATTCGACCTTCTTCCGACTTCTTCAAACCTTCCGCGGTTGGCAAGGATATGGTTTGGTTGAGGTGAAATTGTGAGACTACTTTGTGTAAGAAGGAAGGAACCGTGCGAAGATGGATAGCCTCTGGAGTGATTCTGAGAAACGGATCACAGCAGGACAGCGCTTGTATCTCTGAGATGCGGCGTGCTGAACACACAGCCAGCAAGAACACCATCTTCAAGGTTAACGAACAGAGAGACAGACCTCGAAGGGGCCTGAAGGCGGGTCCCGCTAGAAATTCCAACACTAGGTTGAGGTTCCACAGGGGCACTGGCCACTTCAATGGCGGGCGAATATGTTTGACTCCCTTCAGGAAACGTGAGACATCTGGGTGTGTGGCAATGGTGTTGCCGTCCCTCCTGGGACCGTAGCAAGACAGCGCTGCCACCTGAACCTTGATTGAGTTGAGGGATAGACCCTTCTGAAGTCCATCTTGCAGGAAATCCAAAACGATAGGGATTTCTGCAGCATGTGGATTGGTGCTGTGAGTGTCGCACCAGACTTCAAATATTCTCCAGATCCTTATATATGTTAGTGTTGTGGAGAACTTGCATGCTCGGAGGAGTGTATCTATTACCGGCTCCAAGTATCCCCTTTTCTTCAGTCTAGCCCTCTCAATGGCCAGACCGTAACAGAGAATTTGGAAACACGCTCAGCGAGCGTGAGGTAGCGCCAAACTGCTTTGGAGACGGAAATTACTGAATTGCTGCACTTCCTGCGGGGGTATATGTACCCGTGCTGACGTCAGATCCGTCTCCAACTGCTAGCACGAGCACACTATACCCACTTGTTTTGAGTCCATCTGCTACACGCTAGGAAATAGATGATTTTAATGATAGGTTACACATTTTAGTAATAGGTCTGAAATTTCATTTTTTAGTTCCTTCAGAACTCTGGGGTGTATACCATCGGGTCCAGGTGATTTACTACTCTTCGGTTTGTCAATCAGGCCTATCACATCTTCTAAGTTCACCATGATTTGGTTCAGTCCATCTGAATCATTATCAATGAAAACCTTCTCCAGTACGGGTACCTCCCCATCATCCTCTTCAGTAAACACCGAAGCAAAGAAATCATTTAATCTTTCCAAGTTGGCCTTATCTTCTCAAAGTGCCCCTTTAACCCCTTGATCATCTAACTGTCCAACTGACTCCCTCACCGGCTTTCTGCTTCGGATATATTTTAAAAAGATTTACTGTGAGTTTTTGCCTATACGGGCATCTTCTTTTCAAATTTTCTCTTAGCCTGTCATATCAATGTCTTACGTTTAACTTGCCAATGCTTATGCATTATTCTATTTTCTTCTGTTGGATCCTTCTTCCAATTTCTGAATGAAGATTTTTGTCTAAAATAGCTTCTTTCACCTCCCCTTTTAACCATGCCGGTAATCGTTTTGCCTTCTTTCCACCTTTTTTCATGTGTGGAATACATCTGAACTGTGCTTCTAGGATGGTATTTTTAACAATGACCACGCCTCTTGCACATTTTTTACTTTTGTAGCTGCTGCTTTCAGTTTTTTTCTAACAATTTTTCTCATTTTATCAAAGTTTAGCACGAGAGCCGTGGATTTGCTTACTGTCCCCCTTCCAGTCATTAATTCAAATTTGATCATATTATGATCACTATTGCCAAGCGGCCCCACCACAGTTACCTCTCACCAAATCCTGTGCTCCACTGAGAATTAGATCTAAAATTGCTCCCTCTCTTGTCAGTAGAGAATGTGGCGGTAATCTAATCAGTTTAACACAAGCAAATAGGTTAAACATTTCAAATAGTTTCTCAAGGAAAGGCTTAAATTACCAAATAAAGCATAGAAAAAGTATGGGAGGAAAAATTAAGTGAATGATAAAGTCTGAAGCCTAAAGTGGTATCTACAACTAATTTGGGAACCAGAAATGGGAGATGGAAGTATTGAAATAGCAAATGTTGCTTACCTGTAACAGGTGTTCTCACAGGACAGCAGGATGTTAGTCCTCACATATGGGTGACATCATCAGGATGGAGCCCAATTACGGAAAACTTCTGTCAAAGTTTCCAGAACTTTGACTGGCCCCTACTGGGCATGCCCAGCATGGCACTAACCCTGCAGCCAGCAGGGGTCCCACTCAGTCTTATTTGATAGCTACAGGCAGTGCTGAAAAAATAAAACAACAAACGTTACAAACCCAACACCGCAGGGCGGTGGGCGGGTTTCGTGAGGACTAACATCCTGCTGTCCTGTGAGAACACCTGTTACAGGTAAGCAACATTTGCTTTCTCACAGGACAAGCAGGATGGTAGTCCTCACATATGGATGAGTACCAAGCTGAGGATGTCCGAACATGCACCAAATGTACCCAACGGCGTGCAACAGCCACAACGACTGGGGTGGAATTTGGTAGAGGGCATCCTGAACCCCACCGGGCAGGCGGAAGGGTATTGGTATATCACATTGGAAATAGATTACCCAGGACAGATTGGCCGAAGATGGAATCCTGTCTTCCGGCATTGTCCAAGCAATAGTGGACTGCAAAAGTGTGGAGTGAGTTCCAGGTGGCAGCCCTGCAAATGTCTGGAAGCGGCACCGATCGCAGGTGTGCTACTGAAGTCACCATGGCCCTCAAAGAGTGTGCTTTAACACGGTCTTGGAAAGGAATGCCTGCTTGCTGATAGCAAAAAGATATGCAGTCTGCCAACCAGGAGGAGAGAGTCTGCTTAACCACAGGTTGCCCTAATTTGTTGGGATGGAAAGATACGAATAACTGAGTGCAACTGTACGGTCTAGGTAGAACGCTAGAGCCCATTTACAGTCAAGGGTATGCAGAGCCTGTTCCCCTGGGTTGGAGTGGGGCCGGGGAAAGAAAATGGGTAGTATGATGGATTGATTAATGTGAAACTCCGAAACTACCTTAGGCAAAAACTTAGGGTGAGTGTGGAGTACTGCCCAGTTCTGCAGGAGTTTAGTGTAAGGTGGATAGGTAACTAGGGCCTGTAACTCACTAACCCTGCGAGATGAAGTGATAGCTAAAAGGAAAATCACTTTCCATGGGAGATATTTTAGGTCACAGGAGTGAAGAAGCTCGAATGGAGGTTTCATGAGCCAACCGAGAACGAGATTAAGGTCCCAAGAAGGGGTCGGAGCACGGAGTGTTCAGAGCCTGGTGAAAGAAAGGGATCACTCGCATCGAACATCTGCTTCAAGGGGAGACCCTGATGAAGTGGCCAGAACTACAAGCTCTTTATCGGTTACCCTCCACTGACTTCCTAGCGGGCAATCAAATGCTTCATTTCCTTCGTTCACCCAGAATGATGGACTCCATACGTCGGGGCAAGTCTCAGTTTGAACATCTTTGTGCTGCTGTTGATAAAACCAGCGGGATGATATCTAAGCTCTATGCCCTCCTAGCAAAGCCTGATGGGACACCCTTTCCACACGTGGAACACTGGGAGCGAGACTTGGGCCTGACGCTGTCTCCCAAGGACTGGCACTACATCTACCGGCAGGCTCGTCGGTGCTCTGTCTCGGCCCTCTATCAGGAAAATTGTTATAAAATGATCACCCGTTGGTACCTCACTCCTCAGCTGTTGCATCGGCGATACCCCCAGCTGGACGCTCAATGTTGGCGGGGCTGCGGCCAACTGGGGACTTTCTTTCATATTTGGTGGCAATGCCCAAAGGTGAGGCGCCTATGGACTGCAGTGGCAACCTGGTTGGAGAGGATTTTGGGAGCCTCTGGATTATATAAGGCTGGTTTTATGCTTCTTCATCACCCACCTTTGACCCTTCGAAAGAATCACACTCACTTTTGCCAACAAGTATTTATTATAACCAGGTTGACGATAGCACAAGCATGGAAATCAATGGATGTGCCCTCGCTGCAGGTGGTACAACATAAAGTCCATCTTTCTTGTCAACTGGCGGCGATCACGGCAGAACTGCACGCGGACGTCTCCAAGTTTCAAGCTGCTTGGTCTCCTTACCTGCGTTGGGAGAAACAACAGACACTGTCTTAAGCTGGGCTGGTCCCTGTGTTATGCAGGTTCTCTGTGATGCATAGCGCTTATGTTCTTTTCTTTTTCTGCTGATCTCATCTCCTCTTTCTTTGTCATCACTTTGGTCTCTGGACTATTGTTCTTTCGCGAGCACACGGATGTAGGGCGGGAAGGGTGGGTTTACTCGGGAGAGGGGGGATTTACGGCACTGGCTACGCCACTTATGTGCAATGATGTTCTGTAATGTTTCTGTTGTTTCATTTTCTTGTCATTTTCTGCAAACATAATAAAATTGTGAGTAAAAAAAAAAGAAGGGGTCGGAGGACATAAAGGTGGCTTGATATGGAGCAAACCTTTACGAAAACGTGTTACGAGGGGTTGTACCGATATAGGGACATCCCCGACACCTTTATGGAAGGCGACTACCGCACTGACATGCATTCTGATTGAAGAGGTTTTTAAACCTGACTCAGACAAATGCCAGAGATAGTCCAAAAACCTTGGGTTTGGACAGGAAAAGGGATCAATGGACTGTGAAGTGCACCATGATGTGTACCTTTTCCATTTATAGGAGTAAGATTTCCTTGTAGAAGGCTTTCGCGAAGCAATCAGGACACAAGAAACCGAATCTGAAGGGTTAAGTGGCTGAAGGATTAACCTTTCAACATCCATGCCATCAGGGACAAGGCCTGAAGATTGGGATGGCGTAGACATCCATCGTTCTGAGTGATCAGAAGCGGGTCCTTTCCCAAGGGAATGTGCCTACGGATGGAGAGATCCTGGAGTATGGGAAACCACACTTGGCGTGGCCAGTGAGGTGCTATCAGGATCATGTTTCCCTTGTCCTGACAGAGCTTCACAAGAGTCTTCGAGAGAAGAGGAAGTGGAAGGAATGCATAAAGCAGACCGGTTGCCAACGAGAGGGAGAATGCATCTCTGGGCTGAGAGCACGCGCTCCAAATGAGGGAGCAGTAATTGTCTACTTTGTGATTCTGAGGAGACGCAAAGAGGTCTATTTGGGGATAGCCCCATTGCTGGAAGAGAGAGGTCGCTACCGAGGGATTGAGCGACCACTCGTGCGGTTGGAAGACACGACTCAGTTTGTCTGCCAAGACATTTTGCACTCCCGGCAAGTAGGTGGCCCTGAGGTACATCGAGTGGGAGAGCGCTTCCGCCCAAATCTACGCAGCTTTCTGACACAGAAGGAAGGAACCTGTGCCTCCCTGTTTGTTGATGTACCACATGGCCACCTGATTGTCCGTCTGAATTAGGATGACGTGATTTGATAGGTAATCCTGAAAAGCTCTAAGAGCATATCGCATTGCTCGAAGCTCCAGGAAATTTATCTGGTGTTTGGCTTCCTCTGGAGACCAAGATACTTGTGTCTGTAGATCGTTCACATGAGCTCCCCAGCCGAGGTTGGAAGCATCGGTGGTGAGAATGAGTTGAGGATCTGGTAGATGAAAGGGCAGTTCCTGGAGGAGATTGTTCTGATCTTTCCACCAGGCGAGAGACAGACTGAGTGTGTCGGTGATGTGGACAATGGTTGACAGAGGCTGAGTCACTTGAATCCATTGTGATCTCAGAGTCCAATGCATGACTCTCATGGCCAGGCGGGCCATTGGAGTGAGATGGACTGAGGACGCCATGTGTCCGAGAAGGACAAGGAATTGCCGAGCCGTTGCTGTATACTGAGACTGCAACTGGTGAGCGAGAGACACGAGGGTTTGCACTCGTCGTTGAGATAGAAAGGCTTTTGCCTGTAAGGTGTCCAAGTCTGCCCCAATAAAAGACAAGGTTTGAGATGGGGCTAAATAGGATTTCTCATAATTGACGAGAAATCCTAGAGAGATTAGAGTGTGTAGGGTCAAATCCAGGGACGACCGAGCGGCTTGCTGGGTTGGGGCCCTGATTAACCAGTCTAAATAGGGGTAGACGTGAACACCTTCTTTCCTGAGAAAAGCTGCGACAACTACGAGACATTTGGTAAAGACTCTTGGTGCAGATGCTAGGCCGAATGGAAGAACCCGGTATTGATAGTGTCTTGGGCCTACTAAAAACCGGAGGTACTTGCGATAAGCTGGAGCTATCTCGATGTGGGTGTATGCGCCCTGGAGGTCCAGAGAGCAGAGCCAGTCTCCTCTATGTAGAAGAGGTAGAAGCGAGTCCAATGTTACCATTTTGAACTTTTCCCGCTGGAGGTACTTGTTGAGGGCACGTAGGTCCAGAATTGGACAAAGCCCCCCGGATTTTTTGGGATCAAAAAGTAAAGGGGATAGAGCCCTAGGCCTTGTTGTGAAAGAGGAAAGGGTTCTATTGCTGTTAACTGGAGAAGAAGGGAAACCTCCTGCTCCAGAAGGACAGAGTGGTCGGTTACTCGCCATGCTTGTAGAGGTGGGGCGTCTGGTGGAACAGCAAGAAAATTCAAATGGTAACCCTGAGCAATGATTGCCAGCACCCATTGGTCAGTTGTGATTGATTGCCATATTCCATGAAAGTGGCATAATCGGCCTCCCACTGGTATGATTGGCAGAGGGATCAGGCTGCTGCTCTCCAAGTGAAAAGTCAAAAACTTGAAGCAGGCCCTGGCTGGGGAGCTGCTTGTGGCTTTTGATTCCGGGGCTGGCGAGGCTGAGATTTTTGATAAGGCCTCTTAACTCGGGACCTTGTTGGTGGGGGATAGTACTTCCTTGGATGGAAGAATGACTTCTTGGAATCCTTCTTGAAGGGCTGTCTAGAAGAGAAGTCAGAAGGTATCGATGAGAGCTGTTTGAGGGTCTCATGATGGTCCTTTAATTCAGCCACTATTTGCTGAATCTGTTCACCGATTAGATTATCTCCTATACAGGGCAGGTCAGAGAGCCTGTCTTGTACTTCTGGGTGAAGGTCAGAAGACTTGAGCCAGGCCCAGCGTCTTGCCGAAATGGCAGTTGCAGACACTCTAGTGGAGCTGTTGAAGATATCATAAGCTGTTCGTATCTCATGCTTCCCTGCCTCAAAGCCCTTGTTGACAAGGGTTTGAAGATGTTCTTGGAATTGGTCAGGCAGGGTTTCAGAGAAGTCCTGTATTTGCTTGAAAATGACCCTATTGTATTGGGTCATGTACAACTGGTAAGAAGCAATTCTGGAGATGAGAATGGACCCTTGGAACACTTGTCGACCAATATTGTCTAGGAACTTTTGTTCCTTGACAGGAGGGGTAGAGGAGTGTGGCTTTATCCTTTTTGCTTTCTTTTGAGCTGATTCTACCACAACTGAGTGGTGGTCAAACTGAGATTTTTGAAAGCCCGGGGCTGACTGTACTAGATAAGTGTCAGCTTTTCTGTGTACTGGGGCAATGGATCCAGGATTTTCCCAGTTTTTTTTTTTGAGGAGGTCAAGAAGAACTTGATGAATGGGAATAGAAGTGATCACTTTAGGGGCATCCAGGAATTGGAGAAGCTCCATCATCTGGTGCCTATCATCTTGCTCTGTCTGAAGCTGAAAAGGGACCAATTCCGACATTTCCTTCACAAAATTAATGAAAGAAAGGTCCTCTGGAGGAGAACGCTTTCTACTTTCAGTAGGAGAAGGAGGAGAAGGTAAATCATCGGTGTCTGTGGAAGTATCATCACCCCAGGTGTCATAAGGATCTGCAGGCTGACCTGTAGGACGAGAAGGGGGTTGGATACCCGAAGGGCCCGGCTGAGGCTCCGAGAAAATCGAAGGAATCGCCGGGGGCATCTGTGCCGGCATCGAAGGCATTGATGGCGCCGATGTGCGTATTGCCCCCGATGAATGAATCGGTGGTGAGGGACGACATGGCATCGATGGCTGAGGCAATACCCCCGAAGGAGGAATGCGGAACGGTGTTTCTCCTCCCGATGAAGCAGTCATCGGGGAGTGCACCGGAGCCATCGGAGACCCGGGAATCACCGGTGGAAAGGCGGGCAGTGGCACATGAATGCCGCCGGTTCGGGTATCCTAGAATGTTATCTTGTTATGTGTTTAAATAAAAGCTGCGGCCATTTCACCACCAAGGACAGTCTCAGTGTGAATCACTGTTTTAAGGGATAAGGCTATTAGGGTTTTAAGGTGTGGACTGGAAAAATTAAAATGGACGATGGATGAAGGAGTAAGTGGCAGCTGCTACGTTAAAAGCAATTCTATTTGCTAAAACATGGCATAGCCTTTTTCTTCACTCTCTTTTAAGACAAATATATTTATACATCTGTTTGGTGGTCCAACAGTTATTTCGCTTCACTACATAAATAACATCTTTAATTTGGTTTTCTATATCGAGTTTTTAGAAGACTTCTATAACTGGATAAATTCCATCGACAGTAATTTGCAATTTACTACACAAAGCTACATGAGACAGCTTGCCTTCTTGGATGTGCTGGTAAAACATGAACATGGTTCATTTTTCATTATGATCTATCCATGATAGTCATCATCCATGATCGCTGAAAGCTGACCTTCCAAGCAAGTGAATTTTACAGAGTCCGTAGAATTCGGTTCAGATCTACAGGAGTTTAAGTAGTACATATTTTGAAATTAAGTTTTCCTGAACATGTCTATCCAACGGTACTTCAAAATGCATATAAAAGGGCTCTAATTTTGGGATTGGTCCAGATTACAGTACAAAGCATGTCCTGAGGCATCAATACTAGCATGCATATTAAGGTACAATACTAAGGCAGCAGCATTCGTAGACATTGGCATATGCTGGTTTTATACGGTATTCAGCAAAAAAAAAAAAAAAAAAAATAGAGGGTGTGAAGCCAAATAGCGATGCTTTGTACGAAATAGAGTGACAATAGCTCAACAGATTTCTCAGAACAAATTTACATAGTCCATTTCAAAGAAGTACAAAAGTATAGTCACTCAACACGGCCATGTTTCGAGGGGCTGCGTCGGGAGGGACTCACAAAGAACAAATTCCAAAACAGGTTATCTAAACAAGACATAGAAAATTAAATGAGAACAGTGGCATATAAAACAGCTGACAATAACCAGTAAGTAATGTAAAACACATACCCAAAACGTTAGTAATGTGTGTCTGCCTAAATTTTTCAAAACTTTTTCAACAGTAGGCATCCTGTAAAAAATGAGAGAATAATAAGGATAGCAGAGTGAGACAACAGTACTTCAAAAGTAGATATAAAACATACCATATACTGTTCATAAATTTGTGAATTCATATGTACAAAGGTAAGCTGCAAAAAGAAGAAGAAGAAACAAGAGATTCATTAGAAAAGAAACATTAAAAGAAAAACGTATAAAACCCCCACTATGAATGGTACATACCATTACAATATTGGGCTGAAGGTGTGGTGTAACAAAATAAACCTTAAAATATCTGCCAAATGTAAAGTAAGGACACCTACTTAAAAAGGAATAATGAACCATTTTAAACAAACTTGAAAAGCCCAACAAAAAGGCATGGACCAATCACAAATGAAATAAAACACATGACAAAAATGTCAACATTTAGAGGCATCGGGAAAGAGCGAAGGGGATTACAAAGAGGAGGATCTAAAAGGGAACTAATATTAAATAGTAAATGAGAGGACTAAGGCATCTTTGTTCTTGCTGCTCAGATTTCATTAACAAGGTACAATTACAAATGACACCGTTTCACCAAAGTGGATACCCTTCAGTGTTTTAAAAAGGGCATTTAAACTGGCCCTATACATTAACAGAGACTTATTGTCTCTTGCACATCCACAAGAATGTTTTGAATGCATGACTTGTATCCTTCCTTTTTCAGGAAGGACAAAACAGATCAAATTATTTGACAACATCCTCAGCCCACATCCAGCCTTCTGCGATGCTCCTAGATTCTTTTTTTTTTTTTTTTTTTTTTTAAGCAGGCAACGTTTTTCGTGATTGGATAGTTCATACTAAATTACCATGTCTTTTTCCATCTGTTGTCTTCTTCTCATTTAATTACTGATTTGAGGTTTTTTGCCCTTGAACTTTGTCCTCCTCCTAGTCAAGGAGGTGATTTTTCTAAATTATTGATTCAAGCTCAATTCCCCGACACCGATGGGTCTTAATAAAGAAATAGAATAGTCTATTATAGAATCTTTTCAGTTTTTTTTTTTGTTTTTTTTTTTATTAATTCTTTGGTCTGTTTTATTTATTTATTTAAACATTTTTATATACCGGCATTAGTTGTGTACATCATGCCGGTTTACATCAAAAAACTGGTAAAGTTTGGAAATTACATTTTAACAGGGGAATTAGAACTGGGAGGGGGGTAACAAGAGAATAGGATAGACTAGAAATAACAGTAACATTAACATTAACATGGTTCCTCGGTGTGAGCGAGGGGAGAGTATAACTACATATGTCCTCAGTATGAGGAAGATGGATTAGACGCAATGTGGTCTATTTTTGTTGGTGGCGGTGTAGGTTTTATTTATTTTAGCCTGTTTCGCCTTATTTTCCTTGTTTTATCTTCTGTTTGTACGAATCCTATTCATCATTTGTTTTTCCTGGTTGTTTCCGGTACCTAGCAGGGTTAGTTTCACTTTCAGTTTTCTTTCTAGTTGTACAATTCCATTTTGACAAGCCTAGTTCCCTATCAGGTATTCCTCTCATTTACTATTTCGCATAAGTTCCCTTTTAGGTCATCTTCTTTGTAATCTCCTTCGCTTTCCCAATGCCTTTTTAAATGTTGACATGTTTGTCACATGTTTTATTATTTCATTTGTGATTGGTCCATGCCTTTTTGGCAGGTTTTTCAAGTTTGTTTAAAACCACTCATTTTTCCTTTTTAAGTAGGTGTCCTTTCTTTACATTTGGCAGATATGTTAAGATTTAGTTGATAAGTATGGTCCTATTAGGCTTAACATACTGTTTTTCTTTCCACGTAGTTTGCTCTCATGATTTTCTCTCATATACCCATGTAATTTGCTTCCTTAAACACCACACCTTCAGCCCAATACTGTAATGGTATATCCCACTCATGGCTGTTTTTTCATACATCTTTCTCTTCTAATGAATCTTGTTTCTTCCTCTTCTTTTTGCAGCTTACATATGAATTTATGAACCATATATGGATTGTAAGATTTATATCCAAGAAGTACTGTTGTCTCACTCTGCTGTCCTTACTCATATATATATATTTTTTTTACAGGTTGCCTCCTGTTGAAAAAATGTTGAAAAATTTAGACACATTGTTACTAGCATTTTGGGTATGTGTTTTACATTACTTACTGGTTATTTTCAGCTGTTTTATATGCCACTGCTCTCATTTCCTTTTCTATGTCTTGTTTAGATAACCTATTTTGGAATTTGTTCTTCATGAGTTCCTCCCGACGCAGCCCTATGGCAAAACACTGCCATGTTGGGGGACTGTACTTTTGTACCTCTTTGAAACTGACCAAGTAAAGTTGTTGTTCTGAGAAATCTGTTGAACTATTGTCAGTCCATTTCATATGGAACACCATCACTATTTGGCTTCTCACACACTTTTTGCTATGTGATATTGTGTGTGCTCCCTATTTACTCCACGCTGATTATTTGCAATTTATACGATATTTTTCATGAACCCCAGTTGACAGCATTTTCCAGAGATCCTAATATACAAGAGCAAGTGTTTGCACAGTTTTAGAAGAACTGGCTAAACACTGATATTCCATCTTTGTCTGACCATAAAGCATGGCAATGTTGTGATTTTTGTGCAACCACAATAGCAGGTCACATATAATGGGACACTGGATGTTGCCAAAAGATAGAGCAGCAAACCACAGACTACACATCTAATGTTATTTACACCATCATCTATTCTTGTTTAAAAATATATATTAGATGGACAACTAGATCTGTTCAAACTAGATTAATTGAACATTGAAGATGTCTGAATACAGCAAAAACCCATGCTCCTATAGGACAACAATGTAAAAAAGTATGTGTTGTCAAGGCAATTACAGTGGACAGTGATAGGGCAGATTGGCTGTCTGGCTAAAGGGGGTAATAAACCAGGCAGATTGAATTTTAAAGAATACTAGATACACAGACTGCAAACTAGCTCCTAATGGCCCCAATGAAGAATTGGATTAGCTATTTCTAATTTAGTTTCTTGTATACAGTCTAGTTTTATAGATGCTATAGTCATGCACTTTTAATTTACATCACTGGCTTTAATTTAGATCACAGTGTAACTCAATGATTGATTTTTAGGTCATAGACGCTTATAAGAGACATTTCTGGTTGTCTGCATACAACTGTAGCAGCTTAAGGAAAACAGCATTAACAAGTGTCCCTGAGGCAGAAACCCATCAATATGCATTCAGCATCGGAGAGTTCTTTATAATTCAGAAAGCACAGTGAAAAGGTAAGTTTGTGTGTTCAGTTTCTTATTGAGCTAGTTTATGTAAAAGTAAATGAAAGGATAAGACACGAATATAGTGCTGCTAAATGAACAAGCATATTTTATTTATTTAGATTTTTTATATTTCGCTTTTCACACTTTTTTCAACACTTCAAAGCAGATTACATTTAGGTACTGTAGGTATTTCCCTATCCCTAGAGGGCTTATAATCTAAGTTTGTACCTGAGGCAATGGAGGGTCAAGTGATCTGCCCAAGGCCACAAGGAGCAACAGTGGGACTTGAACCCTGGTTCATAGTCCACTGCTCTAACCACTAGGTTACTCCTCCACTCGCAAAGACACGAACATAGAAATTTAACAAAAACAAATAAAAAGATTTAAAAAGTTAAGTTATTACTAATGGAATGTAGTAGAAGAGAAATGATTAAAAATGAGTACCAGCAGTAAAGTAAATGGTGCAGGTATTATGCATGATGGTCTATCACTTTTTTTTAAACTTATTTATTCATTTAAAACATCAAATATATACATTTGACAAGAAAAAGGCATTAATTATAACAATTATAGTAGAATAATTAGAAATAGTAGAAAAATATACATACAAAAAGACATACGCCAACTTTAGACCCCCATTATGAGGGGGGGACAGTAAAAAGTCATGGGGCATGGCTAAAAAAAAGGAAATAACTAATAAAAAAAAGGATGAAAACTTCAGAGTAGCATTACCTATATCATACCTATATCATACCTGTATTAACACGGGAAGGCTACAATTCAGTGCTACGTCTCGCATTTATAAAATCTCTCAACTGTGTCGGACTGAAAAAAAAGAAACCTTGAGGCATTCAAAGTTAGAACATTTACAAGGGTAACGAATAATGCAGGTAGCCCCAAGAGACAATACTTCAGATTTCATAGCTAAAAACGTCCTCCTACATTCATGCATAACTTTGTATAAATCAGGAAACATCCAGATCTTCTGTTCTTTAAACAGGACATCTTTATGGCAAAAATACAAGCAAAAAATATTATGATCCTGCATGAAAAAAAGTCACAAGCAAAGTAGTATGCCCCACTACATTTTCCTCACCAGAATTCTCTAGAAAGTTGGATAAGTCAGTATGAACTACACCAAGGCAGTACCAGTGGCATTCTTAAACATGCAGGAAAATAATCTTCTCTATAGGAGGTAATGTAGCCTCTGGAATTAACAAAACTTCCTTCATATAAGATGAAGAGCTCAGATGTAAAAATCAAAGAAATAAGGAAAAATAAACACTCTCAAATTCAAAGACTTGAGAGAATTCTCAATATTTTCAATCCTTTGGGAGGATAAAGATAAATCTTTGATCATATTGGTCTGCACCTCTCGAACTTCCATTAAGGTAGACTCTCTCAGATACTTTCTTTTCCACAGTTAAAATTCTTTGATCATGAGCTTTAAATTTAGAGTGCAAGTCTGTAATAAGAACAAGAGATGATACTGACTTTTCAATTGTCGCCATTACTGTCCACAAACTTTCTAAAGACATCACTGCAGGTTTTTCTAAGGAAGTCTTAGACTGGAGACTAGAAATGAGAGCCAAGGGTTGAGACAGAAAAAACGAACTTACATCAAGCATAGTAGACTGAGGGACCAATGCCTCTGCATCTCTCAATGATTCCCGGCATTCTTGGACCTCTGCCACCAAATCCAGCCATGAAGCATGTGTCGGCTGAGAAGGGAGGACACTGCCAGATGTGGCAAGAACCTTGGAGCTTCCAGCACACTCCAATGAGTCATCCGCGAAAAGGTAGTGCTGCTGGTAGACCGTGGTGTGGATCGGCAGTCAGGGCTAAGAGAAACTTCAGCCGCTGACAGACTAGCTTCCCCAACTCCAGTCAAGCCGGACTCCTCTGCTACCATTTAGGTTTGTGCATGTTCCAGCATAGTTGATTGACAAATAGTAGCTGACATCATGGGAGGTTTCCCCTTCTTTACAGCTCCCTTTCTTTGCTCCATAAAATGAAAATTTGTAAGCAATATAGTATAAGGAAACCAGGCAATGTCATGGGAGTTGCTGCAAGCATGTCTGCTCAGAAGCGGCCATCTTGGGTTCCGCCCCCATCTATCACATTTTTTATAGTGCATGATTGATATTCAGTTGTACCAGTAGCAAAAAACATATTTCCTGACACTTCTGAGCCTATCCCCTTAGAGCTTCATATCAAGACTCCTACTTCTATAGCTTCCTTTCCATCAAAAAAGTTTGATTCTTGTGCATTAAAATATTTATATATTTAAAAGTTGGTATTATATCTTCAATGTCTTCTCTTTTCCAGGGTATACAAATTAAATCCTCATGTCTTATCTCTTATGTATTTCAATGCAGGCCCCACACCATTTTAGTTGCCTCTCTGGACCACTTCTATCTTCTCTACCTTTTTTGAGATATGGTCTCCAGAAATGAAGAGTACTTCAAGTGAGGTCTCACCAATGATGTGTACAGGGGTATTATCACCTCTTTTTTTCCTGCTCATATCTCGATCCATTCCAGCATCCCTCTGGCCATAGTTACTGCTTTTGTCATATTGCTTCGCTACCTTCAGATATCACACAAAGGTTTCTTACGCACACTCAAAACCCTCCCCCCCAACAAATCCAAATCATGTACTACTCCTATGGATTACTGCATCCCAAATGCATGGTTCTGCATGTCTTCACACAGAATCGCAGCTATCAAACCTTGGACCACTCCTTGATGTCTGTTAGAGCACTTCTTTCTACTCCTCAGGTGTGTATACTTTGCTGCAGATTAGTGTCATCTCAAACTTTTGCTTCTAACCCTTCTGCAATATCAAAGACACTGAACAGAACCAACCAGAGAACCAATCCTTCAGGCACTCCACTGGAGATTTGATGCTCATTCCACATACAATTCTCTATCACTTGGTTATTCATAACACCATATAGGATGAGGATGGTTGAAATTACCCATGCAGTCAGCCAAATGGCCCAGCACTGAAAAAAAAAAATCACCTTTCACCATGACTCACTTGGTGGCTTACAGATGTTGGTAACATCAAATCCTTGAATGTTTATAGCATCACAGTGGGTTGTTGACAAGTTATGCATCAGGTATATCATTGCTGACATTTTGCATGACCATGTCTCACATGTGTATGATTTACCCAAAAAGATTAACAGAATCTGAAAGTCACTGTTCAAGTGACCAGTATTCACATTAATATTTAATTCCGCTTGCTGGTTGGATCATCTGTTTCCCCAGACAGGAACAGCCCAGCTGGGTACTCACGGGGAGCGCGACGTGAACGCTGATCCATTGCTCCCCCCCATCTACTGCTCCTTGACTCAGGAGATGGAATATTCCACATTGGTAGCAATGACAGCAGAAATCCCTGGACACTGAAAATCTGCAGATAAACAAAACATTTGGAACCACCAGTAAACACTGACCATATCCATAATTACTCAATGAAGGCAGTGTCCACACCAAAAAAACAAAAACAGTAAGATCAATACACTACAAAGATTTCTGGAGAAGCTGTCGAGTATATGTTGAGTCAGTTGAGTGCAAATACTTTGAAGAGGCAATTTTCCTATATAGTTTCTTAATTCACTCCTTCAGGAATGCCACTTCATCCACTATAATGAAGGCTGGGACTATCATCATACTACTGTATAATTATAAGGCAAGGGAAGAGCTGTGCAGTGGAACTGGATCAATCATTTGAGCCCTTTCAAGAAATGTAATTAATGCCAAAATTATGTGGACACCACCATTGTCCTCAAGAATTATCCTTTGAGTGTAAGGTTCGTCTTGAGTCTAATTTAGTTTTGCCATTACAGATAGATTTTTTTTTTAATTAAACTAGAAGGAGAAATGTTTAATTAGAAACAATCCTGGGGTTTGCTGATGGAAATATTACACTTGAATGTTGGTATATTCTGTCTACTGGAGTGGAACAGAGAAAAGGGTTTTTTGCTTTATTAATTATTATTTTTTTAATTATTGTACTGCACTATTTGTACTGAGGGCTTATTGTGTTATTGCCAACTGTAATTAGCATTGAGCGGGTTTTTAACCTTTCAGCCAGGCCCATCAGTGAACCACAAAGGAAAAATCTTTGACAAAACTGGCATACACATCTAAAATGTTATTTGTAAAAATTTGACATTCTGCCTTTATCAAACGTGGTCTCAAGACAGATTAAAACCAAATTAATATTAAATTAATATTAAACCAAAGGAGGGACATAAGAAGGACCACAAATTAGAGGTACAAAAGCAATTGTAATGGTCATCTAGAAGGTATCAGAAGTTATGGTAACAATATGGGTCTACTAGATAGATTAGAAAGCTAGGATAGCAAAAGATACAGTAGTACAGATGCATTGGAATAAGCCAGGGGGTGCTCTAATACAGTGTAGGGCAGACTGGCTCGCTTCCCCTTCCAAAGAAAGTTTTGTATACTAGCATGCAACTGTCAAAGGTCGCCAACCTTCATCCAGCAGGGAATCATGTGCAGTAAATATAAAATCTTGGGGACGAGCACCATTTTTATTAAAGCGCACCTACCAAAAAGCGACAGTGGGAGAGGGTTCCACACCTTCAGCTGCGCCCAGAGTCTAGCGACACAGGAGGAGATATTCAAGTCATGCAACTGCTCCCAATTGCCTCAGTAACCGGATGCCTAAATATTTCAGTTTGCCCGGGGCCCATTGAAAGGGAAATTGATCATCACAAGTACCAGGCAGGTGAGCATTCAAGACTAGAGCCTCTGATTTGGCAAAATTTATTTTTATACCTGCCATCTTTTGGAAACTATTAAAAAGGGTAATAACAGGGACCCTGGTACGCGATTTCCCGACAAATAAGAAATCATCAGCAAACTTGGCAGTCTTTAAGGGGTGCCTTCCCACACTCAGCCTGGTAAATCTAGGTTCCCACCACAGGCGAATAGCCAAAGGCACTAAGGCCAGCACAAACAGTGGGGAGAGGGGGCAGCCCTGGTGGACCCCGCAGTGCAAGGAGAAGGGATCGGTGGGTGCCCCATTAAGTAAAATAGTGGCGCTGGGATTGCTATAGAGAACCATGAGCCATTGGAGAAAATCACCAGAAAGCAGAGTTGCTTACCTGTAACAGGTATTCTCACAGGACAGCAGGATGTTAGTCTTCACACATGGGTGACATCAGGATGGAGCCCAATCACAGAACACCCTCCAACCAGCAGAGGTCCCCCTTCAGTCTTGTGTATAGTAAAAGTATGTGCGAAAAATAAAACAACAAATCGCAAGCGAACCAAACTCCACGGGTTGGCGGGCGGGTTTCATGAGGACTAACATTCTGCTGTCCTGTGAGAACACCTGTTACAGGTAAGCAACTCTGCTTTCTCACAGGACAAGCAGGATGGTATTCCTCACACATGGGTGAATAGTGAGCTGAGGATGCCCGAGCAAAGCACCAAATGCAACCAAAGACATGCAACAGGCACAACAGGGGTGGATTTGGGAGGAGGGCATCCTGAAAACCCAGAACTGGTCGCTGGTAGGACGTTGGATATTAAGCTGAGAATATGTTGTGCAGAACAGAGTGGCCAAAAATGGAATCTTCCTGCCAGCCTTATCCAAGCAATAATGGGCTGCGAAGGTATGAAGAGCGCTCTAGGTCGCAGCTTGACAAATATTGATAAGTGGAACTGAACAAAGGTGTGCCACTAAAGTTGCAATGGCCCTAACAGAGTGTGCTTTCACATGGTCTTGTAGCGGAATGCACCCGAGCCTCACCCGTCAACCCACCCATACCCCCACCCTCCCTCCCCTTACCCTTTCCCTATACCCCCTTACCCTCCCACCGTGCTCCACTGTAACCCAGTTAAAACTTACAACCTATATGTCGAAATCAAGACTCCGTTATTACCTGCTGTAACTGCTGTAAATAAGCTAATACTTTATATATATGTGTTTAATTGTTTAATAAGTTATCTATATAATCCACCATAACTGCTGTAATTAAGCTTTAATATTTATCATTATATAATCTATTTATTCCTCATTAACCGCTGTAAAAAATCAACCTTGTTCTAACCTCATTAAGCAACCTATCCTGTAAATACTGATATGTTCCTTGTACCTTTCTCAGCTGCTGTCTTTCCTCCTTTACCTCTCTCCCCCCTCTTCCCCCCCCCTCTTTTCGCTCCTGCTCCACTCCCCCACTCCCTGTTTTTTGTAATTTCCTCCTTTCTCAAGTTTATTGTAAACCGGCGTGATGTGCTTGCACGAACACCGGTATATTAAAAGCTGTTAAATAAATAAATAAAAATGCTTGCTGGTAGCAGAAGGAGATACAGTCCGCCAGCCAGGAGGAAAGGGTTTGTTTTCCCACTAGATTTCCCAATTTGATGTTCTCAAAAGAAACAAATAATTGGGTGGATTTCCTGTGGGCTGACATGTGGTCTAAATAAAATGTCAGGGCACGTTTGCAGTCCAGGGTACGAAGAGCCCTTTCTCCTGGGTTTGAATGGGGCCTAGGAAAGAAAGTAGGTAAAATGATGGATTGATTAAGATGAAATTTCGACACTACCTTTGGTACAAACTTAGGGTGTGTATGGAGGAGTATTCTGTTGCGCAGAAATTTAATGTAAGGCGGGTAGGTGACTAATGCCTGTAACTCACTAACTCTGCGAGCGGATGTTATAGCGAGAAGAAAAGCAAAATTGCTTACCTTGTAATAGGTGTTATCCCAGGACAGCAGGATGTAGTCCTCACATATGGGTGACGTCACCGATCGGAGCCCAGCGCGGGAAACCTGTCAAAGTTTCTAGAAACTTTTGACTGGTCCTGAGAGGCCATTGAGCATGCCCAGCATGCCATGATATTCTCTGCCACAGGTGTCTCTCTTCAGTCTCGTATGTAGCAAAAGCGTTAGCAAAAATAAAATAATAAAAGGTATGAGGCCCAACTCCGCTTGTCCTCATATGTGAGGACAAGCAGGATGCTAGTCCTCACATATGAGTGAATAGCAAGCTAGAGGCTGAGTCATTCGTGGTGAAGCAACAGTAAAGTATTGTTGTTGAGAATGAGTCAGCCGAAGATCATAGTAAGTTGGTCGTAGAAGGAGTTGGGATTAAACTGGAAACAAGTTCTTTAAAACAGATTGTCCATAGGCAGAATCTTGTCTTCCTTCTTTGTCCAAGCAGTAATGAGCTGCAAAGGTGTGAAGAGAACTCCATGTTGCAGCTTTACATATGTCAAGAATTGGCACTAAACGATAGTGTGCTACTTAAGTTGACATTGCTCTTACTGAATGTGCCTTTACTCGCCCTTGGAGAGGAAGGCCTGCTTTTTCATAGCAAAACTGTATGCAATCTGCTAGCCAATTGGACAGAGTATGTTTACCCACTGCTTTATCCGGTTTCTTTGGATCGTAGGATACAAAGAGTTGTGTGGATTATCTCTGAACTGCAGTATGGTCTATATAAAAGGCAAGTGCACGCTTGCAGTCCAAGGTATGCAAGACTGTTTCTCCTGGATGGGAATGAGGCCTTGGAAAGAATGTGGGTAAATTTATGGATTGATTTAAGTGGAATCCCGTAACTATTTTGGGAAGGAATTTGGGATGTGTACGGAGGACCATTTTGTCATGTAGGAACTTAGTATAGGGTGGATATGTTACAAGTGCCTGTAACTCACTAACCTTTCTAGCTGATGTAATGGCTATGAGGAAGATAGTTTTCCAAGTGAGAAATTTAAGATCACAAGAATCTATGGGTTCGAAGGGAGAGCGCATGAGTCTGGTTAATACCACATTCAGATCCCACTCTGGGACAGGTGGTCGAATTGGTGGTTTAAGGTGAGTTAAACCTCTCATAAATCTGCTTACGAGAGGTTGTGTGGAAATAGGTGCATCTCCCATCTTGTTATGGTAAGCAGAGATTGCACTTAAATGTACTCTTATAGATGAAGTCTGGAGACCAGATTCCGAAAGATGGTATAAGTATTCTAGTAGAGAAGTGGTGGGGCAGGTGAAAGGATTTATGCTCTTTCCCGAGCACCTCAAAGTGAATCTTTTCCATTTAGAAGAATAGTTCTTTCATGTGGAAAGTTTACGTGAAGCTATAAGAACCTGAGATATATGAGGTGAAAGATTGAGAGGTTGTAATATCAAGCTTTCAACATCCATGCTGTCAGGGATAGGGATTGAAGGTTGGGATGTCGCAACTGGCCCTGATCCTGAGTTATGAGAGTGGGAGCTACTCCCAGACAAATGGGATCTCTGACAGAGGTCTAGCAGTGTGGTAAACCAAACTTGTCGAGGCCAATATGGGGCTATGAGTATCATGGATCCCTTGTCCTGTTGTAGTTTCACTAGAGTTTTGGTTATGAGCAGTATTGGAGGATACGCGTATAGTAGGCCTGAGTTCCAAGGGCGAGCAAAGGCGTCCTTGGCTGGCTGATTCTTCTGTTTGCGTAGAGAACAGAATTTGTCCACTTTGTGATTCAGATGTGATGCAAAAAGGTCTACTGTTGGTTGTTACCAACGTTGAAATATCCTGGTCGCTACTGAGGGATCCAGGGACCACTCGTGTGGTTGGAACTGACGACTGAGTCGATCTGCCAGTGCATTGTGTATGCCTGCCAGATAAGTGGCCAGAGGAACATTGAGTGGTTCAGGGCCCAGTCCCAAATCTGTGCAGCTTCTTGACAAAGGAGATAAGAACCTGTACCTCCATGTTTGTTGATGTACCACATGGCTACTGTGTTGTCCGTTTGGATCAGAACAGTTTTGTGTGAAAGGCAGTCCTTGAACGCATGTAGTGCATAACGTATAGCTCAAAGCTCCAGGAAATTGATTTGAAATGTTGCTTCGAGTTTTGTCCAAGTTCCTTGAGTTTGGAGATTGTCTATGTGAGCTCCCCAACCCAAGGTGGATGCATCTGTAGTTAAAATTATCTGTGGAACTGGTTGTTCAAAAAGGTTGGCCTTTGCACAAGTTGTCCATGTTTGTCCACAACATAGAGATGATCTTTGTTGTTGGGTCAACTGAATTGGATAGTGTAGCGGTTGAATGGCTTGGATCCATTGTGATCATAAAGTCCATTGGGTAAGCCTCATGGCGAGCCTTGCCATGGGTGTAACATGAACCGTGGAGGCCATATGACCCAGTAAGGTCAGAAACTGATGAGCTGTCACTTGTTTCTGTAAGGAGATGGATTTTGCTAGTAGAATGAGTGTGTCTGCTCGATCTACAGATAGAATGGCCTTTGCTAGATTGGTGTTCAATTCTGCTCCTATGAATTGAAGCAGATGAGTTGGAGTGAGATGGGATTTTTGATAATTGATGAGAAATCCCATAGAGTGAAGTAGAGTAATTGTTCGTGTTAGAGAGGTAAGAGCTCCTTGTTGAGACTGACTTTTTATGAGCCAGTCGTCTAGATATGGGAAGACATGGACACCTTCTTTGTACAATTGTCCTGCTATTACTGCCAGACATTTGGTGAAGACTCTGGGAGCAGATGCCAGTCCAAAAGGTAGAACCCTGTACTAGAAATGTTGATGTCCCACCATGAAGCGCAGGTACTTGCGATGAGGAGGGAATATTGGTATGTGAGCATAAGCATCCTGAAGATCCAGAGAACAAAGCCAATCTCCTGCTTGCAGAAGTGGAAGCATGGTGCCTAGAGAAACCGTCCTGAACTTTTCTTTTCAAAAATTTGTTGAGATTTCTGAGGTCTAGGATGGGACGTAGACCTCCAGTTTTCTTTGGAATGAGGAAATATCGGGAGTAGAATCCTCTGCCCTGCTGTGTCCGGGACACTGGTTGTATGGCCCTGGCTGTCAGAAGGGTGGATAATTGTATTTGTGACTGATGAAGCTGAGAATTTTGTGTTGGGCAGGAAGTTGGTGGAAATTCTGGAGGAATTGAGATGAAATTTAGTTTGTAGCCTCGAGAGACTATGGAGAGTACCCATTGGTCTGATGTTATGCTTTGCCAATTTGTATGAAAGTGAGATACTCTTCCGCCCACTGGTAGATTTGGTTTGGGATTTACAGGTTGGATTTGTCCTCTGGTCTGTGTTTCAAAAGCCTGTCGCAGGGCCTGTCTGTGCAGGAGGTTGAGGAAGAGCAGGCCTAGATTGTCTGGCCTGGGATCGTTGTTGTGGCCTGGAAGACCTACCCCTAGAAGTGTGGGGGTAGTATCTGCGTGGACTGTAATAAGGACATCTGGTTTCTCTTCGTGGAGGACGACGAGACGACTGAAAATCAGGCTCTTGTGGGGTTTGAGACAACTGGCGTAGGGTCTCAGTGTGGTCTTTAAGTTGTTGTACAGCTTCCTGAATCTTGTCCCCGAAGAGATTGTCACCTAGACAGGGCAGATCCACCAGTTTTTCTTGGACCTCAGTCCTGAGGTCAGATGCTTTGAGCCAGGCCCATCTACGAGCAGTGATGCCAGCTGCTGCTGTTCTGGAGGCAGTCTCAAAATTGTCATAGACTGCTCTCACCTCGTGTTTGCCCGCCTCCAGGCCTTTGTTAATGACAGTTTGTGCTGGTTCCTGGAACTGTGTGGGTAGGGAGGTAAATTCTTCCATCTGTTTCCAGAGGTTCCTCTGGTATTGAGTGATGTACAGCTAGTAGGCAGATATCTTGGTGTTTAACATAGAGCTCTGATAGACCTTCTTTCCCCATGAGTTTAGGAATTTGTGGTCCCTACCAGGTGGAGTCGATGAGTGTGGACGCACACGTTTGGATTTTTTCTGTGCGGACTCCACTACCACCGACTGCTGTGGTAGTTGCTGTTTGTGGTAGCCTGGGGCTGGCTGGACTATATAAGTAGTGTCCACACGCTTGTTCACTGCAGGAACAGAAGATGGATGTTCCCAAATTTGTTTCTGAAGATCTAATAGGACCTCATGGACTGGCACTGCCAGTACTTGCTTGGGTGGGTCAACAAACTAACACCTCAAGGGTTTGTGCCCTGGTGTCTTCCTCTGCTGTAAGCTTGAATGGAAGAGTCAGCCATGCTTTGGATGAATGATGAGAATGACAGATCCTCTGGGGGTGACTTCTTTCTCTGATCCGGAGAAGAAGGGTTGGACATAAACTCTTCTGAAGAAAATTGAGAGTGCTGTCCATCCCAAGAATCCTCAGAATCTTCTCTGTAAAGAGATTTTGGTGTTTCTTTAGGTTTTGGAAAGTGAAGGCCCGAAGGGCCTGGCTGTGGATCATCGATGGAAAATGCAGAAGTGTCCTGTGGTCTCGTATATGGTAGATTACAGATTACTTCTTGATACCTTTGTAAGAGGCGTCTATAGAAAGCCTCATCTTGCACTTCTGGTGGTTCGAGTAAAGGCTGTTTCGATGGTATCGAGGGTGTCCTAGATGTTGTCATCGATGGAAGAGTTATCAGAGTCATCGACGTCGATGGAATAGGGAACGTCATCGACGGGCCCGATGGAATATGGGCGAATATCGATGTCAATGATGTCCATAGTCTCGGCGTAGTTGTGATCAAATCAATCGAGGTCCTTGGTGTCAATAAAGGCGCTATCATCCGTGTACACACCGGCATCGGTATTCCTACCGGCATCGATGCTGGCAGCATCATCGCCGAGACAACTTACTTTTGAAGAGCCTGGAGGACCGCTTGCCTTATTAAAACAGACAATTCCGGCTGTACAACAGATGTAGTCATCGGACTTGTAAGCGGTGGCGGTAAGGGAACATCCTGCGACGTAGTTGAAGTTGTGCTTGGAATCTGTGTAGACGAAGGCCCAGGCGCGGAAGGTACCGGTGTTTCCTGCTCTCTGGGCCGCTTGGGCATCGATTCGTCCTGGGACATCGACTTGGAGGATGACGGACGTCGATGGCGATGCTTAAGTTTTTGATGGTCCGCCAATTTCATAGATAACAGACGATGGTGAGGACGGGCGATCACCGGATCCGTCCGGACGCGGTTTTTTTAACTAGTGCTCGTTTGGTTGCTCCAGCCGGAGACAACCTCGATGACTTGGAAGGGGAAGGAATTAACTGTAGTTGGAACAAATGTTCCATCTTCTCCTGTCTGGCCTTCCGTCCTTTTACCGTCATTTCGGCACATTTGGGACATGTGCTCACGTCGTGTTTTTCGCCGAGGCAGAGAACACATTCCAAATGTGGGTCGGTTATCGACATATTTCTATTACAAACAGGGCACTTTTTGAATCCTGTCGCCATTTTGCGATCGACGGCCGATGTATGTGAATTCGTGAGAGTAAAAAATGAGAATTCAAAGTGAACGGTACTCACCAGCCGGTGAGAAAAATCCCGTGAGAGACTTTATGAGAGAGAATATCAAGAAAACCTAAGTTTTAATCACTAGAATCCGTGAAGAACGCAACAGCTCCAGTCCCGCGATGCGAGAGGCAGCGCGGAAAAGCGAAGACTGAAGAGAGACACCTGTGGCAGAGAATATCATGGAATGCTGGGCATGCTCAGTGGCCTCTCAGGGCCAGTCAAAAGTTTCTAAAAACTTTGACAGAAAGGTTTCCCGCGCTGGGTTCCGTTCGGTGACGTCACCCATATGTGAGGACTAGCATCCTGCTTGTCCTGGGATAAAAGTACTTTCCAGGTGAGATAGCGGAGATCACAGGATTGGAGAGGCTCAAATGGAGGTTTCATGAGCTGTCCCAAGACCACGTTAAGGTCCCAAGCAGGGGCCGGAGGACGCAAGGGAGGCTTCAGGTGGAACAAACCTCTCATGAAGCGTGTGACTAAGGGATGTATGGAAATAGAGACATCTCCTACTCTGTTGTGGAAAATGGCTACCGTACTAACATGTACTCTTATAAAGGAAGTTTTGAGGCCAGACTCAGAGATGGCAGAGATAGTCCAGAAACTTCGTGGTGGAACAAGCTAGGGGTCAATGGACATAGATGTGCACCAGACCATAAACCTTTTCCACTTAGAGCAATAAGAGCGTCTCATGGAAGGCTTTCATGAAGCTACCAGGACTCGAGATACCGAAAGGTTAAGGGATTGAAGTATCAGCCTTTCAACATCCAGGCCATCAGAGACAGGGCCAGGAGGTTAGGATGGCGCAGGCGCCCGTTGTTCTGAGTTATCAGCAGCAGGTCTGTCCCCAGGCGAACACACAGGCGTATTGAGAGGTCCTGGAGGATTGGGTACCAGGATTGGCGTGGCCAGTGAGGGACTATCAGCATCATTAAGCCCTTGTCCCTTCGTAACTTCACGAGAGTCTTGGAGATGAGTGGAAGTGGAGGGTACATGTAGAGGAGACCTGTGGACCATGAAAGGGCGAACGCGTCCCTCTGCTTCGAGTGGCGGCTGCGAGTGAGCGAGCAGAAGTTCTGTACCTTGCGGTTGAGGATGGACGCAAAGAGGTCCAGTCGTGGATAACCCCAGCGTTGAAAGAGTGTGTCCGCCAATGTGGGGTTGAGGGACCACTCGTGCGGATGAAAGGTTTGACTCAACTCGTCCACCAGAACATTATCCTCGCCCGCCAAGTAGGTCACAATGAGGAACATCGCGTGGGAAAGAGCCCATGCCCATATCTGCGCAGCTTCCTCACACAGAAGGTAGGAGCCTGTTGCTCCTTGCTTGTTGATGTACCACATCGCCACCTGGTTGTCTGTCTGAATCAGGATGGCTTTGCCTGAGAGGCAATCCTAAAAAAACCGGAGGGCATATCTGATCGCCTGAAGCTCCAAGAAATTTATCTGATGTTTGGCTTCCTGTAGAGACCAGGTTCCCTGAGTCTGCAGGTCGTTGACATGAGCACCCCACCCTAGGTTGGAGGCATCTGTTAAGATAATCTGAGGTTCTGAAGCCTGAAAAGGAAGGCCTTGAAGAAGATTGGAGTGTTGCATGCACCAGGCCAGCAATAGGCAGAGCTGTTTGGTAACATGGTCAATGCTGGACATTGGATAAGCTTGAGCCCACCGGGATCGCAAGGTCCACTGTGTCAATCTCATGGCCAAGCGGGCCATGGGTGCGACATAAACCAAGGATGCCATATGACCCAGCAGGATAAGGAAACGACAAGCCGTCAAGTAACCTCAAGCCTGGAGGTAATGTTCCAGGGATGTGAGAGTGTGAGCTCGATCCAGAGGGAGGAAGGCCTTTGCCTGTATGATGTTCAGATCTGCCCCATGAAGGATAGGGTTTCAGATGGAACTAGTTTGGACTTGGCATAGTTGACTAGAAACCCGAGAGATAGAAGTGTATTGAGGGTTAGACGTAAGGATTCTAGTGCGTGGTTTTGGGTCAGAGCCCTTAACCAATCATCGCGATAAGAGTAGACATTGACTCCTTGACCCCTCAGGTAGGCCGCGACCACTATGAGGCACTTGGTGAAGACTTGAGGTGCGGCCGCCAGGCCGAAAGGGAGGACCATCTACTGGAAGTGCCTGGGGCGACTAGGAACCAAAGGAATGATGGCAATATGTGCGTACACGTCCTGAAGATCTAGAGAGCAAAGCCAATCTTCTCTTTGCAGTAGAGGAAGTAGGGAACCCAGGGTTACCATCCTGAACCTTTCCTTCTGTAGATACTTGTTTAAGGCACGCAGGTCCAGGATTGGACAAGTGCCCCCTGATTTTTTTGGGATGAGAAAATACAGAGAATAGAACCCCTGCCAGGAGAGGGGCACCAGTTCTATACTGCACAGGATTCGAGGAGGGGGGGGGAGAACCTCCTCCTCCAGTTGAGAAGAATGGTTGGATGATACCCACATTGGCCAAAGTGGGGAGTGGTCCGGCACAGTCAGGAAGTTTAGGTGGTACCCCTGGGACACTACAGCCAGGACCCACTGGTCGGAAGTGATTGTGTGCCATATGTTGGTGAAGTGGCAGTCAACCGCCGACTGGTATGGACAGTGGAGGAGTTTGGCTTATGCTCTCCAGCGAGGAGTCAAAACCCAGCAGCTGGGCCCGGTTGAGGGGCTGGCTGGGTCTTCTGAGGTCGGGCTTGCCTGGGCTGACCCTTCTGGTAAGGCCTGGAAGGACTACCTCGAGTGGCAGGAGGATAATATCTCCGTGGTTTGAAAGACGGTCACTTACAGTCCCTTCGGAATGTCCTCTTAGAAGTGGACAGGAAATCAGAAGGTACTGAGGAGAGCTGGCGCGTTTCATAGTGGTCCTTTAGCTGTGCCACTGTCTCCTGGATTTTGTCCCCTGAAGAGATTATCTCCAGCACAGGGTAGAGTCTGCTAACCGGTCCTGCACCTCTGGTCATAGGTCTTAGGACTTCAGCCAGGCCCACCTTCTTGAGCTAATCCCCGCTGCAGACACTCTGGAGGCAGTGTCAAAAATATCATAGGCAGCGCGGACCTCATGCTTGCCAGCATCTAGGCCTTTCTAAGCCAGAGTATAGAGTTGATCCTGGAATTGTTCTGATAAAAATTCAGAGAAATCTTGAATCTTCTTGAAAAGGTCTCTGTTATACTGGGACATGTATAACTGGTAGGAAGCAATGTGAGAAATGAGCCATGGAAGACACGCCTGTCAAATGCATCCAGGGACCTCTGTTCTTTCCCTGGAGGTATGGAGGAATGAGGTTTAGAACGTCAAGCCTTCTTCTGGGTTGACTCCACAACCACAGAATGGTGATCCAGCTGTGGTCTTTGAAACCCAGGGGCTGACTGGTAGGTGGCATCTGTCTTTCTGTTGACAGGTACCATCGAGCCTGGGTGCTCCCAATTCCTTTTCAGCAGGTCAATTAGGATTTCATGAATAGGAATAGACATGATCTCCTTAGGGGCATCAAGAAACTTGAGTACTTCCAGCAACTTGTGTCTCGAGACCTCTTCTGTCTGAAGCTGAAATTGAAAAATTTCAGACATTTCCTTTATGAAATTAATAAAGGTCAGATCCTCTAGAGGACAGTCATCTTTCCTCAGGAGGAGAGGGTTCTGAAGGCAGATCATCAGAATCCTGGGAAGAATCATCAGTCCAAGGATCATAAGGCTGATCCCTAGCTTCCAGAGAAAATTCTTTTTCACTCAACGTGTAACGGGAGGGGTTTAACTTCTACACCCTTGGCTTCTACACCATAGGATGTAACCCCCCTGGCAAACCAATCCCTGTGGGAAGACTTCTAGTGGCCGAGTGGTGTCAATTAAGCCGTGGAAACAAGTTTGATGTTTAATGCACAGGAATATAGTTTACCATTACATTATAAATGAATATCACTATTATAATAGTAATATATTTTTATTTCTACAGAATTTATTTCTATAGCAAATCAGATGTTATAAATGAAATTCTATATAACCTGAATCATATAGAACATAATATAGTAACATATTGAATAAGTAATTATTTTTTACTTTAGGTTACCCCTAAAGATAATAATACAGTCCATTTATAGAAGATTGATGATAATTTTTGCTTTCTTTTCCTTCTTGTTATATGAATTGAGCTCAGGCCTGGCTATTACTATGGTTCTTATGCAAAGTCACTTATCTGTTCTTCTTCTTGCAGATGCTCTTTCGTTGCTGGCCAGTTATATCTTCTTTCTTTAATCTTCTTCCTACTATACTCTCTTTAAATAACTCAAAAAGATAAGACTAACTCCCTAATCCACTCCTTTATCTTCTGCAAGCTTAGTCTGTAATGTACCCTAATATGAATGTCTGTTTACTTATTGACACTTTGTTTGTACTAACTGCATTAAAACAAAGAATAATTATTATCCCTCACTCTAAAATCACAGAACAGCTATTAGGGAACATTCATTCAATTGTTTATATCCCTTACTAAAGTGACATTAATACGCGGAGTCACTTGTAAATTACTTTAACTAAACCAATATAAACTTCCTTAAATTGCAAAGAAAATCATTTCATTCACACTTCTCAAACATCTATCAAACATTCCTAGCTGTTCTGTTATTCCTTTCTACTTTCCTATACTTATTAGGCCTTAACTGAAGAGAACTCAATCAGCAGTTCCTCTCCTAACTGCCTCTCTCTATAAACTGTCACTTATTATTGCAAGGCTATCCCTGCTTTTGATGATGTCATTTCATTAAATAGTCCTGGGAGCTAATTATTTCTCCCTTTTAATATAGTCTGATGGTTCCTTTTTAAATTTTTACTACATACTGATCTTATTAATTTTTAGGTAGCTTTGTTGACTCTTAAAACATCTCTGATTTTAAATTCAGTCTTTGTGCTTTTACCAGTTCTAATGCTCTTACATGGGCCGCTTTACTAGTATCCAAGGAAGCTGATGACACGTGTCCCTAGATACAGCCTCTCCTACAAGCTTGATTATAGGGCTTAACACAAAGCTGATGATGATGTGTCTGAACATACTATGTTTACTAGGGGTGGCAGACTATACCATTTGCTCTTTTTAGAAAGGTTTTTCTTTTCTTTTTATTTCCATGAAACATTTCCTTACTTTTAAAAATTTGTCTCTTTACTAATTAATTTTCCTTTATTCATCAATACCTTTTAATATGTACTTAGGTGTTGAATAAAGTTTATATTTTTTTACATTCAAATTCTGTTGGTCTTAGAATACTTATTTTTATTTTCCTGTACTTCTTATATTCTTCTTTACAGGTCTCTGCTAGTAATTTACTTCCCTGTTCAACCTCTGTGTCTAAAAACAATTATTCCAAATAGATTAAAATACTTTTCAGAGAATGTTTGCCACTTTGTACAGGTCATCAACCTTCCCCAACCTGTATGTTAATCTTATTTTAGTTTAACATGGGCTAATTTTCTTTATTTTCCACTAAATTGGTGACCCCCACTTCAGAAATGGTGAGAGGTTCATGACATCATCAGTAACTGTCACTGTACCGAGTCTGCAATGTTTACCTCTCCCTTCTAAGTTTTGCCTGTTCCTGAGTGTCAGCACAGCTTAAAAAAAACAAAACAAAAAAAAAACACCTCTACAGCACTTCTCAGAGACTGTTTCCTCAGTGGCAGTGACCACAGCAAGGAAAGGTTTCCTCCATCCTCTTCTCTGAGTAGGTAAGATAAAAACACTCTGGCAACAGCAGTTTTCAAACTCAGTCAGCACTTCAGCCTCTGGCAACGATGTTTCCTGTTCAATGCAGTCTCCTGGGATCAGAAAGTTAACCCATTCACTGCACCCTCTGGGTCTCCTGTGGCTCCTGTAATCAAAGCAATCTTCCTCCCCCTTGTGATGGGGATTGTACAGTATAGAACAGCATTTCCTGCTTTTCCTCACAATGTGGATCCTTTATTTCTTTTCCCTTGCACTCAGTCTGCTTCAATAGTGAGTAAACTACTGACAACCCTTTTCAGTGTTCTGTGTAGATCTGGATAGAGTTGTAATTCAGGCTGCTTTTTCATATTTCCAGATGCTTATACTCTCTCTGTTTGTTTGTTTATTTGTTTCAATCACAGCAATCAGGCTTTCATTATCTCAGCAGTTCTTTAGCTTCAGCCTTCAACCCCTGGCAGTCCTTTGCAGCACAGCAGAGTGTTGTCTCCAGCCCCTGTCCTGTTGCTGTCACTGCCCCTGGCTCTCTCATAACAGTTGTAATCACTTTATACTGACTTTCAGAATCAGGCAAGACTATTTTAACATTTATGTAAAGGGTACCCCCTTTACAAACGCACAATAAAGCTCTGGAATTTGTTGCCAGAGGATGTGGTTAGTGCAGTTAGTGTAGCTGGGTTCAAAAAAAGGTTTGGATAAGTTCTTGGAGGAGAAGTCCATTAACGGCTATTAATCAAGTTTACTTAGGGAATAGCCACTGATATTAATTGCATCAGTAGCATGCGATCTTCATAGTGTTTGGATAATTGCCAGGTTCTTGTGGCCTGGTTTGGCCTCTGTTGGAAACAGGATGCTGGGCTTGATGGACCCTTGGTCTGACCCAGCATGGCAATTTCTTATGTTCTTATAGGATCACCAGAGGGAAGAAATGGCGTTAGTCCTGAAGGATCAGGCCTAGGCACTGCTGGCATCGGAGGAGGAACCGGCGACACTGGAGGCGGCACCGATGGCGAATGATGCGGTACCCATGGCTGAGTTGGTGGCAAGATCCCAGACTGTGGTATGGGTATCAGTGTTTCTTCATCTTCCAATGACAAAGGTATTGGCATGGAAGGCAGTGGACATACCGGTACTCTGTTCCATTGGTGGAAGCGCACCAATCAGCACATCTAGTCTGCCTAGAAGCGGTGCAAGCACCATGGGTATCTGGTCGGTGACTGGGGCTGGCATCGGTGACAATGGAGGTCGGAAGCCCTGCAGGGCTTTACCGATGGCCTCTTGGATCATCCGATCCAATTCCTCGCTGAAGCCTAGGGCATGTAACCCCAGCTCCAGAATGGGAAGCAATAATGGCATAGCCGGAGGGTCCACCGGTAAAAGTGGAGTCGCGGCTCCCTGCACAGATAGTGTCGGTGGCTCTGTTGATGCCGATGCAGAGGGCTTGCCTGGATCAGCGGACTGAGCCTTTCGATGCTGGTGGCGACGCTTTTCACGATATTCCCCTTAGTCCTTTTCCTGAGGCGAGGAGGAAGAAATTGACACCTTCGGAGTAGACTATGCCGGTCGGGCAGCACCAGTGTCCCTGCTGCTGGCGAGAGGTAGATGGCACCGGCTCAGATGATGTATAAGCGGTCGATGGAGTCTGAGGTTTTGACTGTAAAAGAAACTCCATCGTCTCTGAGCGGGCCTTACGGCCCTTTGGTGTCATTTGGTGCAAGTTAGGATGTCATGGTCGGACCCCAAACAATAAGCAAAATTGCTTACCTTGTAATAGGTGTTATCCCAGGACAGCAGGATGTAGTCCTCACATATGGGTGACATCAGTAATGGAGCCCTATGTACGGAAAACTTCTGTAAAAGTTTCTATGAAACTTTTGACTGGCACCAGAGTGCCTACTGAGCATGCCCAGCATGCTATGATATTCCCTGCCACAGGGGTCTCCCTTTAGTCTTGGTTTGTAGCAATAGCGTTAGCCAAAAATAAAATAATAAAACGTATCGGACCCAACTCCGCGGGGTGGCGGGTGGGTTTCGTGAGGACTACATCCTGCTGTCCTGGGATAACACCTATTACAAGGTAAGCAATTTTGCTTTATCCCAGGACAAGCAGGATGCTAGTCCTCACATATGGGTGATTAGCAAGCGAGAGGCTGAGTCATTTTGTCATGTAGCAACAGTGAAGTATTGTTGATGGAATGAATCAGCCGAAGATCACAGCAGGTTGGATGTAGAAGGAGTTGGGATTATACTGGAAACAAGTTCTTTAAGACGGATTGTCCATAGGCTGAATCTTGTCTTCCTTCTTTGTCTAAACAGTAGTGAGCTGCAAAAGTGTGAAGAGAACTCCATGTTGCTGCTTTACAAATGTCCAGAATAGGTACAGAGCGAAGGTGAGCTACTGAAGTTGACATTGCTCTGACTGAGTGTGCCTTTACTCGCCCTTGAAGAGTAAGGCCTGCTTTTTCATAACAAAATTGTATGCAGTCTGCTAGCCAGTTTGACAGAGTATGCTTACCCACTGCTTTACCTGGTTTGTTTGGATCATAGGATACAAACAGCTGACTGGATTTCCTTTGGGCTGTTGTGCGGTTTAAATAGAAGGATAACGCACGCTTGCAGTCCAAAGTGTGTAAGGCTCTTTCACCCTGATGGGAATGAGGCCTAGGAAAGAATGTTGGTAAAACTATGGATTGGTTCCTGTGAAATTCCGTAACAACTTTAGGAAGGAATTTTGGATGTGTACGGAGGACTACCCTGTCATGTAGGAACTTTGTAAAAGGTTCGTATGTGACTAGCGCTTGTAGTTCGCTGACCCGCCTAGCTGAAGTAATGGCTATGAGAAATACCGTTTTCCAAGTAAGGTATTTAAGGTCACAGGTATTTATGGGTTCAAATGGAGAACGCATAAGCCTAGTTAATACTACGTTCAGATCCCATTGTATGCTCGGGGAATGAACTGGAGGTTTAATGTGAGTGAGGCCTCTCATGAATCGACTCACGAGAGGCTGTGTAGGAATGGGTACATCTCCCAGTTTGTTATGGTAAGCTGAGATTGCACTTAAGTGTACTCTTACAGATGATGTCTTAAGACCAGAGTCTGAGAGATGGTAAAGGTAATCTAGTAGCGAGGTAGTGGGGCAAGTGAAAGGATCTAAATCCTTGTTAATGCACCACAGAGTAAACCGTTTCCATTTGTAGGAATAATTCTTTCTAGTGGAAGGTTTACGTGAAGCTATAAGTACCTGAGATATAGTGGTTGGAAGGTGGAGAGGCTGTAAGATCAAGCTTTCAACATCCATGCTGTCAGGGACAGGGACTGAAGGTTGGGATGGCGCAACTGGCCCTGTTCCTGAGTTATGAGATTGGGAGCTACTCCCAGGCGAATTGGATCCCTGGCTGAGAGATCTAGCAGTGTGGGGAACCATACTTGTCGAGGCCAATATGGGGCTATGAGTATCATTGTCCCCTTGTCCTGTTGTAACTTTACTAGAGTTTTGGGTATGAGTGGTATCGAAGGATACGCACATAACAGGCCTGAACTCCAATGGCGAGCAAAGGCGTCCCTTGGTAGGCTGTTCTGCTGCCAGAGGAGAGAGCAGTAATTGTTCACTTTGTAGTTCAGATGGGACGCAAAGAGATCTATTGTTGGTTGACCCCAGCGTTGAAATATCTTGGTTGCTATCGTTGGGTCGAGAGACCACTCGTGTGGTTGGAAGTGACGGCTGAGGCGATCCGCTACTGTGTTGTGGATGCCTGCTAGGTAGGTGGCCCGTAACAGAATTGAGTGTGCTAGGGCCCAGTCCCAAATTTGAGCTGCTTCCTGACAAAGGAGGTACGACCCTGTGCCCCCTTGTTTGTTGATGTACCACATGGCTACTGTGTTGTCCGTTTGGATCAGAACAGTCTTGTGTGAAAGGCAGTCCTTGAACGCATGTAGAGCATAGCGTATAGCTCGAAGCTCCAGAAAGTTTATTTGAAAGGAGGCTTCTTGCTTTGTCCATGTGCCTTGTGTCTTTAGGTGAGCAATGTGCGCTCCCCACCCTAAGGTGGGCGCATCTGTAGTTAAAGTCACTTTGTGGAACTGGTTGCTGGAAAGGTAGGCCTTTTAGCAAGTTGATTGTGGATGTCCACCAAAGAAGAGAAGATCTTAGATCTTGTGTTATATGAATGGGCGTGGACAATGGTTGAATGGCTTGAATCCATTGAGATTTGAGTGTCCATTGTGTTAGGCGCATGGTGAGCCTGGCCATGGGAGTGACATGAACCGTTGAGGCCATGTGTCCGAGTAGGGTGAGGCACTGATGAGCTGTAACTCGAGACTGATTGCGAACAGAGTGCGCTAGGAGAACGAGCGCTTGAGCACGGTCTCTTGGAAGAAAGGCTTTCGCTGTGATGGTGTTGAGATCTGCACCTATGAACTGCAACTGGTGAGATGGTATGAGATGGGATTTCTCGTAGTTGATGAGAAACCCCAAGGAGTGAAGCAACTTTATTGTGAGATGGAGAGAAGAGAGAGCTCCGCTTTGTGTTTGACTGCTGATGAGCCAATCGTCCAAGTAAGGAAACACATGTACTCTTTGCTTGTGAAGATGTGCCACCGCTACTGCAAGACACTTTGTGAACACTCGAGGTGCTGAGGCTAGGCCGAAAGGCAGTACCCGGTATTGGAAGTGTTGACCTTCCACCAGAAATCGCAGGTACTGTCGATGAGGAGGAAAAATGGGAATGTGAGCGTAAGCATCTTGAAGATCCAGAGAGCAGAGCCAATCTCCTTTTTGAAGAAGAGGTAGCATGGTGCCTAATGACACCATCCTGAATTTTTCTTTTTTGAGAAATTTGTTGAGATTTCTGAGATCCAGGATGGGACGTAGGCCCCCGGTTTTCTTTGGAATGAGGAAATATCGGGAGTAGAATCCTCTGCCCCACTGAGGCCTGGGAACTCTTTCTATGGCCCTGGCAGTCAGAAGGGTGGATAATTCTGTTTGTAGAATTGTGGAGTGATGAGACACTGTCCAAGATGGGATAGGAGGATTTTCGTTTGGTACAGTGAGGAAATCCAAGCGGTACCCTTGAGTTGTAATTGAGTACCCATTGGTCTGTCGTGATGGAGGTCCAAATTTGATGGTAATGAGATATTCGGCCTCCTACGGGTAATTGTGGACAAGGATTTTGGGAATGGCTCCTGCTCTCTGGTTGGATTTCAAAATCCAGAAGTGGACGCTGCAGGCGGAGGCTGCTGAGGCCTAGCAGGTCTCTGGCGAGGTTGTGACCGTTGAGTAGGCCGTTGCTGTTGTCTGGGTCTGGCTGCTGGAGGATAATATCGCCTAGGGCGATAATATGGTTTCCTTGGTTCCCTTCTTGGAAGCCTCCGAGAAGGTTGCTCTTGTGGCAGCTGAGACAGCTGTTTAAGGGTCTCAGTGTGGTCCTTGATTGTTGCCACTGCCTCTTTGACTTTATCACCAAAGAGGTTTTCCCCCAGGCAAGGCAGATCTGCCAAGCGCTCTTGTACCTCTGGTCTCAGCTCCGATTATTTCAACCAGGCCCACCTTCTAGCAGTGATTCCTGACGCTGATAACCGGGAGGCTGTCTCAAAGGAATCATATGTGGCCCTTACCTCGTGTTTTCCCGCCTCTAGGCCTTTGTGCACGAGTCTTAGCAATCCATCTTGAAGTTGGTCAGGCAATTGGTGTGAAAGTGTTTCAACCTGTTTCCACAGGTCTCGCTGGTACTGATTCATGAAAAGCTGGTAAGAATTTATTCTGGATACCAGCATGGCAGCTTGGAAGATTTTCCGTCCAAGATTGTCTAGGAACCGGTTATCTTTCCCAGGAGGTGTGGAGGCATGCTGCTTCAACCTCTTGGCCTTCTTCTGGGCCGATTCGACCACCACTGATTGATGTGGTAACAGTTTTCTGAAACCCTGGGATGGGCTGAACCAGATAAGTGGCATCAGCACGCTTGTTGACTGCCGCCACAGACCCAGGGTGCTCCCACATCCTGTACATCAATTCTTGTAAGACCTCATGAACTGGAATGGCAAGAATTTCCTTAGTAGGATCTACAAATTGAAGTACCTCCAAGGTTTTTTGTCTGCTGTCTATCTCTGAGAGGAGGGAGAAAGGGATTGTTTCAGACATTTCCTTTATAAAATTTGAAAATGAAAGATCCTCCGGTGGTGATTTTCTCCTGTCCTCTGGTGGTGATGGCTCAGAGAGGATATCCTCTTCAGATGAAAATTCTGAGTCACTAGTGTCCAGAGGATGCCCTGTTGGCCTAGGAGGCTTAGATGGGATCTCAGAGACTGGTGTTTGTGGTCTGATGGGTGATATGACACCTGATGAACCTGGCATTGGTTCCTGATATTGACCAGAACCAAGATCTTGTGGTGGAGAGGAGAAGGCATGGATAAGTGAGTCCAATCTGTCCATCAAAGGCTGAAATATGGACGAATCATGAGGTGGCACCGATTGTGCCATCGGGGTCGGTGGCCGCATTGGAATAGATGGAATGTGAGGCATCGGCATGGACGGCATCACTGGTTGCCGCATAGACTGCATCAGTGCTGGAACCGGCGTTATCGATGATTGCGGTGATTTCCTCGGCATCGAGGGTACTGGCGATGGAATCGGCGATCTTAATGCGATCGGTGTCGATGGCAGAACCGGTGTAGCAGGTCGTGGCATCGCTTCAACGAAGGCATCCTTGACCGCTTGGCGTATATAAACGTTAAGTTCCGCCCGCATGGATGGTGTGAACAGAGCACCCATGGGGGGGGAGGCGGTGGTGGAGACATCAGCACATCCTCAGAGCCCTGAGGAGGCACGGTTCCTTCCGCCGGAATCGGCGAGGATCGCCTTGTCGATGGTTCGGAAGCCGTACTCTGGAGCCGGGGTTTCTTAACCAGTGCCCCGTCTTCCGTCGATGGCTCGCCGGGTATCGGTGTAGCGGATGCCATATGCGGCCTACGATGGCGATGTTTGTCTTTCGCGGGCTTTCTCACTGCCCGATGTTGACGCCTTGGACAATGGCGAGGGGGAGGAAAATGGAGCGTCTCCCGACTCACCTGAATGATGTTTTTTCAGGACGACTTTCCTAATCGACTCAGCCGGAGACGATTGTGTGGAAGTAGATGGAGCAGTAACCAGTTGTATTTTGAATAACTGGTCCATTTTGTCGAGCCGCAGACGTCGACCTTTCGAGGTCATCGTGGCACATAAGGGACAATTCTTCACGTCATGCCCTTCACCAAGGCAGAGGACACAGTCCTGGTGAGGGTCTGTGATGGACATGTTCCTTGTGCATTTTGGGCATTTTTTAAAACCTGTAGCCATTCTGTAGCCGGACAGCCGTCGACGGCCTATGACTCAGGTAAAAAATTTGTGGAAACGGAACGGATCCGCGTAATCGGTAAAAACTTACCGCGATGTCTAAACTAAGGGAGACCCTTTGCGGTTGAAGTTTTTAGAGTTTTCCGTGAGGAAAAAGTTGTGGAGAATCCCACAGGACTCCTAATATCCGCGAGGCTAACTGCTTCACGGAAAAAAGAAGACTAAAGGGAGACCCCTGTGGCAGGGAATATCATAGCATGCTGGGCATGCTCAGTAGGCACTCTGGTGCCAGTCAAAAGTTTCATAGAAACTTTTACAGAAGTTTTCCGTACATAGGGCTCCATTACTGATGTCACCCATATGTGAGGACTAGCATCCAGCTTGTCCTGGGATAACACAAACTCTATGAGGGTCTGTGATGGACATTGTCCGAGGACAGTCGGAGCACCGACAAAATCCCGACGCCATGGCTTCGACAGGCCATTAGCCGCAGTGCCTTACCTTTCGACCGCGGACTATGGAATCGATAGGGGGTCCACTATGGGGTAAAATATTTTTGAAAGTTTTGAAAGAAGCTCCATGAGGAAAATTCCTGTCAGGAATCTCTAGAGAGCTCCTTAACCCGCTACTGCTGCACGGAAAAAAAGAGACTGAAGGGGGACCCCTGCTGGTTGCAGGGTTAGTGCCATGCTGGGCACGCCCAGTAGGTGCCAGTCAAAGTTCTAGAAACTTTGACAAAAGTGTTCCATGATTGGGCCCCATTCTGATGATGTCACCCATGTGTGAGGACTTCCATCCTGCTTGTCCTGTGAGAAAATCCATATCTCCCCAAAACAGGTGATCCCATGATAGGGAGTCAAAGGCCTTTTCGACGTCTAAGCTAAGGACCAATGCTTCCGCCTCCAGCTGATAGCTTAGTACAGCCAGAAGAAGACTGTGCACATTCCGTACCCCCTGGCGCCCTTTGACAAAACCAGTCTGATCTTCATGAATAAGGAGGGGTAAGACATTTAATAGGGATGCAAGGACAGCTGCTAATATTTTTACATCAATATTAAGCAATGATATGGGGCGATAGGAGCCCACCTCCAAGGGGTCCTTTCCCTGGCTTAGGAAGGACAACAATAACTGACTGGTTGGAAGCCCTCGGGATTTTGTTAATAAGCAGCAGCCCAGTATAGTTTTTGTGCAACGTGGACAAGACAACAAATTTCAAAATCTTATAAAGCTCAGAGCCTAGCCCATCTTGTCCCACTGCTTTACCCAATTTTAGTTTCTGAATCACAGAATAAATTTTGCACTCGGTTAGAGG
This sequence comes from Rhinatrema bivittatum, assembly GCF_901001135.1. Lineage (NCBI taxonomy): Eukaryota > Metazoa > Chordata > Amphibia > Gymnophiona > Rhinatrematidae > Rhinatrema > Rhinatrema bivittatum. Next base: position 203,636,491 of record NC_042621.1, read on the forward strand.
ACCATTAAGGGCAGCCGACTGTTCCACAGTCAACTTGGGCCATGGGAGCTCGCGGAAAATGGAGTCCGTGGCCTCCTGATCCATAGGTTTAGGACCATATAGCAATTGGTAGTACTCCAGGAATCTATTTGCAATAGCCTTAGGTGTAGTTTGGTGTACTCCTTGACTAACCCTGATACGCACTATGGATGCTCGCTGGCCTCTAGGCCTTATCAGATGTGTCGTAATTCGACTCGCTCTATTCCCTTGATAATACTGAAGCGATTTGGATGCCCTTTGTGAAGTAAGCAGTTTAAGGCTTCCCGGGCTCTATCCACATGTGCTTTAGCATCAGCAGTCATTACTAACATATGGTGTTGCTGGGCAGCTTTGAGAACTGCAGTTAATCGCAAAATTTCTGCATTACAGTGTTAAGTTTCGCCACATATGCTATAATAGCCTCCCGCATAACTGCCTTTCCTGCCTCCCGCGCAGTCTCCGGAGAAACTTCTGGGGTGACGTTAACTCCACGTATTCTTTCCAGCAACCTTGTAAATAAGTATGAAACGCTTTGTCTAAGTACAAGTCAGGACGCATGCGCCAGGAAAACGGGGGCCCGGGCACTTGGGCCACATTGCAAATTCAACGTCACTGGGGCATAAGAGAAATGCTGCCAATACTAGCATCAACCTGGAGAAGCACTGATCTGACACTAACAAATAATCTAGCCTAGAGTAGGATTGGTGTGGGTTGGAAAAGAACATAATCTGAGTCACCCGGGTGCAGGACCCACCAAACATCCATTAACTGCAGCTCCTGGCAGAGTAGGTTGATTCCCATTGTCTGGTCCTTTATCGAAACAGGTTTGGGGGAGTTTAGTTGCTTATTCGCAACCAGATTAAAATTGCCCCCCACCACACCAAACTATAATCAGAGAATCAGCCAGGCGACTCACCAGGGAAGAAAAATTCGGGAGAGTACACATCGGGGGCATAAACATTACAAAACGCCAGGTTCTGGTTGTATATATAGCATGCCCACTATGATGACATATCTCCCCCTCAGGGTCTTGATAAGTTTGCACAGGCTGAAATGGCAAATTTTTATGAATGAGGATGGCTACTCCCCTTTTTCTTGGGTTGAAAGAAGAGTAGTAGCATTGACCCACCCATTCTCTCTGCAATTTAGCATGCTCTCCATCTCCCAAGTGGGTTTCTTGTAGAAACACCACCTGAGCATGCATACATTTAAACATGGTTAATGGTTTCTTTCATTTGATCGGGGAATGAATGCCATCCACATTCAAGGAAACAATTTTAACATGCGCCATAACATTTATACATCTTATATATCAATATAAAGATATCAGGAATGTACAAGTTTCCAAGGTCCCCCAGCCTGGGCCCCAGAGAAATCCAAAACATACAGTACACACCAAAACAGAAATTCCCATCTTATCACCAAAGAGGTTCCCCTTACTGACCCTCCCCCCCCCCTTGATCATACATACTAACACTCATCCCAAACATCCAAACCCAACACACCTTTCAGCTCTTCATACCACCACTCCAAGAGGCTTAGGACCTGCCCCATCCTGTGTACTGTTACCGGGATCTGGGAATACCCCTCTCCCTCCCCTTATAGCCCTGTCAATCAGCACAGATAAGTACAGCAAGTATGAGTCCATAAATGGAAAGGGTGACCAGTTGCCTCAAGAGTTCAGTTATTACCACACGCACCCCCAAATTGGGAAGCGTCCCAAAGAACAGTAGTTGAAGAGAGCAGCACATAGTGACAAAAATACAGGTGTGTAAAGGGCGCTAGCTGAGATGCTGTTACCCTATATCCACGTAAGAGGTCCAAAACAGCAAAGAGCACACCAGCCTTGGGTTACGAGAACATCTGGCCAGAAAATGTGCGAAAAAGGGGTGTGATGAACTTGTAAATGTAGAGCCCAAGCTCCAGATATGTATCAAGATGGAATCAACTGTGGCCCTCCAAACTAGGCCATAACTGACAAGTCGAACTAGGAGCCATACAGCAAACTGCTTCTTCCTCACTCCACGCCAGGCCTCGGTAGGGTCATGATGAAACTGTCCGCCTCTTCCTTAGAGATGAACAGGACTTTATCATGATGGACACATGGTTTTGCCGGGTAGAGCAAAGCAAATTTAATTCCGCGCTTGTGTAGTTCCGTGCAAGCGGGTGCTAGAACTTTCCTGTGAGCCACAGGGCTCACCGAGAAATCATTAAACAGCAAGTTTCTGCTACTTTGGTACTCCACGGTGGCATTTTGTCGATAGGCCTGCAGCAATTGCGTTTTGTGCTCCCAGTTTAAGATACGCGCCATAACAGGCCGTGGTCTGCCACTGCCCTCCCGCAGAGGGCCCACCCGGTGTACCCACTCACATTGTAAGCGCTCTGCAGCAAGTTCCAGCCCAACCTTGGTTGGGAGCCATTTTTCAACAGTCCCGCAGCTCACCTTTTACCGTTTCGGGCAAACCGATGATTTTCAGATTGTTCCGCCTGCCTCGGTCCTCCTGCTCTTCAAGTTTAACTAAGAGCTCACACTGCTGGCTCCTCAAGTCAGCCACGTGGTGCTCGGACTCTGACAGCCAGTCCCCAAAGTCAGAGAGAGTGGCCTCAGCAGTATCAAGTTGTTTAGAGTGCCCTTCCAGGGCTGACTTGATACCTTCCAAAGATGTTTGAAGCTTGATCAGCCGGCCATCAAGCACTTCTGTGACCCGCTGAGAAATTTGCTGCAGCGAGTCTTCCATGAAGGAGGCCAGCACATTCTCCCCAGCCGGGTCCGCCGCCATCTTGACTGCACGCGGTCGATGAACACTGTGGTCCGAGGCACAGCTAGCGCTCCGATTGTGCATCACCCATGTGATTTCGCTCCCCCAGTGCCATGCAGCCAAAGGATAAAAAGCCTTCAACAAGTAAGTGCCCCGAATTCGGCCAGCAAAAACTGCGATTTTACACAGGTTAAGGGAGCAGGGCCACAGAGCACTTTCCCTTCGCTTCCATCTCCCTCACGTCATTGCCGGAAGTCCTCAGTAGGAGGTCATTCTAATACCAATCTTGCATTATTATATATATTTTTTGATGTTAGAGGCATGTTAGTTATATTGTCTTTGCCCTCAATATCTCACCCAGCTTCTGTTCTCCTACACTCTGAGAATTTTGTTCCTCCCAAATGGCCCTTTTATCCTCTTCTCTGACTTCTGCCAGATTAGCTTGTACCAGACTTTGTGCATTCAGTTGCCTTGCTTCCAAAGTATGCAAAAAGATATCACTATTCCTGTGTCTTGACATCTTACCTTGCCTTCAGGGAAAGAGTCAAGGCTTGGCTATTCAACCAGGCTTTAACCCAAATTCCACTTTAAAACTGTGACAAAGACAATGACAGAGGCCCATCTTTCACTTGCCTACCTCAGCTTGACCACGAGACCGTATCAACCACTGCCTGCATTATTTGACTTACATCCTCTGCACTAAATGGCACCGGCCATCCATTGCTCCTACCATGTGACAGGGGCCGACCAATGGCACCGGTAGCCCCTGTGACATAGTAAGGGCAAAGGACCACCAGTGCCATTTTGATTACTGGCAGCCGACGGCCCAAGAGCAGAAGATCGCTCCCGAACCCCCGCTGGACCACTGGGGACTTTTGGCAAGTCTTGGGGGTGGACGGTTGTAGTTAATTAAATTTAAAGGGTTAGGGTTTTGTTTTGTTTTTTTCCAGACAAAGAACGATAAAATCTGGGGAGTGGACCGAAATGGCCCTCCCCAGACCCAAAAACGAAATGGGGACAAAAAAAAAAAATTGTATACACACCCCTAATTTGCGCCATAAGATGCACAGACACCCAGGAACAGAGCCTGTTTAGCACACATTTATTTATTTTTATTTTCCCCTCTGCTTCCTAGGTATGTCTTATGGAGCAAAAAATACGGTATATGGTATCACTGACCTGTTTGGGCCGAAGGAGAGGGACGTGGTATTAGTGGCCTATGCTGTCCTAGGGGAAAAGGAAATGGATTCAGCAGGCCAAAGCGAAAGATATCCTTTTTCATAATCTACCAAGCCCTGGAGAAAGGAGAGCTTCTTCCTGCACAACTGTCAGTGAGTACATGGAGGGGGAGGAGGCCTGTGCCGAACTTCTCTCCATTCTCCTTCTCATCCAGAAAACCAATGGATACATTCATGCATCCCTGAGGTGGGTTCGGGGTGAAGAGATTCCCCCCCCCCCACCCACCATTAGAAGTGTGGATGTTATATTGTTTGTAAAGCATCTTGACACTCCTTTTTTTCTTTAAGCCTCACCATAATATGCTGCTGCTAAGTGCAGCAGCAGGAGGAGTTCCCCCTGTAAATGGGGTTAAGACTTACAAACTCTCTCTGCCAGAATTGGAGAAGTGCCTAATCTGGCTGGCTTCCAATATAAGAAGTGGAAACCAAATTTCTCTCATCCAGAAAGGAGCTAGGAGAATCCTAGTTCCTTGATATCTTGAGTTTTATTAAGATATTTTCAACTAGTGATATGGGAATAGATTCATGCAAAAGAGCCATCCCCCAGTGAAGGGAAAGGCACTAAATCTAGTCTAACCGCTGATCATCTGATGAAGTTACAAACATCTCTCAGGTATAACCCCCTTGGGAAATGTTTTGCTATGGTCTGATCTATGCATTACGTCTGGGAGCTGACTGAGCATGCAATGTATGTGGCTGGAAGCATCTATTTTTAGTACAATTTGGTTGTGAGGAATTTGGAAGAGTAATTCCAACACCAGAATGGCATGAGAGTAATCAATGTTGAGATTACTTACCTGATAATCTCCTTTTCCTAAGTGTATGCAGATGGACTCAAAACAAATGGGTATTGTGTGCTCGTGCTTGCAGTTTGAGATGGATCTGACGTCAGCACGGCTACATATACCCCCACAGGAAGTGTAGCAAATCAGTAATCTTCCTTGCAAAAGCTTTTATGGACAGGATTACCCTGACCAATTGATGGTAGCTGGAGACCGCCAGTGTACTCAGCCGGAAGGCGTCAACACCCGGCAGGGTGGATGCCCTATATAAGAAAACATGTCTTACCGTGAGTCGGCAAATCCCCATGTATACCGGCAGCCGGGCGGGATGCTGAGTCCATCTGCATACACTAAGGAAAAGGAGATTATCAGGTAAGTAATCTCAACATTTCCTAGCGTGTAGCAGATGGACTCAAAACAAATGGGATGTACAAAATCTACTCCCGGACTGGGCGGGAGGCTGCCCGAGGACCGTTTAGGATTGCCCTCGCAAATGCTGTGTCCTCCCTGGCCTGGACGTCCAGACGATAGAATCTGGAGAAGGTATGGAGGGAGGACCACATCGCCGCTTTACATATCTCTGCAGGTCACAGCATCTTAGTTTCTACCCAAGAGGCCGCTTGCGCTCTGGTAGAATGAGCCTTGACCTGTAGAGGCGGTGGTTTTCCTGCCTCTACGTAGGCTGCCTTGATAATTTCTTTAATCCAGTGGGCGATGGTCGGCCGTGAGGCCGCTTCCCCTTGCTTCTTCCCGCTGTGCAGGACGAACAGGTGGTCCTTCTTTTCTACTGCTTCTGACATTTCCAGGTATCTGAACAGTAGTCTGCCGATGTCGAGATGGCGTAGTATTCGACCTTCTTCCGATTTCTTCAAAACTTCCGTGGTAGGCAAGGATATGGTTTGGTTGAGGTGAAACTGTGAGACCACTTTGGGTAAAAAGGAAGGAACCATGCGAAGATGGATAGCCTCTGGAGTGATTCTGAGAAATGGATCACGGCAGGACAGTGCTTGTAGCTCTGAGATGCGGTGTGCTGAACAAACGGCCAGCAAGAACACCATCTTCAAGGTTAACAAATGGAGAGACAGGCCTCGAAGGGGCCTGAATGCAGATCCCGCTAGAAATTCCAATACTTGGTTGAGGTTCCACAAGGGCACTGGCCACTTCAGTGGCGGGCGAATGTGTTTGACTCCTTTCAGGAAGCGTGAAACGTCTGGGTGTTTGGCAATGGAGTTGCCATCACTCCTGGGACCATAGCAAGACAGCGCTGCTACCTGAACCTTGATGGAGCTGAAGGACAGACCCTTCTGAAGTCCATCTTGTAGGAAGTCCAAAATGAGAGGGATCTTAGTGGCATGTGAATTGGTGCTGTGAGAGTCGCACCAGGCTTCAAAAACTCTCCAGATCCTTACATATGTTAGTGATGTGGAGAACTTGCGTGCTCGGAGGAGTGTATCGATTACCGGCTCCGAGTATCCTCTTTTCTTCAGTCTAGCCCTCTCAATGGCCAGACCGTAAGAGAGAATTGAGCTGGATCCTCGTGGAGGATGGGATCTTGCTGCAGCAGGTCCCTGTGTGGAGGCAGGTGTAGAGGAGTCCCTGCCAGTAGTCTTCTCATGTCTGCGTACCAGGGTCTTCTTGGCCAGTCCGGGGCCACTAGAAGAACTAGGTCTCTGTGTCGCTGAATCCTGTGTACAATGGCGCCCAGCAGGGGCCATGGAGGAAAGGCGTATAACAGGATCCCCGAGGCCACGGTTGTAACAGGGCATCGATCTCCTGGGCTCGAGGATCCCGCCTGCGGCTGAAATATCTGGGAACTTGAGCGTTGGACCTGTCCACTAATAGGTCCATGGCTGGCATCCCCCATCGATCCACAATTATCTGAAAAACTGTGGGTGACAGCTGCCACTCCCCCGGGTTTAGGCTTTCTCTGCTGAGGAGGTCTGCCGTCGTGTTGTCCTTCCCAGCAATGTGGACGGCGGAGATGTCCTGAAGATTTGCTTCTGCCCAAATCATCAGGGGAGTTACTTCTAGGGACACTTGTTGGCTTCTGGTTCCGCCCTGTCGATTGATGTATGCCACTGTGGTGGCATTGTCTGACATCACTCTGACCGCTCTGTCGCGAAGTCTGTGGGCAAATCGCAGGCACGCAAGCCTGACTGCCCGTGCCTCTAGTCGGTTGATGTTCCACCTTGACTCTTCTCTGGTCCACCGCCCTTGGGCGGTGAGTTCCTCGCAGTGTGCTCCCCATCCGTTCAGGCTGGCATCTGTGGTGAGCAGAATCCAGGTTGGGGAGGACATTCTTGACCCCCAGCTCATGTGGCCGGGCTGTAACCACCACCGTAGCTGATTCCGCACTCTGGCCGGCAGAGGTAGGTGTATGGTGTAGTTCTGTGATCGTGGGCTCCATCGAGATAGAAGGGCGCGTTGCAATGGTCTCATATGAGCCCGCGCCAATCGCACCACTTCCAGAGTGGACGCAATGAGGCCGAGGACTTGTAGGTAATCCCGAGCTGTGGGCCGGCTGGCGCTCAGCAGGACCTGCAGATGATTCTGGAGTTTTGACTGTCTCTTGGAGGTCAGGCTGACCTTGTCTTGGGTGTCGAATTGGACCCCTAGGTATTCCAGCGACTGGGATGGCTGTAGGGAACTCTTTTTTATGTTGACTACCCATCCTAGGCTTTCCAGAAGAGCTATAACTCTGTTGGTTGCCCGGTGACTCTCCTCCGTTGACTTTGCCCTGATCAGCCAATCGTCCAGGTAGGGATGGACGAGAATTCCTTCCTTCCTGAGTGCTGCCGCCACTACTACGACGACCTTGGTAAAGATCCGCAGCACGGTGGCTAACCCAAAGGGTAAAGCTCGGAACTGGAAGTGCTGATTCAGGACTTTGAAGCGTAAATAGCGCTGGTGATCCCGATGGATTGGGATATGCAAGTAGGCTTCCGACAGATCTAGGGAGGTGAAAAACTCCCCTGACTGTACTGAATTCTTGACAGACCGCAGAGTTTCCATGCGAAAGCTGGGGACTCTGTGTCGATTGACTGACTTGAGGTCCAGGACGGGCCTGAACGTGCCCCCCTCCTTGGGTACTATGAAATAAATGGAATAATGCCCAGAATTTCTCTCTCCTGCAGGTACTGGGATTATGGCTCTTAGGGCCAGGAGCCTCTGTAAGGTCACTTCTAGTGCCGCTTTCTTGATCGGTGAGCAAGGAGATTCCACAAACTTGTTCGGTGGAAGCCGAAGAAAATCCAGGTAATATCCTTCCCGGATGATGGCAAGGACCCACTGGTCCGAAGTGATCTCGACCCACCTGCGGTAGAAGAGGGTTAGCCTGCCCCCTATGGCTGCTACCCTCGGATGGGTCGGCGGATTGTCATTGTGGGTTACGGCCGGGGCCAGAACCCGGGCCGGTTTTCTTCTTGGTGTGCTTAGTCCGAAAGGGCTGGTTCCTGGCCTGAAAAAGGTGCTTGATAGCGAGTCCTTTAGGGGTTGAAGCGCTGCGAGTTTCTACCTCTGGATGGTCTAGAAACAGAACGCTGGCTCCTCCTTGACCTGTCTTCTGGTAGACGGGGTAATGGAGAGGCACCCCATTTAGTAGCCCAGTTCTCGAGGTCGCTGCCGAACAGTAGGGAATCCTTAAAGGGCATTCCTTGTGAGTCGTGTCTTGGAGGAAGAGTCGGCCGCCCAATTACGTAGCCAAAGCTGTCTCCTGGCTGCCACTGAGGAGGACACTCCCTTGGCTGCCGTACGGACGAGGTCGGAGGCTGCGTCAGTGAGAAATGAGAGCTGATTCCATGTCTTCTCCCGGGGTGTTGTTTCTTGCCTGTGATAAACAGAAGCGCGTCACCACGGTGCAGCAAGTCGCGATTCGAAGGGACATGGCTGCTACCTCAAAAGCCTGTTTCAGAATGGTGTCCATGCATCGGTCATGTGTATCCTTGAGGGCCGCTCCCCCCTCCACCGGAATGGTTGTGCGCTTCACAATTGCGTTAACTATGGCGTCTACCCTGGGGCACGCCAGCAGCTCCTTGGACTCCGGATCCAGAGGGTACATGCCAGACAAGGCCCGACCCCCTTTGAATGAGGCCTCCGGTGCCTTCCATTCCAGCTCGATTAGCTGCTGTGCTGCTTGTAGGAGGGGAAGTGGTGAGCCGTTTGGCGCAGGGCCTCTAGCAGGGGGTTCTTTATAGGGTCCCCTGGGGCATCCTGGCCCGGAATGGCCAGCTCCGATAAGCATTGTGAGACCAGGCCTGGAAGATCTTCTTTCCGAAAGAAGCGTCTCATGGTCCGATATGGTTCTATCTCAGAGGGAAGTTCACCCTCCTCGGGGGGCTCATGTTCCTCGGAGCAATCCGAATCCCCATAATCGGGGCTATCGGGTGGCGAGTGGCCGCACATAGGTCTCGAGGGTCCAGGGGCCGGATCAACCGGGACGGAAAGACCCATACGAGGAGCAGACTGCATTTGGACAAAGGCGTGAATTCCCTTAAATAATTCCACCCAGGAAAGCGAAGCCGGATCTGGCCGCAGGGGTACCAGGTCTCTCGGGTTCCCTGGCTGCTCGCCGTGGCCTGCCAAATCCAGTGTGGTCCCTGAGGAACCGCTGGGCTGGGACCGGTCTTGTCCTGGAACTCCCATGGCTTCCTCACATTGGGCACATAGGGAGTCTGCTTCCTCGCTCTGTGGTTGCATGCTGAGCAGAGGCTTAGAGCGTTCATGCCTGATTCTGGAGGTGCCGGCTCTGCGGACGCATGGGCTCTCTTATGCTCCATTCGCCTGAAATGCGGTGTCGCCCAACGATGTGCGCTTAACACGTGCGCTTAACAGCATGCGCCTAGAAGGGGCGGCTTTATAAACGTGCGCCAATAACGGGCGGCTTTATAAACGTGCGCCAATAACGGGCGTCTTATAAACGTGCGCGTATACTAGTAGCGTGCGCTAACAACGTGCGCCTATCGCGTGCGCTAACAACGTGCGCCTATCGCGTGCACTAACAACGTGCGCCTATCGCGTGCACTAACAACGTGCGCCTATCGCGTGCACTAACAACGTGCGCCTATCGCGTGCACTAACAACGTGCGCCTATCGCGTGCGCTTGGCAAGCAACGTGCGCTTAATTGGAGAAGATGAGTAGGTAGGCAAAATGGCGACCTCCTAGGCGGGCTGCCTCGTAGGCAGGCCCAGTTAGTCCACACTTCCTCAGAGACCAAGTAAAGATGTACGCCTTACCTTGTCTTCGGCGCTTCCCGGCTGCGGGGGGAGAGGGGATACCTTCACCACCGCGCTTAAGGAAGTGCACCCGCTGCCTCTAGGCCGCGCCCGAACTCGTCTCGCTCGGGGGCCAAGCTGCGCCTGAGCTCTTCTCACTCGGGAGCTGGGTCCCTGCCGCAAACCGGCCCGAGGCTCTTACCTCCGAGGGACCACGGAAGTCAGCTCGGGAAACTCAACTGGGTGAGTGACCGCCTGGTATCACCACAGGAGTGCGGGGCTCGTCTTCAGTAGGTTTCTTTTATGAATTTAGTTGTTAGAAATTGGAAACACGCTCAGCGAGCGTGGGGTAGCTCCAAACTGCTTTGGAGACGGAAATTACTGATTTGCTACACTTCCTGTGGGGGTATATGTACCCGTGCTGACGTCAGATCCGTCTCCAACTGCTAGCACGAGCACACAATACCCATTTGTTTTGAGTCCATCTGCTACACGCTAGGAAATGAGGAGTGTTAACTTTCCCATAATGCAGACACATCCCTTCAGTGTTTTGATTCCACTGGGACTTTTAAGGATCACTCAGCTTGATTCATATGGAGAAGTACCATGGAGGTAATAATATGAACTATTAATGCCATACATCCTAGCATCCTCAATATGTTCCAAGTGGATTCTGAATGACTCCCCTCACCATGGGTAGGGAGAAAAGTTTTCACATAAGCCCCAATAAATTCCCATTGAAAATGGAGGGCTAGTTTATGGCAAAATGTAGCAACTCCAGCACTTTAATGGTGGTCTTCATAAGAACATAAGAAATTGCCATGCTGGGTCAGACCAAGGGTCCATCAAGCCCAGCATCCTGTTTCCAACAGAGGCCAAACCAGGCCACAAGAACCTGACAATTACCCAAACACTAAGAAGATCCCATGATACTGATGCAATTAATAGCAGTGGCTATTCCCTAAGTAAACTTGATTACATGAATACATTCACTCCGGTCTGAAAGGTTTTTTGTTTGTTTTATTATAATCCACTTCAGGATTCACAATGTGAAGCAGGTACTACAATTTTAATTATAAATGTGCTCAACCAGGCAAAAATCCAAACAGGGAAACAAATGAATCCCTAGTTTGCATAGAAATGTTATGACCACTAGACATTTCATAAAGACATGCAGGGCTGATATCAGACCAAAGAGCAATTCAATAGTGGAGATGGTGCTTACCCAACACAAATATGATATATCCTAATAATAGGAAGTATTTCTGTACAAATATGGGTATCCTGGAGATCCAGAGAGAATATCCAGTCTTTTTTTATATTGAATGTATAATATATAAGTCAAAATAATCATCAACTAAAGACAAGAAAATTAGGACATCTCCAAATATACAGTATCAAAACCACCACCAAATAAAGCCTATCCATGTGAAAAATATCTAATTCAAGCCCACAAACTGAGGGGAGAACAAAAAAGGAAAGAAAAAAAATGCTATCTTCTTTTAGGGGCTATGATGGTATCTAGGGAAATCATCTTTAATTTCTCCTTTAGACAGAATTTGTCCAAGATGAAATATCCCCCAGTTTGAGGAATCAGAAAATATTTGAAGAGGAATCCACAACCCTCTTTCCTGTAGTAGAACAGCCTCAACTACATAAGAAAAGAAAATTATTCCTTACCTGCTAATTTTCGTTCCTGTAATACCATGGATCATTCCAGACTGTGGGTTATATTCCATGTCCAGCAGATGGAGTCAGAACACAAAATTCCCAGGGGAGGAACCATATAACCACGCCTCCCCTGTAACAGCTCTCAGTAACTAGACTAACAAAGCCCAAAAGAGAGAGACTAAAAAACAGAGGGATCAAGTAATCAAAGAAGGAATTGAAATAACCGCTGTCCAAATAAACAGCAACTAAATTCTGAACAGTGAATTTGCAAACAGCAGTGCGTGAACAAAAAAGATGTGCAGTATTCGAAATACAGAGTAAAAGATTGTTAAGACAGTTAGGCAGGGATGTCCCACCAGCAAAACCCCCAAACCAAGGGAGGGTGTCTGGAATGATCCATGGTATTACAGGAACGAAAATTAGCAGGTAAGGAATAATTTTCTTTTCCCTGTACATACCAGGATCATTCCAGACTGTGGGATGTACCAAAGCTTTCCCATCACGGGTGGGACACAGACAGCCCTGCTTGTATTACCTTGTCTCCAAGCTGACCGCCCGACGGAGCACCGACGTCCAGGCGATAATGTCTCGCAAAAGTATGGATCGACTTCCAGGTGGCCGCCCTACAAATCTCCTGAGTGGAGACGGAGGAGCTCTCCGCCCAAGATGTCACCTGGGCTCAAAGAGAATGAGCCTTGACAACCAGCGGCGGGGACTTACCTACGCCAAGGTACGCCGCTATGATCGCTCCCTTCAACCACCGCGCTATAGATTGTTTGGAGGCCATGCAACCCTTCCGGGGTCCGGACCAGAGGATAAAGAGATGATCGGAGAGCCGAAAATCATTAGTCACCTCCAGATAGCATATCAGAGACCGCCGTACATCCAGTCTATGCAGGTCTCCAGACTCAGAAGAGGCAAAAGATGGTAATTCCACCGATTGGTTGAGGTGGAACGCCGAAAACCACCTTAGGGAGAAAAGAAGGAACAGTCCTCAGCGAAACCCCTTCAGGCGTGAAACGAAGGTATGGTTCACGACAGGATAGGGCCTGCAGCTCGGAAATACGTCTTGCTGAACTGATTGCCACGAGAAAAATGGTCTTGAGAGTGACGTCCTTGATGGTAGCCAAGAATATAGGTTCGAACGGCGAACCACAGAGGACTCGGAAAACCACATTCAGATTCCACGACTGACAAGGTGGGCGAATCTGAGGCTTCAAGTGTTTAACTCCTTTAAGGAAACGGGAGACGTCCGGATGCGAGGACAGAAACTCCTTATTTCCACTGCGAAGAAAAGCCCCCAAGGCCGCCACCTGAACCCGAAGAGAATTGTAAGCAAGACCCAAATCCAAACCTGCCTGCAAGAAGGAAAGGACTTGTGGCACTGAGGCCTGCATGGGAAGAATGTCATTCGCTCCACACCAATCCTCAAAGACCTTCCAGACTCGAACATAGGTAACAGAGGTGGACATCTTACGTGCTTTCAGTAGTGTTGAAATAACCGGCTCCGGATAACCACACCTTCTCAACTGACGCCTCTCAAAAGCCAGGCCGCAAGACAGAAGCGATCTGCCTCCTTGAAAAATATTGGACCCTGGCGTAGAAGACGTGGCAGCTGACCGAGACGAAGGGGACCCTCCACCGCCAAATTGCGCAGATCCGCGAACCACGGTCGTCGGGGCCACTCTGGCGCCACCAGGATCACTGGCCCTTGGTGTGCCTTTATCCTGCGGATGACCTTGCCCACGAGGGGCCACGGTGGGAAAACATATAGGAGACAGTGGCACGGCCAGGGTAGGACCAGCGCGTCCACGCCCTCGGCGCCGCGCTCCCGCCTGCGGCTGAAGAAGCGGGCGGCCTTTGCATTTCCAGCGGTTGCCATTAGGTCTACGAGCGGTGTCCCCCATCGCCGTATTATTATCCGCATCGCCTGCTGCGAGAGCTCCCACTCTCCGGGATCCAAGTTTTGTCGGCTGAGAAAGTCCGCCTGTACATTGTCCACTCCCGCTACATGCGAGGCCGCTAGTCGTTGGAGGTGAAGCTCTGCCCACTCCAATTTGTCGGTTTCCAGAGAGAGCAACAGACTTCTCGTGCCTCCCTGGTGATTGATGTACGCCACTGTAGTCGCATTGTCCGATAGCACTCTGACTGCTTGATGGCATACTATGGGGAAGAAACCCTGTAACGCCAGACGGACCGCCCTGGTCTCCAAGTGGTTGATGGGCCACTTCGACTGTTCCTTCGTCCATCGACCCTGGATTGAGCTGTCCAGACAGACCGCTCCCCAGCCTGCGAGGCTGGCGTCCGTGGTGATAATCACCCAATCCGGGTCCTCCAGCGACATCCCCTGAGCTAGGTGCCGCGGTTCCAGCCACCAATGGAGACTGATGAAGGTTCCTCTCGGAATCGGAAGGATTGCCTGAAAATCTCTCGACACCGGCTGCCACCGGGAGAGTAGGGATCTCTGCAGAGGCCTCAGATGCACAAATGCCCAAGGAACCAGATCGATTGTCAAGGCCATGGTCCCCAGTACCTGCAGGTAGTTCCAGGCAGTGGGCGTCTCGAGCGCCATAAATCCTTGAATCTGCTGACGCAGAGAATGAGCTCTGTCCGGATGCAGAAAACCCTGGCATTCTTGGTGTCGAAGTGAGCTCCCAGAAAATCCAACGACTGGGATGGGACCAGGCTGCTCTTGGTGAAGTTGACAATCCATCCCAGAGATTGGAGAAATTGTACCACTCTGTCGACTGCGAGGATACTCTGCGCTCGTGACTTTGCACGGATGAGCCAATAGTCTAGGTAAGGATGCACAAGGATGCCTTCCTTGCGCAAGGTTGCCGCCACTACCACCATAATCTTCGTGAAAACCCGTGGAGCTGTGGCCAGGCCAAAGGGAAGAGCGTGAAATTGGAAGTGTTGACCCAAAATTTTGAAGCGTAGGTAACGCTGATGAGCTTGACAAATTGGTATGTGGAGATACGCCTCCGTGAGATCCAATGAAGCCAAGAATTCTTCCGGATGAACTGCCGCTAACACTGAACGGATTTGAGGAACTCTGAGGGACCGGTTGACCTGCTCGAGGTCCAGGATAGGACGAAAAGTACCTTCCTTCTTGGGAACCACAAAGTAGATTGAATAATGCCCCCGGCCCAGTTCGGCGGCTGGCACCTGCACTATGGCCCCCAATTGAAGGAGACGATCGAGGGTCTGCTGCACGGCTCCCTGTTTGATTAAGGACCCGCAAGGGGAAAACAGGAACCGATCCCGAGGAGCGCAAACAAAATCCAAAGCGTAACCACGTCTTAGCATATCCAGAACCCATTGATCCGACGTGATTTGGACCCACTCTTCGTAGAAGAGAGCAAGGCAACCCCCCAGTCGAGGGACCACCTCACGGGTCCGTCTGGCATCATTGGGTAGATTTAGCGGATGCACCAGCACCCCGCGCTTCCTTACCCTGGCGGCGCCCACGAAAGGGCCGGTTCCAGGATTGGGAACGAGAAGAGGGAGCCCGAGGTGGCTGTTGCCTCTGAGGACGCGCTCTCCGCTGGTTACGATAACGGTTTCTGGAGTAATTATATGATCTTGACGAACGGGGTCGATCTTCGGGCAACTTGTGCACCGCGTTCTCATTAAGGGACTTGATGATCTGATCCAAGTCTTCACCAAAAAGATACCTACCCTTAAAAGGAAGGGACCCCAAATGTGTCTTGGAAGAGGCATCAGCCGACCAATTGCGAAGCCAAAGGAGCCGACGCGCTGAGACCACCGCCACCATGGTTCACAACGGCTTCCAGTCTGTCCGCCTAGTGAGCCTCAGCGTCTGGTAAGGACTGGGAGGTGAGAAGCTGCTGCACCCACCGAAGACCCGCTCGCTGTGCGAGGGAACTGCAGATAGCCGCCTGCATCCCTAAGGCCAAGACCTCAAAGATACGCTTGAGGTAAACCTCCAGCTTCCGATCCTGCATATCCTTCAATGCCGTCCCTCCAGTGACAGGAATAGTGGTATGTTTTGTGAACGCTGATACCGCAGAATCTACGGCGGGAACTTTGAGAATTTCCAAAAAAATCGACCGGCAGAGGATACAATTTTTCCATGGCTCTACCGACCCTAAGGTTGGCAGTGGGTCCCCCTTCTTTAGAGCCGGGTCAGGCCCCACCGGTTCCGGAGGGGGATCAATATCCATTTCCTGGAGGATGTAGGGAATGAGGTCATCTAACTCCGCCGCTTGGAAGATGCAGAGGACCCTAGGGTCATCACCCTCCACCTGGGCCGCCAAGGTGGGGTCGTCCACGTCAGGGTCCTGGGATTGTCCTTCCCCCGGCGAAGTCTGTATTATCAATGGTGTCCCGGTAGGGCCACAAGAAGTCCCCGCTCCCCCGCCTACAAAAGGGGGGCGAGCCTGAGGGAGGGTCCCACCCAGGAGGGGAGTAGGACATGGTATCTTGCGGGGAGAGGGTCCCCAGGTCCCAAAGGTCGTGTGTCTGCTCTGAAGAAAAGCCCTGTGCATCAGGACTATGAATTCAGGGGAAAAGGCCTGGCATCCTGAGGGGTCACCCCCCCGAGGGATCCCCCCCTCTGCCTACCAGGATTAGACTCGGAGTAAGGGTCTAAAACAGGCCTAGAAGTGGGGAACGGATTATCCATGTCCTCAGAAAGCATGGCATCAGAATCTTGCAACAAAATGTCCGCCATTCCCGCGTTGAGAGGGAACGGAGCCTGGTGCGTCCTTCCCATGCGGTCTGCAGCTCCAACGTCCTTGTTAGTAGCTGGCGCACATTCCCCCTCAGGGAAACCGCCTGAGCACAGACCCAGTTCAGAAAATAATCCGGCCCTGTCGGGACCCTCACAAGGCGCCGCAGACTGCATCGCCACAGGGAGAGAGAGAGGGGGGGAGGCTCTACAGGTGGCTCGTGCCCAAAATGAGCGCTGACCCGGCAACGGACGCTTGCCGTGGTCCCCCACCGACCTGAAGAAGAACTGACAGGGAATTAACCTCCCGACAGCAGGCGGCCCCGGGGAATGGTGCTTCGCGGGGCCACAGGTCGGGACGTCGGTCGCTCCCCAAAAGGGAGGGGGGAAAACCTGGGTCAGGAGGGAGAGGCCAGCGCTACCAACTTTCACCTCAGAGAGCTGAACGGAGTCCAAAAAAAATTGCAATCTTCTGCTGAAAAAGAAGATGAAACAAAAATACACTTACCCCAACTGAGCCCTCAGTGAGGAAAATCAGAAAAGAAAGAAAGAAAAACAGGCAACAGCCTGTCAGCAAGTCACCAGGCTAGAGAGCGATGAGCCAGCACCAGCTGAGAGCTCTCCCCCTGCTGTAAGGGGTGCCTTAGCAAATTGACCTAAACTGTAACTTTAAAACTTCTTTTTTTTTTTTTTTTTTTTTTTTTTTTTTTTTTTTTTAAACTTGATCCCCCTGAGGTAGCCTTAAGCTAACAAGCTGGGGACCACAAGTCCCCTGCTCACATCTGCTGGAGTCAGAATGTTACAGAGAGCTGTTACAGGGGAGGCGTGGTTATATGGTTCCTCACCTGGGAATTTTGTGTTCTGACTCCATCTGCTGGACATGGAACATAACCCACAGTCTGGAATGATCCTGGTATGTACAGGGAACATAAGATATGCCATACTGGGTCAGACAAAGGGTCCATCAAGCCTAGTATCCTGTTTCCAACAGGGGCCAATCCAAGTCACAAGTACCTGGCAAGTACCCAAACATTAGATAAATCACAAGCGACTTACTATTGCTTACTAATTATCATAATAGTTTATGGATTTTTCTTCTAGGAACTTATCCAAACCTTTTTTAAACCAAGTTACACTAAATACTGTAACCACATCCTCTGGCAATGAATTCCAGAGCTTAACTATGCGCTGAGTGAAAATTTTCTTCTATTTGTTTTAAATGAGCTACTTGCTACCTTCATGGAGTGCCCCCTAATCCTATTATCTGAGTAAATAACAGATTTACATTAACTTGTTCAAGTCCTTTCATGATTTTGTAGACTTCTATCATATCTCCCCCCCCCCCCCCCCCCGTCATCTTCTCCAAACTGAACAGCCCTAACTTCTGTAGCCTTTCCTTATAGGACAGCCATTCCATGCCCCTTATTTTGGTCACCCTTCTCTGCACTTTCACCAGTACAGCTATATCCTTTTTGAGATGCAGTGACCAGAACTGCACACAGTATTCAAAGTGCGGTCTCACCATGGAGCGATACAGAGGCATGACGACATCCTCAGTTTTATTTGCCATTTCCTTACTAATAATTCCTTATATTCTGGCTTTTTTTTTTTAATCACCACAGCACACTGAGCAGACGATTTCAATGTATTATCCACTATGACATCTTGTGGGGAGAATGTGTAAAGTTGAGAGTTAAATAGCTTCATTATGTATGCTGTTCAAGCAATGTATCATTTCAGTTTAACATTATATGCAAAAATATCCTAAGGACAAAGAGCCAAGGTGCCAAAGAGAAAATAATAAAGGAAAATATCTACTAGAATTGTATAATGGTTAGTAAGATATACAATGATAAGAAATTAGAAAATTCAATATTCAAAAAACTTTTGCCATCTATCAAAAATTAACACCTTCGTATATCTCATTAACGCCAATAAAAACAGTCTTACCTTCTGGAAAAAATCTTCTCCACTCTTCCCTTTGCCCTCAGCAGCAGCTGTAAATGAAACCATCACAAAAAAGTGTTAATCATAGCTTCTATCATTAAATGTTATGTCTGCAACAAAACAAATTCCCATCTGGCCATATGTCATTTCTTCTAAGCAAATTATTTTTATGTAAAATAAAGAGATTTAAAACCTGAATCTCTCTCCTCGCACACATGACCACCACTTACATGCATGCTTAATGTTGAGATTACTTACCTGATAATCTCCTTTTCCTTAGTTTAGACAGATGGACTCAGAACAAATGGGTATAGTATCCGCGTGCTAGCAGTTGGAGACGGATCTGACGTCAGCACGGGTGTATATATACCCCCACAGGAAGCGTAGCAACTTAGTAATCTTCCTTGCTAAAGCTGTTATGGATGTGTGTACTGACGCTCAGTGAAAAGTGAAACAGGATTCCCCTGACCGATTGATAGTAGCTGGAGACCGCCAGCATTTCCAACCGGAAGGCGTTGACACCTGGTAGAGTGTACGCTCTTATGGAAACAGATGACATGGCTTACCTGGACTCGGTGAAACCCATGTACACAGGCAGCTGGGCGGGATGCTGAGTCCATCTGTCTACACTAAGGAAAAGGAGATTATCAGGTAAGTAATCTCAACATTTCCTGGCGTGTAGCCAGATGGACTCAGAACAAATGGGATGTACAAAAGCTTTACTCCCAGCCTGGGTGGGAGGCTGCCTGAGGACCATGTAGTACTGCCCTCGCAAATGCTGAGTCCTCCCTAGCCTGGACATCCAGACGGTAGAACCTGGAGAAGGTATGGAGGGAGGACCATGTCGCCGCTTTACATATTTCTGCAGGCGACAGCATCCTGGATTCCGCCCAGGATGCCACTTGTGCTCTGGTAGAATGAGCCTTGACTCGTAGAGGGGGAGACTTCCCAGCCTCCACATAAGCTGCTCTGATAACTTCTTTAATCCAGCAGGCGATGGTGGGCCGCGAGGCCGCTTCACCTTGCTTCTTCCCGCTGTGCAGGACGAACAGATGGTCCGTCTTTCGTAGTTCTTGTGTCACTTCCAGATATCTGGGCAGTAATCTGCCAATGTCGAGATGGCGCAATAAACGCCCTTGTTCAGATTTCTTCAAACCCGCCGTGGTAGGCAAGGATATGGTTTGGTTCAGATGAAACTGTGAAACCACTTTAGGTAGAAAGGAGGGAACCGTGCGAAGATGGATAGCCTCAGGAGTGATTCAGAGAAATGGATCCCAACAGGACAGTGCCTGTAGCTCTGATATGCGGCGTGCTGAACATAGAGCCAGCAAAAACACCATCTTCAAGGTTAGAGAACGGAGAGACAGTCCCCGAAGGGGTCTGAAGGTGGATCCCGCGAGGAAATCCAAAACAAGGTTGAGGTTCCATAAGGGCACAGGCCACTTCAGTGGCGGACGAATATGCTGGACTCCTTGCAGGAAGCAAGAAACATCTGGGTGCTTGGCGATGGTCTTGCCATCCCTCCTGGGGCCATAGCAAGATAGCGCAGCCACCTGAACCTTGATGGAGCTGAGGGAGAGACCCTTCTGAAGCCCATTTTGCAGGAAATCCAACACAATAGGGATCGTGGTCACATGTGGATTGGTGCCATGAGTGTCGCACCATGCTTCAAATACTCTCCAGATCCTTACATAGGTGAGGGATGTGGAAAACTTGCGAGCTCGGAGGAGTGTATCTATCACAGGCTGAGAGTAACCTCTTTTCTTCAATCTAGCCCTCTCAATGGCCCGTAAGAGAGAATTGAGCTGGATCCTCGTGGAGTATGGGACCTTGACGTAGGTGGTCCCGGAGAGGAGGCAGGGGACGGGGCTCCCCTGCCAGTAGTCTTCTCATGTCCATGTACCAGGGTCTTCTTGCCCAGTCTGGTGCCACTAGAAGAACTAGGCCCCGGTGTTTCTGAATCTTGTGGATGATGGCGCCCAGCAGAGGCCACGGAGGAAAGGCGTATAGCAGAGTCCCTGGAGGCCATGGCTGAACCAGGGCATCGATTCCGTGTGAGAACGGGTCGCGCTTGCGGCTGAAATATCTGGGTATTTGAGCATTGGACTTGTCCGCCAGTAAATCCATGTCCGGAATCCCCCAGTGATCCACAATCATCTGGAAGGCTGTGGGCGACAGCTGCCACTCTCCCGGATTTAGGCGTTCTCTGCTGAGGAAGTCTGCCGTGGTGTTGTCCTTCCCGGCAATGTGGACAGCGGAGAGGTCCTGAAGATTTGCCTCTGCACAAGCCATCAGTGGGGCGATCTCCAGAGATGCTTGTCGGCTTCTGGTTCCGCCCTGACGGTTGATGTATGCCACCGTGGTGGCGTTGTCTGACATCACTCTGACTGCTCTGTTCTTCAGTGTGTGAGCAAATCGAAGGCATGCCAATCGGACTGCCCAAGCCTCTAGACGGTTGATGTTCCATGCTGACTCTTCTCCGCGCCACCGCCCTTGTGCGCGAGTCCTTCGCAGTGTGCTCCCCAGCCGCTCAGGCTGGCATCTGTGGTGAGCAGAGTCCACGTGGGAGAGGACATCCTCGACCCCTTGCTCATGTGGTCATACTGCAGCCACCACCGTAACTGTGTCCGGACTCTGGCAGGCAGAGGTAGGTGCGTGGAATAGTTCCGTAGATGAGGGCTCCAGCGAGAGAGCAGTGAGTGTTGTAGAGGTCTCATATGGGCCCTTGCCCAAGGTACCACTTCCAGGGTGGATGCCATGAGACCAAGAACCTGCAGATAATCTCAAGCTATGGGCCGACTGGCTCCCATCAAGTACTGGATACGCGTCTGAAGTTTCAACCTTCTCTTGGCAGTGAGACTGACTGTGCCTGCGTGTCGAACTGTACTCCCAGGTTATTCCAGTGACTGGGAAGGCTGTAGGCAACTCTTGCTGAGATTGATTACCCAGCCCAAGCTTTCCAGAAGGGCGATCACTCTGTCGGTTGTCCGATGACTCTCCTCTCGTGATTTCGCCCTGATCAGCCAATCGTCTAGGTAGGGATGGACCAGAATTCCTTCCTGCCTGAAGGGCCGCTGCTACCATGACAACCACCTTGGTGAAGGTCCGCGGTGACGTGGCCAATCCAAAGGGCAGAGCCCGGAATTGGAAGTGGCGACCCAGAACCTTGAAGCGTAGGTAGCGCTGATGATCCGGATGGATCAGGATGTGCAGGTATGCCTCTGACAGGTCTAATGCCATGAGGAATTCTCCTGGCTGTACTGCGGCCTTGACGGAGCGCAGAGTCTCCATGCGAAACCTCGGGACCCGTAAGTATCGGTTGACTGACCTTGAGGTCCAGTACAGGCCGAAAGGTGCCCCCTTTCTTGGGTACCATGAAATAAATGGAATAGTGTCCAGAATTCACTTCCCAGGCAGGTACTGGGATGATGGCTTTCAAGGACAGGAGCCTCACCAGGGTAGCTTCCAATGCTGCCTTCTTGTGTATGGGACATGACAATTCCACAAACTTGTCCGGAGGGAGATGAAAGTCCAGATAATATCCCTCCCGGATAATTGCGAGGAGCCACTGGTCCGAAGTGATCTCGACCCATCTGGGGTAGAAGAGGGTTAACCTGCCCCCTATGGCTCCGTCCCCCAGATGAATCGGCGGATTCTCATTGGGAGGCGCGGCCGGGACCTGAGCCCGGGCCTGCTCCCCTCTTGCGCTGCTTAGTCCGAAAGGACTGATTCCTGGCCTGAGGACGTGGTGCCTGGTAGCGACTCCTGTAAGGAACAAAGCGCTGTGAACTCCTGCCCCTGGAGGGCCTTGGAAAGGTGCGCTGGCCCCTTCTGAACCGATCTTCCGGCAGTCTAGGCACTGGAGAGGCACCCCATGTACTGGCCAGTTTATCAAGGTCGCTGCCAAATAGGAACGAGCCCTTAAAGGGCAATCTGGTGAGGCGTGTCTTTGAAGGCGCATCAGCCGACCATCTCCGGATCCAGAGCTGCCTCCTGGCGGCTACGGAGGATGAGATCCCCTTAGCTGTTGTCCTGACTAGGTCTGATGCAGCATCCTTGAGGAACGAAAGAGCTGACTCCATGTCAGCTGCAGGAGCGGTGTTCCTAACCTGTGACAAACAGGCACGCGTCACCACTGTGCAGCAGGTCGCAATCCGCAAAGATAGAGCTGCCACCTCAAAGGTCTGCTTCAGAATGGCGTCCAGTCGCCGGTCATGAGGCTCCTTGAGGGCCGTCCCCCCTTCGACTGGAATGGTAGTGCGCTTGACCACAGCGCTAATCAAGGCGTCCACCTGAGGGCACGCCAGCAGGTCCTGTATAGCCGGTGCCAATGGGTACATGCCCGTCAGGGCCCGGCCCCCTTTGAAGGAAGCCGCTGGTGCCGCCCATTCTAAATCTATCAGTTGTTGTGCTGCTTGCAAGAATGGAAAATGGCGGGCTGTAGGACGAAGACCTTCCAGCAGGGGGTTCTGCGCAGAGGGTACCGTAGCGCTGGGACCTGTAATATCCAACTCCGCCAGGCACTGAGATACCAGGTCGGAGAGATCTTCCTTGGGAAAGAACCGCCGCATGGTTCGATATGGCTCAATCCCCGAGGGAAGTTCCCCCTCCTCGGGGGGTTCAGACTCGTCCTCTGAAACATCAGGGTCCGCATGAACCGGACTGCCCGGAGGCGGGTGCCCACGATAAGGGCGCGAAGGTCCAGGGGCAGGATCAGCCGGAGCAGCAGCAGGGCCTGGACGGGAAGCTGATTGCATCTGCACAAAGGCATGGATCCCCTTAAAGAGATCCACCCAGGAAATGGAGGCGGTCTCTAGTTGTCGGGGTACCAGGTCCCCCGGGATCCCAGGTTGTTCGAGACTGCCCGCTAGATCCGGGGTGGCCCCCGGGGAACTGTCGACAAACCTCGGTTGAGACTGGTCCTGGCCCGAGGCTCCCACGGCCTCCTCACATTGGGCACAAAGGGAGTCTGGCTCCTCACTGTGCGTGGCCCTAAGCTGGCATGCTGAGCAGAGGCCGAGAGCTTTCACGCCGGAATCAGGAGGCGCCGCCGCAGGAGACGCCAGGGCGTTCGAGTGTTCCATTGCGCGCTGAAGAATATGCGCCTAATACAATATGCGCTCAATAACATGCGGCAGCAATATACGCTCAATACAATATGCGCTCAATAACAAGCGGCAGCAATATGCGCTCAATACAATATGCGCTCAATACAATATGCGCTCAATAACAAGCGGCAGCAATATGCGCTCAATGATATACAATATACGCTAAATGATATACAATACGCGCTCAGTAATATGCTTTCAGCAATATGCGCTCAATAAGATACAGGCGCCTATCATGGGCGCTCAATACCTGAACAAGGCCGACAAAATGGCGACCTCCGCGGCGTGCCGCATACAGGCAACGCCGCCGATCCTCGTACCTCAGAGACCAAAAGTAAGATGTACGCCTTACCTGATCCTCGGCGCTTCCCGGCTGGAACCTGGGCGGTCTCCAGCTGCGGGGGGAGAGGGGAAATACCTTCACCACCGCGCTTGAGGAAATGCGCCCGCTGCCTCTAGGTCCACGCCGGGACAGAGGCGCCTCTCAGCCCGGCCCAAGCCCTTCTCGCTCGGGGGCTAGATCCCTGCCGCGATTCGGCCACCGGACCGAGGCATAGACCTCCGAGGGATCGCGGAAATCACCCCGAGAAACTCAACTGGGGGAGGGACCCGAGGGTATCACCGCAGGAGTGCGGGGCTCGTTGTTCTGTAGAAATTTAGTAAGTAGAATGTAGAAAGTAGAAAGTAGTATTGGAAAACACGCTCAGCGAGCGTGCAGGCTCTCCAAACTGCTTTGGAGACGGAAATTACTGAATTGCCTCACTTCCTGTGGGGGTATATGTACCCGTGCTGACGTCAGATCCGTCTCCAACTGCTAGCACGAGCACACTATACCCACTTGTTCTGAGTCCATCTGGCTACACGCTAGGAAATGGAACATTTCGCAGCTGCTAATATAAACGTGACAAGTTTGCCTTGGGTAGCAGGTATATCAAAGGGCAGGTTCAACAGGACCTGCTCAGGAAAGAGAACTATCTCCATCTCTAAGATATCCCGTATAAGGCTCGTGACAGAAGCCCAAAAACGTTTCAAGTATGGACATGTCCACCACATGTGGTAGAAGGTGCCTGTTTCTCCGCACCCCTTCCAGCACCTGGGGTCGTAGGTTCTTTTAAACTTATGTATCTTTTCTGGTGTGCAGTACCACCGTAAAAGAATCTTATATCGATTCTCTGCTAACTGGGACTGTAGCGCCCCGCGTTTTGTAAGGTAAAAAACCTGGTCCCAGGTAATCTGACAACGTGTATGCTAGATCCCGCTCCCAGGCCTTCATGAAAGCTGGTTTAACCGCGGGGTCCTTGTTAAGGTAATTGTACACCTGAGATATGGCTCTCCGTAATGTATCCGCCTGATCACACCAGGCTTCAAATTGTGTTTTGCCCATAGCTAAGTCCTTTCCCACCTGTTCCGTGTGAAAGAAGTGGCGTATTTGTAAATATTGATACACATCTTCGGATGCTAGGTCATAGGTGGACTGTAAGGAGGGAAAGGGGACCATACCTTCAAGCCCCCAGAGTTGCCCATAACGAATCCCTTTCCTGCCCCATTCACAAAAAGCTTTCGAGAAGGCACCCATGGGGAATGAAAACTAATTCATTTTCACCTATATCCACATACATTTAAGTTTTATGCTACCATATTAAAATAAGCAATGTCAGAACATCATAAAATACAGAAAAAAGAAATTACTAAATACTAAAAATTTTCCAGGAAACAAAGTTTCTTTGAAATGACTGAAAACTCAACCACTGCAATCAGCCAGGAAGTATATGACCACATCTCTGACTCCCGAGCAACATGACATAAAAAGCAGACAATGGCATGGCAATATTAACATTACTTTGTTCAATTTCAATATGAAACTAAAAAGATATAGAAACGCCGTGATATAATTTTGCTTCTAAAATATTTTATCAGTATTAACACTCTTTAGGGTCTATGTATTAAAGGTGCACTAAGATTAACATGCAAGCTAACCATTGTTAGAGTGCATATAAAACAGTTAATATACAAAACCCCAATACAGGGAAAAACAAGCAATATTTAGTGGATATGCAGGTATTTTCAAATTTAGCATGCCTGCATATGCAGACAGTACACAAATAAACTAAGTAGTCATTACCATGCTATATCCTAAGCCCATACTATGAGGACTTTTATACATTTTATATTCCATTAATCTATATTGTTCAGTGCAGATTACAAAATATTCATAAAATAGTCACAAAATATAACAATGACAAGCATAATGTAAAATACGCAAAAAAAATTACAAAAGTACAAGCAATATCTCAATTCTGCACTAAAACTCAAAGCCATGTACTTGCAAATGCTGTGTCAAACAAAAATGCTTTAACACTTTTAGAACATCAGAATCCTATATCTGCCTTAAGTCTAATGAAAGTGCATTCCAAAGCAATGATCTGGTAATTGAAAAAGCTGTGGATCTAGTAGACTAGAGATATTCTTGTACTGGTGACGCATAAAAGGAATTGAGAAGAGCAACGCAAAAAATTAACTGGTACATGATGTTGCAATTTTCCAGCTTTAGGATGAGAATCTATATGAATTGCCTTATAAATGAAGATAAACAAATTGGATCCACTGAGATATTAGCAGCCAGTGAAGTTCAATCATAAAAAGATACAATGTTCCCTTTACAACTATATTTAATTTAATCCTAACTGCAGTATTTTGCACTAGCTGTAATATTTGCAGCCCTTGATAAAAGGCATGGAACGGCTCCCCTATGTGGAAAGGCTAAAGAGGTTAGGGCTGCTCAGCTTGGAGAAGAGAAGGCTGAGGGGGATATGATAGAGGTCTACAAATTAAATCATGAAAAGATTTGAATGGGTAAATGTGAAATGATTATTTTCTCTTTTGTTAATACAAGGACTAGGGAGCACTCCATGAAATTAGTGAGTAGCACATTTAAAACAAATTGGAGAAAATTAGTTTTAACTTAACGTACTATTAAGCACTGGAATTCAATGCCAGAGGATATGGTTAAGGCAGTTGGTGTAGGTGGGTTTAGAAACGGTTTGGATAAGCTCCTGGAGAAGTCCATAAACTATCATTCAATAGGGAATAACCACTGCTTGTTGCCAGCATTAGTAGCATTGGATTTATTTAATGTTTGGATACTTGCAAGGTATTTGACTTGGACTGGCCACTGCTAAAGATATGCCATATTGGGTCAGACAGAGGGTCCATCAAGCCCAGTATCCTATGATCTTATGCTGGTAACCCCACATAAACAGCATTGTAATAATCTAAATTTATTTTATTTAAAAAATATATATAGTCCGCCAATCCACAAATCTTAGCAGACTATACAATAGCCTACACCACAAGTCTAAGATCATTTGCTGACAACTAATTATTATGAAACCTAACAGTCTGATTTGTTAAAAGCAGTTCTAGCCATGCTAACCCGTTTCTTAATGGATGACTTGGAATCTATCACCACACAAATGTTGAGCTTCTTTGACATGACTAGAATTGCCAGCTCATTTGAGTATTACAGAGGGCACCCAAGGAGAGGGAATGTGCGCGCATTAAAAAAAAAAGTACGTTCAAGTTGGACGAATGTTTTTTTTTTTCATGCATGATATTGCATCGGCCCCAAAGTTTGTATCTGAAGCAATGGAAGATAGTGACTTGCCCAAGGTTACAAAAAGAGTGGCAGTGGGATTTGAACCCTTGCATTAAATCTTAGCTGCCATGCTAAGGACCATTACTCAAGTTTCGCTAGATCTGATGTTTTGCAGTTTCCTGGCTGTCTACCCTATTGCAGATGTTGGTAGCTGCAAAAAGATAAACCATTCAAATCCTTGCCTTCCTCCCCTGGGTCATAAGCAGATCTAGTACTTGTGTGTTTGGGGGTCTTGACTGTGGCATCCACCCCCCTCAATTTCCTCTGCACTGCTGTCTTTGACAAAAGGTATGGTCCCAGGAAACACAACGGAAGCCAATCCAATATGGCAATGTAGCAACCAGAAGTAGAAGATCGGTAAAAATCAAAGATTCTTCATTATCACAGTATGTAGAAAATAGGCCTGACTCTGGCCAAGTTTCGCTCTTATGACAGAGCTGCTTCAGGGGCTACTATAATTATAAAACATATTTTAAACATATAAACACATTAAAAGGTTCTTACATGTTACAAAAAAAATTATAAAAATAATTAAGTGCAAATTATAAAACAAAAATACAGTGATGACAAAATTAAAATCAACAGAAATACACACACAGGAAGGTGCATTAACATTTGAATTGTTTAGAACTGTGGCTAAAAACTGGTTTTGTGTAAATAAACTTCTTTATAATGCACAAATGTATACCTGTGATCAATTTCATTTTCTCAAAAATGTCCCTTTGATCACACTGATTTCTCTTTTTCTTAACCACAAATAATGTTCCAATGTTTGTCTTTGTACTGTTAAAATAATATAAATGGTAGCATGATGTCACAGTGCCATTGACTCTGGGAGCCGCGACATGCACCTTCACCAGTGTCGTGCTCCTTCCTGTTACCCCATCCCTTAAGATGACTAGACACATAGACTGTATTTGGCATTAATTAGCCGCAGCTTTTATTAATACTAATACAATCAATCTGAAACCCAACATAAGAACCACGCCCAGGCCAATCGCTAGGAGGTTCCACCATTACCAGGACCACACCCACCTAACTGCCGCCCGCCACGAAGAAGCAAGATGTCATCACTTCCTCCGACCCCCCTGCCGCGTTTTAGCAAGGGGGCCCTGCCTCCGGGCGTGGTCCCCACCCATCTGGCAACATGCCTTTTTCCATCAGCCCCACGGCTGACTCAGTTACTATAATTCCCTATTGGCCCTGGTACCTACATCACTGCATTATCCCCTAGCCGCGACATTACATAATTATCTTGCTAACCGGTACATAGCCTATTCATCAAATCATTGAACTTATACATAATGCATTTAATATCTATATTTATTCCGTTCAACCAATCCATCTAATTGGGGGGAGGGGGGGGAGACAATTGCCCTTAGATGCCGAATCCTTCCTGGATGCTGCCACTAGTTCCCCTATACGCAGGGCGCAAAAGAATGCGAGAGAAAATGCCAGACGAAATAAGACATGCTTCGAATTCTGAATGACATACATCGCGCAACACCTGCCACAACTGCATTAAAATATCGTGTGTTATTGGGTACTGTCCATCCCTCTTGACTCCCAATTTTCTGCCCCAATCTTTCATCATTTTTTGTGTTAAGAATCCCTTAGTCGGATCACCCTAACCTTGAGCGCCTAGGAAAAATGCAAACCCGGCTAGTTGTTTCGCCACCATGCCCCTGGACATTCCAGCCTCTTTTGGCCACAAAATGTAGGCCGCAATCAACTTCTGCTACCGGTCCCTCTTCCCAGCCCTGCTGGTTTAGGAAGGACCTTAGTCGCCCGTATCCCCTGCAGTAAGCATCCCAAGTGGTGAGATGCTTAACAAGTCTACCGTGGTTGGATTCCAATTGTCCATAAATGTTCCGGTACTGGTGTTCCCACCTCGTCTGCGTTGGGTACCTGTTTTCGGAATAGAGACCATTTAGTGCGAGATAATGCATCCGCCACTCCATTGCAATACCCTGGGATATGTCGCGCCTTTACAGTGGTGTTGATGTGCAGACTACTCAACCCTATCTGCCACAATAGGTCCGTGACCCTGGAACATTTTGCCGCCTGTGTTTATTACGTGAACCACTGCTTGGTTATCGCACCAGAAGACAATGTGTTTGCCGCGCAACCTTTCTCTCCATATAACCAGTGCAACCGAAATAGGGAACAGCTCCAGGAATGTAATATTTTTTGTTATTCCTTCTTGTACCCATTCGTTTAGCCACGATGCTGTGGACCATGTTCCTTGGCAATAAAGACCAAACCCCCAGCCTCCAGAAGCATTGGAGTGAATGTCTAAGACACCGGGGGCTCCTGCCAAACGGATATGCCGTTGTAGTTCAGGAAGGAGGACCAGATAGCGAAATCCTCCCGTATATGCTTAGAGATTCTTATAAAGTGATGTGGCCGGCGCATGCCCGCCGTGGCAACTGCTAACCTCCATAAGAAGGCTCACTCTCATTGGGATCACTCTGCAGGCAAAATTAAAGGCTCCCAGAATCGATTGTACCTCCTTCAGTGTCATCTTCTTAACCCTTGCAGTGTTCGCTAACAGGTCTCGCAGCTTTTGCAATTTGTCTACTGGGAGCCTGGATATCATCTTTACCAAATCCACTTCTATGCCCAGAAAATGCATAATAGTTGTTGGTCCCTCAGTCTTTTCTCGGCCACCTCTTGAAACGTACGTAGGAGATGAGCTGCCGCCTCTGTTCCTGCTGGTCCCATGAAAAAGAAGTCATCTAAGTAATGGATGATATTCTCTGAGCCTGCCTTTTTTGCCGTTTCCCAGTGTAAGAAGGAGCTGAATGCCTCAAAGTAGGCACACGAGATGGAGCATCCCATGGGCATGCATTTATCGAAGTAAAATTGTCCACGGAACTTAAACCCCAGTAGCGGGAAGCTGGATGGGTGCACTGGTAGTAAATGAAATGCCGACTCGATGTCAGTCTTCGCCATCACCGCTGACTTTCTGCACCTCTGCAGAAGGGATATCGTGCTGTCAAATAACACTTACTGCACGGAGCATGCTTCCTGCGGCAAATTGTCGTTCCCTGATAGCCCAGGTGGATAGGATAAGGTTCTGTATTAGCCTGTACTTGCCCGGCTCCTTTTTCGGTATCACCACTAGCGGAGAGCACACCATTTTTTGGAAGGGAGGTAACTGGAAAGGGCCTGCCATCCTTCCCCAGTGCCAGCTCCGTATTCAACTTGCTTTGTACAATATCCGAGTGGCGCGTTGTGGATGCCACGTTAACTGGGTTGTTGATCTGTCCTTGATAAGGGATTTGGAACCCTTCCCTGAAATCTTCTGCGATTCTTTTTGCCTCCTCTCTTCTCTGATATATGTCAACATTTGGTCCAGCTTTATAGGTGAGGGGACTTTTTGGAATTCCTGCCCTTCAATTTTTTTTGAGGGAGAACTCCCGCTTCTCGTTTTCTTTATGCATTTGCTTACTGGGTGAGGTGCCGCACAGATCAAGCAAACATGCTTACACCTGCAATCTTTAAATGTGCAGGATGCATATCTCCAGAAAGCACTGTTGGAAACTTTCCCTGACCAGTCATATAATGCTGCTGGTCCCAATGATCTTGCAGATGGTCTACTTCATCTTCCAGCATCGCTCGCTTTGTTGGTCATCTATTGGAGCCATAGATTCACGTCCTGTATACTCCTCCATCTTGTCTCTAAAGCGCTCATCGTAATTCAACCAGGCCCATCCTTCATATGCTCTGTATGCTCCCAAAATTGTGCCTGCGTAACTAAGTATAGGTCTGCACCGTGTTGGGTTCCCCTGTGTAACAATACTCATCATGCGAAGGAATGCCTGGTCCAGTTTATGATGGTGCGCAGTATATTGATATTGTCTGGTGGAGTATCATGGCTTTTGCTTCTTTTGGCTTCCCGCGTCCCTTTTCTTCCTTCCATGAGTCTGAAGATGTCTATATACTTTTTTTCTTATCTTCCTGCACATTTTCTTTGGTACGCTTTCCCATAACTGCGGTAAGATGTTGCCCATTGTAGATGTTGTTGCATGCCCTAGCGCCAACATGGGGTTAGCACTATTGTCTTCCAAACTGTCTGAATCAGAAGACGTGCTACTGTCGCTGGTACTAGAGCTGTTTTTCCTTTTTCGCTTACCCTTCCCTTTCTTCTTTGACGCAAGCGCAACTGGCGTATCAACAGACAGATGTGGGGATATTAGCCCCTGTTAACTCACTGTTGCGCGCCTCTTGCCCCATGTGTGCTCCTTGGACAATGTCTTGTCTGCTGCAGCCCCCTCGTACTCGCCGCTTGGCTGAGGCACAGAACTAGAGATCCTTTCACTCCGTCCGCTCTCGTTTCACACCGGCCCTTCGCTATTACTGTTCTCCGCTCTCTGCCATGCCTCCTGCATGGGTCGCATCTCTGGTTGTCCTGGCCAACATCCCCATGGATATATGGGGCATTGCGCCCCCCCCCCCCCCGGGGTATGCCTGTAGTGACCATTGCGGGAACACATTGTAACCAGGCATATTTCCATTGCTGCTGTTGGAACCCTGAAGAAGCCATATACCAAGTGCCCATGGAGGGGGGGAACCGCGGTAGGTAATAGAAACAGGTCCTTTGCGGTTGGTCCCTGAGCACGGAAGTTGACGGTATCTGATCCGGCGGTGAGCTCGGATTGCCTCCACTGCTTGCCTCTTGTCCCGGTCGACGTGTGATGCTGACCCCCCGCCGTGGGCTCCCCACGCTGCGTTGCCTGCTTCTGTTGAGACTGCAGTGCCATCTCAATCTGTGACGTCAATGGTAGTTCCTCACACATCTCTGTTACCTTCCATGCCGGAGATATCCCACGGGTCATCTGCCTGGCGACTGGTCCCCTCTGGGTGGGGGGGTTCCCTCCTTGTTCCTGCCGGCTCTGTCGCCCCTTTGTCTTTGTTGTAAAGGGAACTGCATAATGCAACAACTCAGCCACCCTTTGGAAGGGGGGTCTCTCCTTGGTCCTGCCGGCTCCATCGCCCCCTTTTTTGTTACGCGAACTGCGGGTCGAAACGCTTCTTGGCCGCCCCCTGGATGGCACTTTCGGTCCCCGGCCCATGTTTAAATGAAATATAATTTATTACTCACTGAACGCTGGAGCCGGTCCTCTCGACCTCGCTGTTTAGGTAGGAGTCCTTTGCTATGGAGAATTCTGGTAAGTAGGGCCCCGAGGCCAGATGGAGCTCCTCTCCCTCATGCTCTGCGTCTCTTGTATGATATTTTGTTGTTGTTGGGATCCCCGTCGCTGCGAAGGGTAAGGCTATTAATGTAGCCACTCTGGCCGCCATGCGGTCATCCAGGGTTGCTCCGTCTCTGTGTCTCCCTCCCTGTGTGTCTCCGTCTCCCTCCCTGTGTGTCTGCGTGTCTCCATCTCCCTCCCTGTGTGTCTGCTGCTTGCATCTGGGTCCTCTGCGCTATTCTTTTCTTTTTATCCTCTTCCGTTCTGCTCTGAATGACAAACCTATTACTTATCTTACTGAAGGCGCGCTTCTTTGTGAAAGTCAGCATCCTCAGTAAGATAAGTAATAGTTTTGTTACCTCTTGGTTAACAAGTTGGATTAAAGTTTTTTAACTACCGGTTGGATGATATTTGGTTGTATAGAGATGAGAGTTATTTCTTATATAAGTAATTGGTAAACTAAGGTTGGCACTTTTAGTATGCGTCTGCGTTTCAGGAAAGAAAGACCTTGTGCACTGTTTAATGTTATGTAACTGGGAGATAGATGCATTATTCTTAGTGGAGTAAGGGCTTGCATTTTATGAATTTATTTGAACGACATTTGATGGATTGTATATGGCAACAACATTTTCTAATAGTTTAATTTATTAATTTGGGCATTTAATATCTAGCTGGAACTGATAATATTAAAAAGCATCTTATTTAACTACTATTAACAAATTACTATGAATTTTACTTGGGTAAACATTACTGGCATTGTTGACACCATGTTTCCATTTATAGTATTTGTAATAATACAAAGAAACATTTGGAACATTGTTTGTGGTTAAGAAAAAGAGAAATTAATGTAATCAAAGGGACATTTTTGAGAAAATGAAATTGATCACAGGTATACATTTGTGCATTATAAAGAAGTTCATTTACACAAAACCAATTTTTAGCCACAGTTCTAAAAAATTCAAATGTTAATGCATCTTCCTGTGTGAGTATTTGATTTTAATTTTGTCATCACTTTGTATTTATGTTTTATAATTTGCACTTAATTATTTTTATAATTTGTTTTTTGTAACAAAAACATTAAAAAGGTAATTACATGTTTAATTTATATGTTTTATAATTATAGTAGCCCATGAAGCAGCTCGGTCATAAGAGGCAAACTCTGCCAGAGTCAGGCCTATTTTCTACATACTGTGATAAATAAAGAATCTTTGACTTTTTCCGATCTTCAACTTCTGGTTGCTACACTGACTACTTGGTGCTGAGCTCCATGCCAAACTGCACAGCTTAGATCCATTGCTGCTACTCACTTCCAATGTGTCTCATAAGAACATAAGAAAATGCGATACCAGGTCAGACCAAGGGTCCATCAAGCCCAGCATCCTGTTTCCAACAGTGGCTTATCCAGGCCATAAGAACCTGGCAAGTACCCAAAAACTAAGTCTATTCCATGTTACCATTACTAATGGCAGTGGCTATTCTCTAAGTGAACTTAATAGCAGGTAATGGACTTCTCCTCCAAGAACTTATCCAATCCTTTTTTAAACACCGCTATACTAACTGTACTAACTACATCCTCTGGCAACAAATTTCAGAGTTTAATTGTGCGTTGAGTAAAAAAGAACTTTCTCCGATTAGTTTTAAATGTGCCCCATGCTAACTTCATGGAGTGCCCCCTAGTCTTTCTACTATCCGAAAGAGTAAATAACAGATTCACATCTACCCGTTCTAGACCTCTCATAATTTTAAACATCTCTATCTTATCCCCCCTCAGCCGTCTCTTCTCCAAGCTGAGAAGTCCTAACCTCTTTAGTCTTTCCTCATAGGGGAGCTGTTCCATTCCCCTTATTTTGGTAGCCCTTCTCTGTACCTTCTCCATCGCAATTATATCTTTGAGATGCGGCGACCAGAATTGTACAAGGTATTCAAGGTGCTGTCTCACCATGGAGCGATACAGAGGCATTATGACATTTTCTGTTTTATTCACCATTCCCTTTCTAATAATTCCCAACATTCTGTTTGCTTTTTTGACTGCCGCAACACACTGAACCGACGATTTCAATGTGTTATCCACTATAACGCCTAGATCTCTTTCTTGGGTTGTAGCACCTAATATGGAACCCAACATTGTGTAATTATAGCATGGGTTATTTTTCCCTATATGCCTCACCTTGCACTTATCCACATTAAATTTCATCTGCCATTTGGATGCCCAATTTTCCAGTCTCACAAGGTCTTCCTGCAATTTATCACAATCTGCTTGTGATTTTACTGGGCGGCGGCAAACTTTCAACCATTGAGCCTGGGGGACAGCAGGACGACGCTACTGCACCACAGAAGAACATCGTGGGAACAGGGGAGGTTGCTGCCAAGGTTGCAACATGGCAGGATCGAGGAGGGACAGTTGAAGCTTTACAATCCTACCCAATGGTACTGGTAAGGTCAGTTATGCTCAGCTTGGAGACTATTTGGGAGGCTATACAGACTGTGAATATAAATGTTATGGCTCAAATTAGACCTATCATTGAGCATCTTAAGTGTGTGGAGTCCCGTATAACAAAATTGGAGAAAGCTGTGAAAATAAAAAAAAGTTGGAAAGCTGATTTACAAGATCTGAAAGCATTGCTCTTACAGAATACTTTAATCAAGGAAAATTAATCTCTTCAATTCAAACTTGAAAACATGGAGAGTCAGATTAGAAGCAGTAATCTGCTTTGTATAAATTTTCCTAAATTACCACGTCCTTCCGAAAGATATGTGGAAAAGATATTTGATGGAAATACTCAAAATTAAGAAACAGATCCTTCCTCTAGACTCAAGGGTATATTACATCCCACCTTTTAAGCAGCCGCCTTTGGATAAAGACGGTATAGATGTTTTAGCTCCAGAGTCTTCAAAATTGGACATTTCGGCCATATTAGACACATCCGAAGTAAATATGGCTATGCCAGCAACACTGGTTGTCTCATTTCTTCTTGAATCGGACAGGGAATGGGTATTGAAACAGTACTTTCAATATCGGAGGGATCCCTTTCTAAATAATCAAGTACAAATATTTCCTGATTTGGCTAGGCCTACACAGGCAAGAAGGCGTCAGTTCCTCATAATGAAAACCAGAGTTATAGAACTTGGGGGGTCTTTTCCTGCTTAAGTTCCCTTGTAAGTTTGTGGTCAAGATGTTGGGGGCCTTTTTTTTTTTTTTTTTTTTTTTTAAATCAACCCTCTCAGCTATTATCTTTGTCTAATAAGATAAGTGTTCCTGCCTCATCCTCACCTGTCTAAAAGCTGAATAATTATGTTAGCAATATTAAACTGCAATGAAATATAAGTTGTCCTCTGAGCTAGTTTTTCTTTATTGAAATCTATAAATCTTTTTCCACTGAGATTATTATTACTGGATCCATTTATAGTGGACTTTATACATATAGGGCCAGATTTTAAGAGGTATGCCTGATTTTATAACATGCCGCATGGGGGTGCACAATTGTGCAATTTGCGCGTGCCGAGCCGCACAGCCTTCCTCAGTTCCCTCCGAAATCGGAGCGGCCTCGGAGGGAACTTTTCTTCCGCGCCCCCCCCCCCTCACCTTTCCCTCCCTTCCCCTACCTAACCTACCCCCCAGCCCTACCTAAATCCCCCCCCTCCCACCTTTGTTTTGTTATTGCTCGCGATCCCCGGGCCCAGAGGCAGTGGAGAGGCCTCTGGCCACGCCCATGCTATGCCCTCAGACCGCCCTGCCCAGCCCATTTTTTCAAGCCCAGGGACTTACAGGCGTCCCAGGGCTTGCATGCGTCGCCGGGCCTATGCAAAAAAGGCTCGGCATGCGTAAATCCACCTGGATTTACGCTGGAGAGATTACTTACCTGTTAATCTCGTTTTCCTTAGTGTAGGCAGATGGACTCATTACAAATGGGTATAGTGTGCTCGTGCTAGCAGTTGGAGACTGATCTGACGTCAGCACGTGGTATATATACCCCTGCAGGAAGTGCAGGCGCTCAGTAATCTTCCTTGCAAAGCTTCATGGATATATGCGTGACTGACCGATTGATTAACCAAACATGATTAACCTGACCGATTGATAGTAGCTGGAGACCGCCAGTGCTCTCCACCGGGAGGCGTAGACACCCGGCAGGGTGGATGCCCTATGTAAGAAAACATGGCTTACCTTGAATCGGTGAATTCCCATGTATATATCGGCAGCCGGGTGGGATGCTGAGTCCATCTGCCTACAGTAAGGAAAACGAGATTACCAGGTAAGTAATCTCTCCATTTCCTAGCGTGTAGCAGATGGACTCATTACAAATGGGATGTACAAAAGCTACTCCCGGACTGGGCGGGAGGCTGCCCGAGGTCCGTTGAGGATTGCCCTTGCAAATGCTGTGTCCTCCCTGGCCTGGACATCCAGATGGTAAAATCTGGAGAAGGTATGGAGGGAGGACCACGTTGCCGCTCTGCATATCTCTGCAGGCGACAGCATCCTAGTTTCTGCCCAGGAGGCCGCTTGCGCTCTGGTAGAGTGAGCCTTGACCCGTAGAGGTGGTGGTTTTCCTGCTTCTACGTAGGCCGCCTTGATAACTTCTTTGAT
Source organism: Rhinatrema bivittatum (assembly GCF_901001135.1). Taxonomy (NCBI): domain Eukaryota; kingdom Metazoa; phylum Chordata; class Amphibia; order Gymnophiona; family Rhinatrematidae; genus Rhinatrema; species Rhinatrema bivittatum. Next base: position 203,673,353 of record NC_042621.1, read on the forward strand.
CCAGTGGGCAATAGTCGCCCGTGAGGCCGCTTCTCCTTGCCCCTTCCCGCTGTGAAGGACAAACAGGTGGTCTGTCTTTCGTACTGCTTCCGACATTTCCAGGTATCTGGACAGCAGCCTGCCGATGTCGAGATGGCGCAGTATTCGACCTTCTTCCAACTTCTTCAAACCTTCCGTGGTTGGCAAGGATATGGTTTGGTTGAAGTGGAAGTGCGAGACTACTTTGGGTAAGAAGGAAGGAACCGTGCGAAGGTGGATAGCCCCTGGGGTGATCCTGAGAAACGGATCGCGGCAGGACAGTGCTTGTAGCTCTGAGATGCGGCGTGCTGAACACACAGCCAGCAAGAACACCATCTTCAAGGTTAACAAACGGAGGGACAGGCCTCGGAGGGGTCTGAAGGCAGGTCCCGCTAGGAATTCCAAAACTAGGTTGAGGTTCCACAGGGGCACTGGCCACTTCAGTGGCGGGCGAATGTGTTTGACTCCTTTCAGGAAACGTGAAACGTCTGGGTGTGTGGCAATGCTGTTGCCGTCACTCCTGGGGCCGTAGCAGGATAGCGCTGCCACCTGAACCTTGATTGAATTGAGGGCAGACCGTTCTGGAGCCAGTCTTGCAGGAAATCCAAAATGATGGGGATTTTAGCGGCATGTGGATTGGTGCTGCGAGTTTCGCACCAGGCTTCAAATACTCTCCAGATCCTTATATAAGTAAGTGATGTGGAGAACTTGCGTGCACGGAGGAGTGTATCTATTACCGGCCCCGAGTATCCCCTTTTCTTCAGTCTAGCCCTCTCAATGGCCGACCGTAAGAGAGAATTGAGCTGGATTCTCGTGGAGGATGGGACCTTGTCGCAGCAGGTCCCTGTGAGGAGGCAGGGGTAAAGGATCCCCTGCCAGTAGTCTTGTCATGTCTGCGTACCAGGGTCTTCTTGGCCAGTCCGGGGCCACCAGAAGAACTAGGCCTCTGTGCCGCTGAATCTTGTGTATAATGGCACCCAGCAGGGGCCTTGGGGGAAAGACATATAGCAGGATCTCCTGAGGCCATGGCTGTACCAGGGCGTCGACCCCCTGGGATAGAGGATCTCGCCTGCGACTGAAATATCTGGGTACTTGAGCGCTGGACCTGTCCGCTAGTAGGTCCATGCCCGGCGTCCCCCACTGATCCGTGATCATCTGGAAGGCAGTGGACGACAGCTGCAATTCCCCCGGGTTTAGGCTTTCTCTGCTGAGGAAGTCTGCCGTGGTGTTGTCCTTCCCGGCGATGTGGACGGCGGAGATGTCCTGGAGATTTGCTTCCGCCCAAGCCATCAGGGGGGCTATTTCTAAGGATACCTGTCGGCTTCTGGTTCCGCCCTGTCGGTTGATGTATGCCACTGTGGTGGCATTGTCCGACATCACTCTGACTGCTCTGTTGCGAAGTCTGTGGGCAAATCACAGGCATGCTAACCTGATTGCCCGTGCCTCTAGTCGGTTGATGTTCCACCCCGACTCTTCTCTGTTCCACCGCCCTTGGGCGGTTAGTTCTTCACAGTGTGCTCCCCAGCCGCTCAGGCTGGCATCTGTAGTGAGCAGGGTCCAGGTTGGAGAGGACATTTTTGACCCCCGGCTCATGTGGCCGGGCTGCAGCCACCACCGTAACTGATGCCGTAGTCTGGCCGGTAGAGGTAGATGCACGGTGTAGTTCCGTAATCGTGGGCTCCACCGAGATAGAAGGGCGCGTTGTAACGGTCTCATATGAGAGTTACATATATGTAACGGTCTCATATGAGCCCATGGTACGACTTCCAGAGTGGAGGCCATTAGGCCGAGGACCTGTAGGTAATCCCAAGCTGTGGGCCGGGTGGCGCTCAGCAAAGTCTGCAAACTATTCCGGAGTTTTAATTTCCTCTTGGAGGTCAGGCTGACTGTCTCCCTGGGTGTCAAATCGGACTCAGAGGTATTCCAGCGACTGCGAAGGCTGTAGGCAACTCTTGTTTGTGTTGACTACCCATCTTAGGCTTTCCAGAAGAGATATAACTGTTGGTTGCCCGGTGGCTCTCCTCCAGTGACTTTGCCCTGATCAGCCAATCGTCTAGGTAGGGATGGACGAGGATTCCTTCCTTCCTGAGTGACGCCGCCACCACTACTATTACCTTGGTAAAGGTCCGTGGCACGGTGGCTAACCCGAAGGGTAGAGCCCGGAACTGAAAGTGTTGTCCCAGGACTTTGAAGCGTAAGTAGCGCTGATGATCCCGATGTATTGGGATATGCAAGTAAGCTTCTGACAGATCCAGGGATGTGAGATACTCCCCTGGCTGTATGGCACTTCGGACTGACCGCAGAGTTTCCATGCGAAATCCTGGGACCCTTAAGTGCCGGTTGACTGACTTGAGGTCCAGGACGGGTCTGAAGGTGCCCCCCTTCTTGGACACGATGAAATAAATGGAGTAATGCCCAGAATTTATCTCCCATGCAGGCACTGGGATTATGGCTTTTAGGGACAGGAGCCTTCCCAAGGTAGCTTCCAGCGCCACTCTCTTGAGGGGCAGACAAGGAGATTCCACAAACTTGTCCGGAGGGAGGTAAAGGAAGTCCAGGTAATACCCTTCCCGGATAATGGCGAGGACCCACTGGTCCGAAGTAATCTCGACCCACCTGTGGTAGAATAGGGTTAGCCTGCCCCCTATGGCTTCTTCCCCCAGATGGGTCGGCTGATTCTCATTGTGGGGTGCGGCCGGGACCCAAACCCGAGCCGGTTCCCCGCTTGCTGTGCCTGGTCCGAAAGGACTGGTTCCTGGTCTGAGAACGAGGTGCTTGGTAGCGAGTCCTGTAAGGGTTGAAGCGTTGAGAACTTCTACCTCTGGATGGCCTAGGAAAAGGGCGCTGGTTCCTCCTTGACTTGTCTTCTGGAAGACGGGGCAATGGAGAGGCGCCCCATTTGTTAGCCAGTTTCTCGAGGTCACTGCCGAATAGGAGGGATCCCTTAAAGGGCATTCTTGTAAGGCGCGTTTTGGAGGAGGAGTCAGCTGACCAATTTCGTAGCCAAAGCTGTCTCCTGGCTGCCACTGAGGATGACACTCCCTTGGCTGCCGTACGGACTAGGTCGGAGGCAGCGTCAGTGAGGAACGAGAGGACTGATACCATTTCTTCTCCCGGGGTGTTGTTCCTGGCTTGTGATAAACAGGAACGCGTCACCACGGTGCAGCAGGTCGCAATTCGTAAGGACATGGCTGCCACCTCAAAGGCTTGTTTTAGAATGACGTCCATGCGCCAGGTCATATGCATCCTTGAGGGCAGCCCCTCCTTCCACCGGAATGGTGGTGCGCTTCACAATTGCGCAAACTATGGCGTCTACCTTAGGGCACGCCAGCAGCTCCTTGGTTGCCGGGTCCAGGGGGTACATGCCAGACAAGGCCTGGCCCCCTTTGAATGAGGCCTCCAGCGCATTCCACTCGAGATAGATTAGCTGCTGTGCTGCTTGTAGGAGGGGGAAGTGGTGGGCCGTTTGCCGAAGGCTTTCCAGCAGGGGGTTCATCCTAGGTTCCCCTGGGGTGCCGTGGCCCGGGATAGCCAGCTCCGACAGGCATTGAGAGACCAGGTCTGGGAGATCCTCCTTTAAGAAAGAAGCGTCTTATGGTTCGATACGGCTCTATGCCCGAGGGAAGTTCTCCCTCCTCGGGGAGCTCTTCTTCTTCTTCCACAGAGCAATCTGAATCCACATAAGTGGGGCTTCCGGTGGCGGGTGGCCGTGCCTAGGTCCTGAGGGTCCAGGGGTAGGGTCATCTGGTACGAATGGGTTCGTTCGGGGATCACACTGCATCTTGACAAAGGCGTGAATCCCCTTGAATAATTCCACCCTTGAGAGCGAAGCAGGTTCTAGCCTTAGGGGCACCAGGTCTCTAGGGTTTCCTGGCTGCTCACCGCGGCCTGCTAGGTCCGGGGTGTTCCCTGAGGAACTAGCAATTACGCTGGGCTGGGACCGGCCCTGGCCTGGAACTCCCAGGGCCTCCTCACATTGGGAACATAGGGAGTCTGCTTCCTCGCTCTGTGTGGCTCTGAGGTGGCATGCTGAGCAGAGGCCTAGAGCTCTTATGCCTGATTCTGGAGGTGCCGGCTCTGCGGACGCATGGGCTCTCATACGCTCCATTGCGTCTGTTATCTCTATGCGCTTTGTAATATGCGCGAAGATGTGCGCCTAGCAACGGGCGCCTATCACTATCAATGTGCGCCCAATTATTTTTGGGCGCCTAACATACGCGCCAGTCGCCTGTGCGCTGAGACCGGTCTGAGCGCTAGGGTGAGGCGGCGAACCAGGGCAGATGGTGACGGCGAGCAGGCAGGCAAAATGGCGACCTCCTAGGCGGGCTGCCACGCAGGCAGACCCCACTAATCCTCGCTTCCTCGGAGACCAGCAAAGTAAAGATGTACGCCTTACCTGATCTTCGGCGCTTCCCGGCTGCGACCCGGGCGGTCTCCGGCTGTGGGGGGAGAGGGTGATTACCGTCACTGCCGCGCTAGAGGAAGTGCACCCGCTGCCTCTAGGCCGCGCCCGAACTCGTCTCGCTCGGGGGGCCAAGTCCTCACCACGAACGGATCGGGACCGAGGCTGCCTCAAAGCCGCGCCCGAGCTCTTCTCACTCGGGGGCTAGGTCCCTGCCGCGAGTCTGCCACCGGACAGAGGCTCGTACCTCCGAGGGACCACGGAAATCACCTCGGGAAACTTAACTGGGGGAGGGACTGGATGGTATCACCGCAGGAGTGCGGTGCTCGTCTTCAGGCAGGACTTCTATGAATTTAGTCGTTAGAATTTGGAATATGCTCAGCGAGCGTGAGGTAGCTCCAAACTGCTTTGGAGACGGAAATTACTGAGCGCCTGCACTTCCTGCAGGGGTATACATAACACATGCTGACGTCAGATCCGTCTCCAACTGCTAGCACGAGCGCACTATACCCATTTGTAATGAGTTCATCTGCTACACGCTAGGAAAGCATAGGTTTTGAAAATCTGCCCCATATTCTGTTAAATTAGTAATTCCTCTGTAAGCTATTTAGTATCCTATTACTACTTATTCCTGTTGGATATATGTATTCCAGCTCAAGATGTTTTCTTGGAATGTAATTTATGAAAAATTCATTAAAAAAAAAGATATATACGTTTTGACTTTGAATAATCATTTTGTAAACAGTTCTAACACATGAAGGAAAGATTACATTTCTAACTTAAGAATACATTTTAGAATGTGGATATATTTCCCTTATATCCCATGTACAGAGAAGACTAAAATAACATTTAAAAAAGCCTAATTCAATACTGGAGTATATTATGCAAAACCTTCAGTGAAAATTCTTCAAAGTGCTTGTTAAGCACTTTTTCAGATTATGCTGAGCAATTCATTTTTCAGTTTCATTCTAATTTCTCCCACTACCATACTTTCTTTCATTTTCCCCATGAAATATAAGATTGCAGGTTTTCTGTCCAATAAAAATAGTTTTAACAGGTGCTAACTATTACAGTCTCCATGAACTGCATCACTGTTTAATTATATTAAAAATGCACAGTTATGAATTCTTAGATCACATAGAAAGCAAATATGAACCAGTTCTTTAATTGTCTTTATAATCTAAAGTGAACAAATCTACCTTTAATGCAGTCTAAAATTATGATGCTAAGTTAAAGAAAATGTTTTATTCAGCTATATATAGATTTTCATTATTTTAGTTGTTTTTATACTCCACCCCTTTCCAAAAGCCAAAAGGTATGTGCCTGTAACAGAAAACACAAAACATTCTAGACATCATACCAAATTTATAAAACAAATATAAAAACCACATACAACACACACAAAAGAACATTGCAGTGGCATAGAACAATTCAGAGAGAGCAGAAAGCAGAGTTGTTTACCTGTAACAGGTGTTTTCACAGGATAGCAGGGTGTTAGTCCTCACATATAGGTGACATCATCAGGATGGAGCCCAATCACGAAACACTTTTGTCAAAGTTTCTAGAACTTTGACTGGCACCACTGAGTATGCCCAGCATGGTACCAACCCTGCATCCAGCAGGAGGCCCCCTTCAGTCTCATGTAAAGTAAAAAGTACGTGCGAAAAATAAAATAAATCGCAAGCGTACCCAACTCCGCAGGGTGGCGGGTGGGTTCCATGAGGACTAACATCCTGCTGTCCTGTGAGAACACCTGTTACAGGTAAGCAACTCTGCTTTCTCACAGGACAAGCAGGATGGTAGCCCTCACATATGGGTGAATAGCGAGCTAAGGATGCCCGAGCAATGTACCAAAAGCACCCAAAGACATGCAACAGACAACAACAGGGGTGACTTTGGAAGAGGGCAGCCAAAAATTCCCAGTGGGCCGTTGGAAGGAAGTTGGGTATTAAGCTGAGAATAAATTGCATAGACAAAGATAAAGTCTTGGGTGCCAGCCTTGTCCAGGCAATAACGAGCTGCAAAGATATGGAGAGAACGCCATGGAGCAGCAGTGCAGATGTCAGCAAGAGGTACAGACCGAAGTTGTGCTACGGACGTTGCCATTGCTCTAATGGAGTGCGCTTTAACGCATCCCTGAAGTGGAAGGCCTGCTTGCTGATAGCAGAAGGAAATACAGTCCGCCAGCCAGGAGGACAGAGTCTGCTTTCTTACCAGGATTCCCAGTTTAATTTTATCAAAGGAGACAAATAGCTGGGTGGACCTTCCTTTGGCCTGCAGTAAGTTCCAAATAAAAGGCTAGCGCACGCTTGCAGTCCAAGGAATGCAGAACCCACTCACCTGGATGTGAATGGGGTTTTGGAACGAAAGTAGGCAAAACTATGGTTTGATTTAAATGGAACTCAGACTACTTTTGGGAGGAATTTAGGATGAGTGCGAAGGACCACGCGATCATGAAGAAATTTTGTGTAAGGGGGTAAGTAACTAGCGCCTGCAACTCACTGATCCTATGAGCAGACATCAAAGCAAAAAGGAAGAGCACCTTCCAAGTGAGATGCAGTAACTCGCAGGAGTGCAGAGGCTCAAACCGAGGTTTCATGAGTCGCGCTAACACCACATTAAGGTCCAAGCAGGGGCTCGAGGTGCAGTAAGCCCTTCATAAAGTGCACTACTAAGAGTTGTGTCGAAATAGAGAAATCCCCTGTCCCTTATGGAAGGCGGCCACCGCAATGACATGCACTCTTATGGAGGAAGTTTGTAGACCCGACTCCTAGAGGTGCCAGAGGTAGTTTAGAAACTTCGCTGTGGGGCAGGTAAAGAGATCTATCTCCTTTGATGTGCACCACAATGAAAACAGTTTCCATTTAGAATGATAAGATCTTCTAGTGGAAGGCTTTCGTGAAGCTACTAAGATCTGAGCTACAGAGTCCGAGAGGCCGCAAAATTACCCTTTCAACAACCAAGCTGTCAGCACCAGAGCCTGGAGGTTTGGATGTCGCAGGTGCCCAGCGTTCTGAGAGATCAGTGACGGATCCGCAACCAAGCGAATTTGTGGGCGGATGGAGAGGTCGCAAAGGATGGGAAACCACACCTGTAGCGGCCAGTACGGGGGCTATGAGAATCATAAGGCCCTTGTCTCGATGTAGCTTCACGAGAGTCCTGCTTATGAGTGGAAGTGGGGGATAGGCATACAGGAGACCTGTTGTCCAAGAGAGCAAACGCATCCCTTGGTGGAGTCCTGGGACTGCGACATAGGGAGCAGAAGTTGTCCACTTTGTGATTGTGGATCGATGCAAAGAAATCTATCATTGGATACCCCCATTTCTGGAATATGCGCTCCGCCACCGCAGGGTTCAAGGACCACTCGTGGGGTTGAAATTTGTGACTGAGTTTGTCCGCTAGTACATTGTCCACGCCCGCCAGGTAAGTTGCTCTCAGTAGCTTGGAATGACAGAGCTAGAGCCCAGATTTGCGCTACCTCCTGACAGAGCAGGTAGGAGCCGGTTCCATCTCGCTTGTTGATATACCACATTGCCACTTGATTGCTTATCCAACAAGGCAATCCTAATCCAAACAGACAATCTTTGGAAGCCAGCAGGGCATATCTGATTGCCCTGAGCTCCAGAAAATTTATCTGATATTGTGCTTCCTCTGCAGACCAGGTTCCCCGAGTCTGTAGGTTGTGGACATGTGCTCTTCAACCCAGGGTGGAAGCATCTGTAGTTAGAATAATCTGAGGCTCTGGAGTTTGGAAGGGTAATCCCATGAGCAGGTTAGATTCCTGGACCCACCAAGCTAATGAGAGACTAAGATGCCTGGTGACCTGGCAATGTTGGACATCAGCTGGTGGGCCTAAGACCACTGGAATTTTAAACTCCACCGCGATACTCACATGGAAAGTTGAGCCATTGGTGTAACATGGACCGAGGATGCCATGTGGCCCAGTAAAACAAGAATATGACGAGCAGTCGTGATTCTGTGAGACAGTATAGTTTGCGCAAGCACTGCAAGCGAATGAACTTGGTCCCTGGGAAGGAAAGCCTTTACTTGGATAGTGTAGAGATCCACTCCAATGAAGGAGAGGGATTGGGATGGAGTCAGATTGGATTTTTGATAATTCACTAGAAATCCCAAGGACAGTAGTAGTCGCAAGGTTAGATGGAGGGATTGAAGAACCGCCTCCGGAGACTGAGCCCCGAGTAACCAGTCGTCTAGATCGGGTAGACATGAGTGCCCAGTCGCCTTAAGTATGCGGCTACTACTGCCAGGCATTTCGTGAAGACACAAGGTGCTGATGCCAGGCCAAACGGAAGCACCCGATACTGGAAGTGCTTGTTTCCGATGAGGAACCGGAGGCATTGCCTGTGGAAAGGGGTAATTGCTATGTGCATATACTCATCTTCTAGATCCAGAGAACAAAGTCAATCTCCCTGTTGAATCAGAGGGAGTAGAGAGCCCAAGGTTACCATCCTGAACTTTTCCTTTCGTAAATACTTGTTCAAGGCCCGAAGATTTAATCTCGGACGAATGCCTCCAGACCTTTTTGGTATCAAGAAGTACCGGGAGTAGAAGCCTTTTCCCCTTTGCGGAGAAGGAACTTGATCTATGGCATTGGTTTGAAAAAGGGATCTTATTTCCTCCTCTAGAAGTGGAGAGTGGTCTGCGGAACTCCACGTCAGATGAGGCGGGGAGTCCGACGGAATGGACAGAAAGTTGAGATGGTAAACTTGAGCTATTACCGACAGGACCCACTGGTCTGTGGTGACCTGTGCCAGATGTTGATGAAGTGGCAGAGAAGGCAGCCCACTGGCAATTGAGGTAGTGGCGGAGATGGACATTTGATCTCTATTGGGCAGTCAAAAACCAGAGGAAGGATCAGGCTGTGGAGGAGGCTGTGTCTTCTGAGGCCTAGGCTGGCGAGATTGAGACTTTTGATATGGTCTAGACGAGCAAGACAGAGTCTGAAGTGGGTAGTACCTGCGTGCCTTAAAGGTGGTTCGCTTAGCCTCCTTATGGAATGGGCATTCCGAAGAGGTTATCTCCTGTAACGGGGAGGTTAGCTAACCTCTCTTAAAGCTCTGAATGTAGATCTGAAGACTTGAGCCAGGCCGATCTCCGAGCACTTATCCCAGCTGCTGACACTCTGGTGGCTGTGTCAAAGATATCATACCTCATGTTTACCAGCATCCAGACCTTTCTTCAGAATGGCATTGAGCTGGCCCTGGAACTGGTCAGGAAGAGTATCTTTTCACGATTGATTCTGAAGTCTGGGACTGTATTTACTTTATCTGCATCTCCTGGGATATTGACTATTGAATTACTGGAGTGCATTGTCTCTGCTGTTATTCCTAAATAGTTTCTAATTCCCTAAATTCAAATATATAATGAGCTGTGCAAATGCACACATTTTCAAACATGAAATTGTGTTTATAAAAGCTTATAAAAACTGAATGAATAAACTTCATGAATTTTGTGCATATGTTGTGTACTTATACAAGAGGTTACTCTAACACAAATGTCAATGTACAATATTCTATTGCTAAAAATCTCACTGATCACAAATGCATATAAATGTGTTCACACTCACTAGCTAAAGTGAACATCTACACTCAAACATTATCATTCCTAAAGTAGAAAATATTCTCATAAACTATGTGTTTCCAACTTCTCCCACAGAGATATTCCTAAATATTTAATCTTCTGAAGAGCCCACAAACAGGTATCTGGATTCCAGCAGATCTTCCTCAGCTTGCGGTGCTGAAATATTTAATATTTTTTCCTTTTGTATTAATATTTAATATTTCAGACTTGTCCCAGTTCATTTTGAATCCAGAAACACTATTAAACTCTCCCATAGTGCTCATAAGATTAGTGAAGGTGAAAAGGATATAAATCAGGGGAAAGTGAATTTATATTCGTTTTTTTGTTTGTTTTTTTAATTTAATGAAAATTTTTTTTAAAGTATACAGTTTGTAGGAAACATGAGAACAGTTTTATAATTAAATAACATTTGTGGAGATAATACAAAAGGAAAAAATTACCAAATAGTATATTAATAAATCAAGTCTCACACTAAATAACAAGAAATAGGGAGATTCAGGAAACAAAAAGAAAGATATACAAGTGCAATACATTATAGCATGGAAATAAGAAGAGGAGAGAAAATACTGAGTAATTTAAATGTCCTAATGAGATTGTACAAAACTAAGCAGAAATAGCTTGGGTATGTGCATCAAGGTAAAAGTGCAAATGAGCGGGATAAAAATTAATCTAGATCCAAGATGGGAAATCATACATTTGCAAGGATATCTAAGAATGAACTTCGCACCTAGTACCACAGACTCAGAACACATACCAAGAAATTTTTTATGGCGTTCTTGGGAAGTACAAGTGATATCAGGATAAATTGTGACTCGCAGGCCATAAAAAGAAGACAGTCTATGCCAAAAAAATAAAGACCCACGCTGAGAAATGACCACATCTGTTGATTCCAATAGTTGAGTCAGATTAGAATTCAAATCTTGAACTTAACCAGATAAATTCATTTCTGTAGACTATCGTATAAATGTTGGCAATAGTAGTTGTAGCTTCCACAGGTATTTTAATAACATCTATGTATATGTTTTTCAACAAATCAGTAGGAGAAATTAAATTTGATTGAGGAAAGTTCAAAAGTCTAAGGTTCAGATAATGAAGGGAATTTTCAATATTTTCCAGCTTCCTTAACTGGGACATATCTGATTTAACCAAGGTCTCTTGGACCTGTTATAAAGATGTAACTTGTTTTTCCAAATCTTTAATTTTCTGGGAATGAGAACTCAACTTAGTTTCAATGACATGAATACAAGAAGAAAATGTAGGAGTAACATCAACTAATGTGGAAATAAATTTTCGTCTGATCATTAATGCAGACCAAATTGAAGCAAAATTAATCACAGGACGTCTTGGCAAAGAAGGATGAGGTAAAAGATGATCCATACTTTGGCTCTTCTGCGAAGCATTAACCTGTCATGAATCTCTCTCATTTTTCTCCAATGTCAAGGTTAGTATCCAGGTCCTAACAACTAGATCTTTACCCTCAGATGCTTGAGACCGCTCCAAGGGTGCAAGGACCGCTGGCACACCAACAGAACACACTGCAGATTCAGCAGAGGAATCCTCCCCAGAAACCGCCAATCTAGGGCACGTAAGTCCACACAGCGATGAGAAGTCACCAACAATTGCCCTCTGAACAGAGAGGTGGAGTTGACTGAGCACTGGGGCTGAGAGTTCAATCAAGGTCTGGCGAAAGAATTGCTCACTACACAGCTCGAACAGCCAAGGATACATCTGGTGGTATCTCAGACACCAGAGTAAGGAAACCCTCAATTAAGGATTGAGAGGGGTCAGCCCAGGGAGTAACTGAGACCATCTCCCTAATCCTAGCCTTCTGCTTGGTATGAGGCATATCCAGAAGAAATAAAAATCAAGAACATTAGGAGCTCTGAAAAGTGTAAGAAGGGATAGAGGAGAGGAAGGGGGGAGATGCAGGTATTTCAGCCAAAATATGGCCGTCTGATTTCTAATTGTACTTTTGTTTTCCTGATTGGTTATATGGTTTTATGTATTTAGGTCAGTAATGTATAAATTCTAGTATTTACTCATGGGTGCAAAAAGTTTATGTATACTTAATCCTTGTTCATAATTTATCTTTTTATTTCATTCCTTATCTAATTTTTATTACTACTATATAATTTTATTCAGTTCATTTTTAATTTATATTTACAATTCAATTTTTATATCCTTTATTTCTATTTGCTGTCATATACCACTGTGGGTAGATTTTGTTTTTATAGAAAATCATAAAATAAAAAAACACAATTACCAGCACATACTAGCTTAACCACCATGAGAACTAGCCCAGCTTCCTATCTCATACTAACTCTGCCACATTACCTCCCATAACCAGGTTTTAACCCTTTCACAATTTTGTTTTAAAACTGCTGGTTTTAGATTCATAGAGTGTCTTCTTGTTTTAGAATTATTTAAGAAGGTAAATTGTCATTTATGTTCCCATTCCACTCCACTCATGATTTTATAAACTATCATGCCCCTTCACAGCCATTTTTTTGCCTCTCTTCAAAGGGAAGCTGTTCAATCCCATTTATCATGTATTGCCCTTCTTTTCACCTTTTCTAGTTCTGCTACCTATTTTTTGAGACGGGGTGACCAAAGCTGCACACAATACTCAAGATGCAGGCACACTATAGCTCAATACAAAGACAATATGGCTGTTTTATTCTCCCTTCCTTTTTAGATCATTTCTAACATTCTATTTGCTTTTTTGACTATTGCCACACACTGAGATGAAAATTTCAATGTACTGACCCACAAGGACTCCAAGGTCCTTTTCCTGCGTGGTGATTCAACATGGAATTCAGGATTGTATACCTGTAGATGGTATTTTTTTTTCCTTCCTGCATCATTTTGTACTTATACACATTGGGGTAGATTTTAAAAGCCCTGCGCTGGCGCACCTATTTTGCATAGGCCACCGGCGCGCAAAGCCCCAGGACACGTGTAAGTCCAGGGGCTTCGTAAAAGGGGCAGGAGGGGGCGTGCCTGGGGGCGGTCCGAGGGCGGGACAGGAGGGCGGTCCTGAGTCTCCCGGGATGCCTAGGCGGCGCACGCAAGTTACGCCTGCTTGAGGCAGGCGTAACTTGCACAAAAAAGGTAGGGGGGGAAGGGGGGAATGCGGATGGAAAGTTCCCTCTGAGGCCGCTCCGATTTCGGAGTGGCCTCAGAGAACAGAGGCAGGCTCTGCGGCTCAGCGCACGCAGGCTGCCGATTTTGTGCAGCCTTGCGCGCGCCGACCCTGGATTTTATAAGATACGCGCGTATCTTATAAAATCCGGCGTACTTTTGTTTGCGCCAGTTGCGCGAACAAAGTACACGCACGCATACTTAAGATCTACCTCAGCAAGTTTCACTTGGTGAGTGAATCCATCACTGCATTACGGTGAATCTTCTAGTGAGAGTCAGCATGCACAGTGCTGGGATCCGGAAATAGCTGAGTTCATGGACCCCTACCAAGGACAGTTTGCAATAGTTGGGTTATAGCAGGGTTATGATGCAATAAAAATGCAGTTAAAACTTGAAGGCTTATGCACTGTAGCAGCAAATTGTGATTGAGCTAGAAGCCCAAAGGCATAGGAGGAAGCAAGCAGACAAAATATATCCAAATGTGCTACTTGTCTTTCTGAAGTATTTGCCTCAGTCTAAAAATCACTCTATTAAACTTTATACAGGAATGTAAAACTGAGCATTAAGTATAAAAATGTCAAACGTGGGGAAAAGAAAACACGAATAAAGAATGTTTACTTCTTCCAAAATCTGAACAGAATAAATGATTTTAAAAAAAAGACCCGAAGAACTAATTTTTTTTTATCTACTTTTGGTCTCAAGTTCCTGTGTGGGAGCTCTTAGTCTGCCAAAGAAAACTGCACTAAAAAAACATTTAAGAGTAGGAGATAGGTATGGGTATTATTTAGTAAAAGCTATTTCCAATTATTTAAGTAATGTGTTTTAATCATAGAAAATAACACAAATATTTAAAGCAGTAAGTCAAAGTATTTTTGACAATTCTGTATCCAAAGTTTGAAAGTAATATATATTCAGTGTTTATATAGTACTACTACTCAATTCAGCTGGAACTTAACTTATTTTTACTGAGAATCACTTTATACCATAATCCTCAAACCTGCAAAAATTTCTTTAGCATGAAAGATAGTAACCCAAACATATGCTTTTCCCCATTCAAGTCACCTTGTCCTGAATCCTTCTGAAGTCCTAGAACTTACATATTAAACATGAAAGATAAGTACATGAAAACATTGACAAAGTTAAAGTTAATAATGAAAAATAATATTTATATATAAATCTTTTCAGCATTACATGACCTTAAAGGGAATACTTTTCAAAGCCATTTATGCAATCAAAATTAAAATAGCCTAGGGCTTAGTGCATATCAATGTATGCGCGTAATCCATTTGCACACATTTATGCAAACTGAGTACAGGCATTCCAGGGGACGGAGACAGCAGATACTTTTTGATTATAAGTATTTGTGAAAGTGTATATATGCAAGTTACACCCTCCAAAGAGATAGCAAAATGTTGCTTACAGGACAGCAGGTTGTTAGTCCTCACATATGGGTAACATCACAGGATGGAGCCCAATCACGGAACACTTTTGTCAAAGTTTCTAGAACTTTGACTGGTACCTACTGGGTATGCCCAGGATGGCATTAAACTTGCAACCAGCAGGGGTCCCCCTTCAGTCTTGTTTAAAAGCTAAAGTGCCAAAAACAAAATAAGAAAACGTAACGAACCCAACACCACAGGGTGGCGGGCGGGTTTAGTGAGGACTAACATCCTGCTGTCCTGTAAGAACACCTGTTACAGGTAAGCAACATTTTGCTTTCTCACAGGTCAAGCAGGATGGTAGTCCTCACATATAGGTGAGTACCGAGCTGAGGATGTCCGAACATGCACCAAATGTACCCAAAGACGTGCAACAGGCACAACTGGGGTGGAATTTGGTAGAGGGCATCCTGAACCCTAACGGGCAGGCGGAAGGATGTTGGTACATCAAGTTGTAAAAAGGTTGCGCAAGACAGATTGGCCAAAGATGGAATCTTGTCTTCCAGCCTTGTCTAGACAATAATGGGCTGTAAAGGTATGGAGAGAATTCCAGATAGCAGCCCTACAAATATCAGGGAGTGGAACAGAGCGAAGGTGCGCTACAGAAGTTGCCATGGCCCTGACTGAGTGTGCTTTAACACGGTCCTGAAGTGGAATGCCTGCTTGCTGATAGCAAAAAGAAATGCAGTCCGCTAGCCAAAGGAGAGAGTCTGCTTACCCACAGGTTGTCCCAATCTGATGGAAGCAAAGGAAACAAACAATTGAGTAGTTTGCCTGTGGGCAGCTGTATGGTCTAGGTAGAATGCTAGAGCCCATTTGCAGTCGAGAGAATGCACAGCCTGCTCTCCTCGATTGGAATGGGGCCTGGGAAAGAAGGTGGGTAGAAGTAATGGATTGATTAATGTGAAAATCTGATACTACCTTACGCAAGAACTTCAGGTGAGTACAGAGTACTGCCCGGTCATGCAGAAGAAGTTTTATGTAAGGCGGATAGGTAACTAGGGCCTGTAACTCACTAACTCTGTGGGCAGATGTGATGCCAGAAGAAAAATCACTTTCCATGTGAGAAAGTGAAGATCACAGGATTGGAGAGGCTTGAATGGTGGTTTCATGAGCCGACCTAAAACCAGATTAAGGTCCCAAGAAGGGGCTGGAGGGCGCAGTGGAGGCTTAAGGTGGAGCAAGCTCTTCAGAAAACGGGTTACAAGGGTTGTACTGAAATAGGAACATCCCTGACACCTTTATGGAAGGCGGCCACCGCACTGACATGCATTCTAATGGAGGAAGTTTTTAGGCCTGATTCTGACAAATGCCAGAGATAGTCTAGGCACTTCATGGTGGAACAGGTAAAGGGATCAAAGGACTGAGAAGAACACCATGATTTAAACCTGTTCCATTTGTAAAGATAAGATTTTCTCGTGAAAGGCTTCCGTGAAGCAATCAGGACACGGGAAACTGGCTCCGAATGGTTGAGAGGCTGCAGGATTAACCTCTCAACATCCAGGCCATCAGGACAATGCCTGAAGATTGGGGTGGCGAAGGCACCCGTTGTTCTGCGTGATCAGAAGTGGGTCATGCCCCAGGGGAATGTGCCTGCGAATGGAGAGATCCTGAAGAATCGGAAACCACACTTGACATGGCCATTGAGGTGCTATCAGGATCATGCTTCCCTCGTCCTGACGAGTCTTCGAGAGAAATGGAAGTGGAGGGAATGCATATAGGAGGCCGGCATCCCATGAGAGGGAGAATGCATCTCTTGGCTGTGAGTGTTGGCTGCGAGTGAGAGAGCAATAGTTCTTTAATTTGCAGTTTTGAGGTGATGCAAAGAGGTCTATGTGAGGGTAACCCCAATGTTGGAATATCGAGTCCGCTACTGTGGGGTTGAGAGACCACTTGTGTGGTCGAAAGGTGCGACTCAGCTTGTCTGCCAACACATTGTCCACTCCCAGCAAGTAGGTGGCCCTGAGGTACATCGAGCAGGAGAGGGCTTCCGCCCATATCTGTGCAGCCTCCTGACACAGGAGGTGGGAGCCTGTTCCTCCTTGTTTGTTGATGTACCACATGGCCACCTGGTTGTCCATTTGAATCAGGATGACCTGGTTGGAGAGGCGATCCTGAAATACTCAGAGCATATCTGATTGCTTGTAGCTCCAGGAAATGTATCTGGTGTTTGGCTTCCTCTGGAGACCAGGACCCTTGAGTTTATAAATTGGCAACATGTGCTCCCCAACCAATGTTAAAGGCATCTGTTGTAAGGGTTATTTGAGGATCTGGTGCTTGAAAAGGAAGGCCTTGGAGGAGATTGGCCTGATTCTTACACCAAGCTAGAGATAGACGAAGTGGGTTGGTTATATGGACAACAGCTGATAGTGGTTGATATGACTGATCCACTGTAAGATCCACATGACAAAATGAGCCATGGTAGTGACGTGTACTGAGGATGCCATGTATCCTAGTAGAACTAGACAGTGATGTGCAGTGGAGCGTTGCCAAGACTGCAACTGATGGGCGAGAGAGGAGATGAGAGCTCGTTCAAGAAGAAATGCCTTTGCCTTGAGGGTGTCCAAGTCCGCTCCTATGAACGACAGGGTTTGCGATGGGACCAAGCTGGACTTTGGATAATTGACGAGAAACCCTAGAGAGATCAGGATGTGCAAGGTGAGACGTAGGGACGTCAGAACAGCTTGCTGTGTGGGAGCCCTGATCAACCAATCGTCGAGATAGGGGTAGACGTGGACACTGAGTTCTGAGGAACGCTGCTACTACTACAAAGCACTTGGTGAAGATTCATGGAGCAGAGGCTAGGCTGAATGGTACTCTATATTGATAGTGCTTTGGGCCTACGAGGAATTGCAGAAATTTGCGATGAGACGGAGTTATTGCGATGTGTGTAAGCGTCCTGGAGGTCTAGAGAGCAGAGCCAGTCTCCCCTTTGTAGAAGGGGGAGGAGGGAACCCAAGGTCACCATCTTGAACTTTTCTCCTTGGAGGAACTTGTTTAAGGCCTGAAGATCTAGTATCGGGCGAACGCCACCTGACTTTTTTGGTATTAAAAAAATACTGAGAGTAGAATCCAAGGCCCTGTTGGGAGTAGGGCACTGGTTCTATTGCTCTGGACTGTTTCAGGAGTGGTGAATGGTTTGATGTTCCCCATGACAGCCGAGGTGGGGAGTCCGGTGCAATGGCAAGAAAACTGAGATAACCACAGACCAGTGAGAACCCACTGGTCTGTGGTGACAGTGCCAGATGTGGCTGAAGTGGCACAATCGGCCTCCCACTGGTACATGCTTTAGTGGAGCCTGAATGCTGCTCTCTAGAAAAAAGTCAAAAACCAGATGCTGGACCTGGTTGAGGAGCAGTTTGTAGCTTTTGCCTGCGAGGTTGCCCGGATTCGCCTTTCTGGTAAGGCTTAGTAGTGACCTTTGGACGGAGGAGGATAAGATTTCCTATGGTGGTAAAAGGATTTCTTGGGCTCCTTTCTGAATGTTTGCTTAGCAGGGTATTCAGAAGGTATGAAGGAGAGTTGGCGAAGAGTCTCATGGTGATCCTTGAGTTGTGCCACTATCTTTTGTATTTGCTCACTAAAAAGATTATCTCCAGTGCAAGGCAAATCAGTCTATCCTGGACCTCAAGTCATAGGTCCGATGACTTTAGCCAGCACCATCGCCTTGCAGAAATGGCTGTTGCTGAAACCCTGGAAGCGGTGTCAAAAACGTCATAGGCAGATCTTCTATTGCTTGCCCGCTTCTAAACCCTTTTGAGCTAGGGTGTGTAATTGGTCTTGAGACTGTTGAGGTAGGGACTCAGCAAAGTCCTGTATCTGTTTAAAGAGGACCCTGCTGTACTGGGTCATATAAAGTTAAGAGGCGAAGCAGGATAAAAGCATTGCCCCTTGAAAGATATAGCGACCTATAGCATCCAGGAATTTTTGTTCCTTTCCTGGAGGATAGGAAAAATGAGGCTTGGATCTCCAGGCTCTCTTTTGGGCTGACTCAACCTCTGAATGGTGGGGTCCAGTTGGGACTTCTGGAAACCAGGAGTTGACTGGACTAGGTATATAGTGTCAGCTTTCCGATTGACTGGTGTCACAGAACCAGGATGTTCCCAATTTCTTTTCAGAAGATCCAGGAGGACATCATGGATGGGAATAGATGTTAGTTCTTTAAGAGCATCTAAAAATTGAAGAAGTTCCATCATCTGATGTCTATCATCTTGTTCTGTCTGAAGTTGAAATGGAACCACTTCAGCCATTTCCTTCACAAAATTAATGAAGGACAAGTCCTCTGGTGGAGAACACTTCCTGCTTTCAGGAGGAGAGGGTGGCAATGGCAAGTCATCGGTATCCTGGGATGAATTGACAGTTCAGGTATCGTAGGGATCATCACCAACACCCCTAGTATCCTTGGAGGGACGAAGAGTTGGTATACCTGAAGGTCCTGGGCGAGGCACCGAAGGCATAGATGGTGTCATCGGTGGCACTCATGGTGGCACCAAGTGCATCGATGGACGGGTCAGTGGCACCAATGGAAACAAAGATGCAATCGGTGAAACCGATGATCTAGGCATCGGAAGGACTCCCAATGGCAGCAGGAACGGTGTTTCTCCTTCTGTTGAAGAAAGAGGAATCTGAGAAGGCGGTACCGGGTTCATTGGAGTCTGAGTCATCGGAGGAAAATCAGCGATCAGCGCTTCCATTCTTGTGAGCAACGGTGCTAGCGCTGCTGGAATGGGATCAGTTACCAGTTCAGGCATCGGTACCGGCATCAATGGAATCTTGAAGCCTTGCATTGCTCTTCCGATGGCCTCCTGAATCATCTGATCCAGTTCCTCCCGGAAACCTGGAGCATGAAACCCTGATGCTGGAGGAGGCGGCGGAGGCATAGCCGGAGGGACCACCGTTGGAGGTGGAATCGCGGCACCTATCACCGGTCCTGGTGAAGGTTGCCTCTGTGACCCTGAACCAGATAGGGACGGTGCCCTTTCTGGACGGGCTTTCTTCGATGGCGGTTCAGATGATGACGACATCGAGGCCTTGCCTGTGTCGACGGTCTGAGACCTGCGATGTCTATGCGGATGCTTTTCTCGACTGTCAGCTCTGTCCTTTTCATGAGGCGGAACAGAGGGTGTCGATGGCCGTGGAGTCTAAGCTGGTCAGACACCGGCCAGTGCCCGATGATGGTGCAACTTAGTGTCGGTTCAGACGAAGTCGATGCTATGGACGGTGTCTGGGTTTTTGACCGAAAGAAGCTCCATTTTCTCTATTCTAGCCTTGCGACCTTTAGGTGTCATGAGGGCACATTTGGTGCAAGTAGGGACATCATGCTCGCTACCCAGACACATTACACATACCTGGTGAGGGTCAGTAATGGACATTGTGCGGGTGCAGTCTGGGCATCGCCGGAACCCCGACGCCATGGCCTGTGAAAAAATTTAGCTGTGGTGCGGTCGACGGCCAGTAGGCCGTGAGGGCCAAACTCGAAGGGAATCGACCGGAATCAGGTAAAAAACTTACTGGACCACTGTGGACATAAAAATGAAAGAGAGGGACCCCTGTGGGGTAGAAAGTTGAATATTAATTCCGTGAGGAAATTTCCTGGCAGAAATCTGTGGAGCTCCTTAAGCCGCGTGGCTACTGCTGCGCGGAAAAGAGAAGACTGAAGGGGGACCCCTGCTGGTTGCAGGGTAAGTGCCAGCCTGGACATGCCCAGTAGGTGCCAGTCAAAGTTCTAGAAACTTTGACAAAAGTGTTCCATGATTGGGCTCCATCCTGTGATGTCACCCATATGTGAGGACTACCATCCTGCTTGACCTGTGAGAAAGTAGCTTTATATGAATGTGTGTATCTACTCAGTCAATTACTTGAATATATTCAAACTATGCAGGCTGTTTGAAAATTACCCTCTAAGAGGACAAAGAACATTATGTCAATTCCTGCTGGAAACCAACCCATTTATTTTAATGTCTACGCATTTATATAATGCCAAATACTAAAGTCCAGTTGAGAGGACTACATGGGAAGGAAACAGACAGATCCCCATGATGCAGGAAGATATATTCCAAAAACTGGACCATGTCTGAGTTATATCTACTGGACGTATACCATTTTCAAGCTAAGTTGTACCTCTTTCAAACATTTTTATTTTCAATTTAAAAATGAAAAAAAAAAGTAATATTGTGATTTAAAAGAACTTTGATTAGACTTGAGCATATGCAAGAGTGACATCTACAACCAAAGCCAGCAGGCCAAGTGCATAGCCACTGATATGAAAGTCCTCTTATTGTCATATGAAAATGCATAGCACTTAAGAACATAAGAACATGCCATACTAGGTCAGACCAAGGGTCTATCAAGCCCAGCATCCTGTTTCCAACAGTGGCCAATCCAGGCCATAAGAACCTGGCAAGTACCCAAAAACTAAGTCTATTCCATTTTACCGTTGCTAATAATAGCAGTGGTTATTATCTAAGTCAACTTAATTAATAGCAGATAATGGACCTCCTCCAAGAACTTATCCAATCCATTTTTAAACACAGCTATACTAATTGCACTAACCACATCTTCTGGCAACAAATTCCAGAGTTTAATTGTGCGTTGAGTGAAAAAGAACTTTCTCCGATTAGTTTTAAATGTGCCACATGCTAACTTCATGGATTGCCCCCTAGTCTATTATCCGAAAGATCTACTCGTACTAAACCTCTCATCTACCATTTCTATTAGTGTATAATTATTTGCGAAGCGTTTTTTTCAGTATATACATTTATATAAATAGACGTAACTATACAGAACTTGTCAAGCTAAACATGCATGCTTCATGTTATCAAATGCCATTTATACAGGAAGAAAAAGCATACAGTGGTATCACAGAACTATCAGTGAGTATAAGAATTAGAAAAAAGTGAAAAAACAAAACTAGTTCAGTATCTGAGAAAGGGTTGAATGTGATACTGAAACACCAAAGCAGTAAAGTTCACATATCCAGACTTTAATAGTACTTAAAACATTGCCCAATTTGAAAAAAAGATATCTGAAACAGAAATCTATTGAGATTCCTTGAGATTCTATTGTTAAGCTACTGTCGTTACCATTGATTTATACACTAGCTCAGTCCTTAATGTGCACCTTATTCTCTTCTTAACCTGCTACTATTCCAGGGGTGGCCAATTCTGGTCCTCAAGAGCTACACAGGCCAGATTTTCAGAATAGCCACAATGAATACACAGATAGATTTGCATACAATGGAGACAGTGTACACAAATCTCTCTCATGCATATTCACTGAGGATATCTTGAAAACCTGGCCCGTTTGTAGCTCTCAAGGGCTGTTGACCATTCCTGTACTATTCTAATATGCTGTACCACACCTTGAAGGGATATACCATCCAAAAAGGTGGGTAATAAATCCAAATTAATTGTCATTACAGGTAGAAAAATTGACTGTACTCTGACATTCAATATTTCTACCCGTAATGACTTCTGTCTTAGATACCCTTATTCCATGTCCTGATTTTCTAGTTTTGTATGAAATCTCTGCCACCACTAAATTTTTATCACATTCAGAACATTGAAATGGATATGTTTGAGTATCTTGTCTTGTACCAGTATTTTCTCCTTCAGAAAGAGGGTGCATTTTTTTTGGGGGGGGAGGGGGGGAAGGGGACTTCCCACATCCTATACCTGAATGCTGGCTGTTGCATTTCATTGATTGGTTTTGCATGAGTTCCCTCTTACTACTTTAACATTTTATGGTATTCAGTTCAGTAAATTGTTTCTTCAGAGCATTTTTTGTCTTGTACCAGCAGATCTTCCTCTGAATGAAGGCTTTTGTTAGACAAATCACCCCAGTTTAATCAAACATACAACAGAGTGGGAGAACCAGGCTGAGATTTTTGGAGGAAAGGAAGAACCATAGAACATGTTTTGGCCTCTGGTAATGAAAACTATCTTTTTTTTCTTTTCAAATGTGTGTTTTGGGGATAAAACACCTCAGTCTAACAAACCAAGAAGTGATCAAGTGTGAGAAGAACACCTTGAGGCTCAAAAAGAGGTTACAAACAGTGCACTGAATCCTTTATGGTATCTCATGTGGTAAACTGGCTTCGAAAGTGGCATTCGCATCATAAGCCAGCATGAAGGGGAAACAAAGCAGAAGAGATGGCAGAAAACCTCCAAGGCAGGTACTGATAAATGAGTCAAGCAAGCACCACAATGCACTCTATTTCATTAAATATAGAGTGGTGAACCCGGGAGTTTTGGCTTGTCATTTGAAAGCATTTGTTTAATTCATGGAGCACCCTGAATTCTTTTTGGGGCCCCACAAAATAAGTTGTCCCCTATTTGTTTCATTTTTCTGTTATAAACTAATGCACATACCTAAAAAATACAGAGATGCATAATCACACCAACCATACACCCACTGGCTATGAATAATCTTATGCTCAAATACAATATACATATATAAAAGAACCATGTTCAACTTTATACTGGACAAAAACTTTGTAATTTTTATAGTTCTTATTTAATTTTATTAGAAACTGAAATCTGAAACCGAAATCTCTAAACATGTTATAATACAATCATATGTTTCATTCATCAATAGTTTCTTTGCTAATTATAGCATTCAACTAACATACTTATCTTTTTTTTTCCCTCCCCCTCTATTACAGGAACCTATATAACCTTTCCTTCAGCTTTATGAGAAACAGTGAATGTTATACTATACACTGGGAAATGACAGATGTTTAACATAAGATTAAATTTCACCTTAATTTCCTTTCCTTGAGTCCTTCTAAACCAGTCTTTACACATAGGAATTATCCCTCCACAGCTGCCTGAGAAGACACTTTTTATCCTTGTGACATGCCCGGCTATAAAGGAGGTGTGGTCTTAGCAGTTGCCAGTAAACTGTCAAAGTAAAAAGGGACAACTACTCTACTTAGATTTGATAAAGAAAGAAAAAAAAATGGAGGTTCCCTGATTCATTCTCAGTTTCTTTGCTTATATGATCTGTTTCTTCTCCCTGTGCATTTCCCAGCCCTTTTTTTGTTTCTTTTTGCAAAAATAAGGAGAGCTGGAGGCTCTACATCCAAAAGGTGATGGGGATTGACAGAAGAAATAGGTAAGTGAGTATGTGCATGGATTTTAGGCTATGCTAATGTCTGGCAGTACAGAATTCCTGAGTGAGTCATGGACAGGTCTACCGGGACTCAAAAGAAGTTAACAGCAAGATTAAATTTCCCAGTCCTTGCACATGGGAAATATCTAAGCAGGTACTCCAAAAGAACAACAAGTGCAGATCAACTTCTTGGATCCAAAAGTTTATTTTATATAAACAATTTATGGCAACTCCACTGTTAGGTTTATTGTATTATTCCAGTCATGGGTAGGGGTCCCCCAACACGGACCCCGTGTTTCGCCCACTGGCTGCGTCATGAGGGACAGCACCATATAATCAATAATCTGTAATGATAAAAGTCATTTACCATGGATCCATGGATCCCATTTACCATGGATCCCATTCTCGGCTTCTGATTGGTTGACTGTATTCGCGCCAAACTACGGCTCAGCGTTAAATGTCGGCTATGCTGTATCTGAGATGCACTCCCTGTAACCTGGATGTTGAATTTCTTGAAGGTATGTTGTAAGTTTTATCATATTAGATTAGTTGTCGGTATGTACCCATCATTCTTAGGGATCCATGGTAAATGATTGACTTTTATCATTACAGATTATTGATTATATAGTGCTGTCCCTCCCAACGCAGCCAGTGGGCGAAACACTGGGTCCGTGTTGGGGGACCCCTACCCATGATTGGCATAATACAATAAACCTAACAGTGGAGTTGCCATAAAAAATTGTTTATATAAAATAAACTTTTGGATCCAAGAAGTTGATCTGCACTTGTTCTTTTGGAGTACCTGCTCAAAGTGCAGAACCAGCCTGTGTGGTGTTTGAAATACCTAAGCAGCCCAGGTGGGAGGGAAACAGTGAGGCTCTAAGGACATTCAAACCAAAGGCTGCATCTGCCTTGGCTTGAATGTAATGTCTGTAAATGAGTGCAGGGAGGAACAGGTGGCTAATCTTGCAAATATCTGGGTCTACAGACAACACCTCTGCCCAATATGTGGTGTGCACTCTAGTGGAATGTATATGGAGTGTGACTGGTACCTGTTTACCCCCCGAGTAGACAGGCTGATGAGACTGCCTCAATTCATCTGGCTAGGTAGCCCAGGAGGTTACTTCTCCTTTCCATGGACTTCTGTAAAGTACAAAGAACTTGACAGTCTTCTGAAAAGGGTTTGTCACCTTTAGGTACCTTAAGAATAAACGACTAAATGACCAATAAATGGAGTTCAATGTCTTTACTTTGGAACCCGCCATCTTTGAAGGCTGGAAGGGATACCAACTGATTCAGAGGATAGAGGATCATTACCTTGGGAAAACAGGATGGGAGTAGATGAAAGATGGTCTGGTGAAAAAAAAACACCAAGTCTCTGCATGGCAAGGCCTGTATCTCAGAGGTACACCTGGTGAAACAAATAGCCACCAGAAAGGCCATTAAGGAGAGATCTTTTAAGGATGATTGTTTCATTGGTTCAAAGGGAGGACTCATTAGGGAAGCTGGTTACATTTAGCATGGTATTCTTAGCCAATCCAAGGCTATCAGAATTACTGTAGCTGAGTGATCTTCTGTTCTCCTTAGCATCTTGCCTATGAGACCAGGGTGGAAGCTTGTAGAGGAAGCTGTCCTTTGGCAGAGGATTTATCTGGGGATCTATTCCAATGGTACCCAGTTTCTTCTGTCAACTGAATAGCTTGTCAGACTTGACATTTGCCTGTGTCACCATTAAGACCAACGATGGAAGCCCCCATTACTGTACTGTCTGGAATGCTTCCTGAGTTCCCATTCCTCGAGAAATTTGGCTTGAATATTCTTGATTCCTGCAAATTGAGAAGCAGAGTAGTTGTACGTTTTGCTCTGCTCATTTGAAGAGCATGTCAGCTTCTATTGCTAGAGTATAGCTGCAGATTCTTCCTTGCTTGTTCATGTATGCCAATGGTGTCACAGTGTCTGATTCACCAATGGAAGGAATAGTGTAAAGCTAGTCTGACAACGCTAGTTTTCAGTTCATTTATTGATCATGGTGGCTTTTTGACCATCGGCCCTGAGCTGCCTGACTTTGGCAATGGACTCCCCACCCGACTGTACTTGTGTCAATTTACACTGACCAAAAACTGGGGTTTTAGGTCTATGCCCTTCAACATATTTGAGGTTCCAACCACCATCTGTGGACTCTTTCCACTGTCGGAGGAACTAGGAGGCAATAAAAGGGACCGCTATAATGGACACGTATGTGCTTTAGCCTATAGGACTAGATCTAAGGTAGTTGCCAACAGCCTCAAAAGATGAAAACAGCCCCAAATTCTGGGTTCCTTTTGAGCTCGGAATTATTGCACCTGAGTAGCTGGATTACCCTTTTTGGAATTGGGTAAACCTGTCATCCTGAAAAGGGCCCCCAAAACTTTCCAGGGACTGAGGGATTTAGGCTATTCTTTGTGTAATTCACTACCCATCCCAATTGATCCATGAGTTGAACTACTGTATGAGGCCTGCTAGCATTCCTGGAAGGACTTGGTTCTGATAAACCAGTGATCCAGGTAGAGATGAACAATAATGGCTTGCTTGCGCAGTGCCACACAGATCACTACCATTACACTCTGGTGAAGGTCCTTGGGAAAAGGTCAAATTGGAGGGCCTGGAATTGCAAACGTTTGCTTAATATACAGAATCGAAGATTTGGCGAGTGTCGCATATAGGGATATGAAAATAGGTTTCTGCTAAATCTAAGGATACTAGAAATTCTTTCCTGACCAACGACAAAGCAGTGTCTCCATCTGAAAATGAGGTATCTGAAGGCAACTATTAACCCCTTTCACGTCCAGGATAGGGCAAAAAAAAGAAAAAGTCTTCTGGGATAACAAAATAGATCAAGTCCCTTTTCCCTGTTTCAGAGGCAGGAGTGAAACTATGCATTGGAAGTTTTGCTGTCTTACTAATGTGGTCTTTACTGCCTTCCCCTTGACCAAGAGGAGCAAGAGAAGATTAAAGACCCTGGGAACAGGGACAGCCAGTTCTAGGGTGTATCCCTTTTGAATGATGTCCAAAACTCATTGGTCTGATATGTGGATCCATTTTGTGAAGAAATGCCAATGCCTGCTTACAAATAGTTATCATGGGACACGCCACTGAATATCACTAGGGTGGGAGACCTGCGTCTCCTGCCATGGTAGATTCACCCTTAGCTTTTCTTAATCAAAAGGAATAGGTCTTAATCTTACTAATTTGTGGGGGCATAAACTTAGTTGGTTTGAACTTTCAAAATTCCCAGAAGTGCTGACATCTTGGGCCTTGAGTCTCTAAACAAGCTTTGTCTGAGCTTTGGATTCTCCTAAGTCTATAACTAATTTCTCTAGTTCCTCCCCAAAAAGCAGGCTTCCTATGAAAAGTAGCTTGCAAAGACTGATACACAATCTGCCTCCCAATTATGGAGTCAGAGGAGCCTCCTGGCTGCCACCCTTGAGGCTACTGCCTGGGAGTCTAATAGGATGAGATTATATACAGTGTTGTCCAAGAAAGCTACACCAGACTCTACTCATGCTCTTTCTTCGCTCTCTAGAAATTGCTGGATCCAGCAAACTACACTCAAGCTACATAACAGATGGTAGCTTGAAGAGACATAGCTTTAGTGGAAATGGCTTGCTTTAAAAAAGTCTCGATTTTCCTATCCTGAGGATCTTTCAAAGCTGTCTCACTGAACTGGGATAGTCATTTTTCAGGTGACTGCTGACACTGACATCCACCCAGGGAATTCACAGGAGATTTTTTCTTATCCTCTAGTAGTAAAGGATAGATCTTACTCATAATTATTATTATTTAAAGATTTTTATATACCGACATACACTGAGTATCACATCGGTTTACACTGAAACATTAACTAAGTTTATAATGCTTTACAGAGAACTTCATAAATACGAGTAACAAGAATTATTAATACGAACAAGAGCAAGAACTTAACTTAGAGAGAATAAAATGAGCTTAGCTTACAGAATTTTAAAGTGAACACTTTACAAGTTCGAATCATTAGAAGCTGGGGTGAAAGGAACAGGGAGAGGGGAAAAACTGGAAAAGGGGTTTTAAGTACAGCATGTTATTCTGAGTATCTGGATAAATTAGACATTTTTTGATAGTCTGGAAACTTAATTACAGAATTAAAATCTGTAGGATGATGAGAGGGTAAAGCAGGAAAATGCTGGGAATTAAGGGATGTCTAGTAACGAGGGGGAGGAGAAGAATATTGGTAGAAAACCAGGGGGAGAGTGCAGGAATCTAGGTAAAAAATAAACTATAGGGAAGGGAGGTGGCGGGGATGAGAACTTTCATGGGTGAGGGGTAGTAGGAGAGCAATCTGATAGGGACCTGATATGAGGGGCATGGAGGAGGAAATGCCTAGGTAGGTTTCAGCCTGTTTAGGTGTATGTCTGTTTAAATAGCCAGGTCTTTAGTTTCTGCTTAAATTTCTTTGGGCAGAATTCCTGGCGTAGGCTAATTGGCATGGAGTTCCATAGCGCTGGCCCAGATATGGATAATAATTGAGCTTTTGTGGATGCAAAGTTGTAGAGTTTAGGAGAGGGTGTGCATAGGGTTGCCAGGTATTGATTTCTGGTAGGTCTTGAGGAGGTGTGGAATATTAATCTTTGAACCAATTCATGTCGGGGTTATGAAGGGCTTTGTGGATAATGGAGAGAGTTTTATATTGGATGCGGTGTCCAATGGGGAGCCAGTGTAAATCTTTGAGGACAGGTGTTATGTGCTCATTTTTACGTGTGTTAGTGAGGATGCAGGCAGTAGCATTCTACTGCCCGCATCCTCACTAACCACTAACCTCATTCTACCAGGAGGGGAGGGACCCCACTTTGCCAATATCATGCTCCTTAGAATTGGATACAGAGGAAAAGCCTCTGGGGCATCTAGATTCCTTGTGGAATCATGTCCCCTTCCATCTATTCCTCAGCTTTGACTCCTAAAATTTTAAGGGTGATCATTACATTACTCTACAGTAATCAGTTAATGTGCAAGTCAGCCAAATTACAAGGAAGCTGCAGATTTTAGATCTTGGTACAGGCGTTTGTTTTTACTCAGACTATTGTAATTCCATTTTTGTAGGTTTACCAGCTCCTTAATGACTGTACTACAACTAGTGCAGAAATGCTGTAGTGGTTATTTTTGGTTTACCTACAGGATTTTATGAAGAGGCACAAAGAATTAAAATGTATTTTATCACTTACACCTTAACGCTAATCACCGTACTATAGAAACATACATAATTAAAATATAACAAAACAGAACTGGAAACCAGCCAGTTACTGATGTTTTTAGGTTCTCAGAACAAATGTATGAATAAGCAAAGGATCATTTCTTGAAAGAGTTGCAGAAGTTCTAATTTCAAAGCACAATTCCTTGCAATACATCCCATTTGACACCAAGCGGTAACTGTCATTACTAAATTTTCTCTGCCTTACCAGTCAAAGAAATTCATTGGTCCCAATAGAAAGATTTTTTTCCTTATTTTTCAATTAGAATGCACATATTGGAATACTTAAAAACTACAAAAGAAAAGGGTATTTCCCATCTTCGTGCTTGAACTTCTGTGCAATACTTATCAATTTGTGCTAGTCAGACATGGCACCATGATTCAAGAGTGTTGCACCAGGGGCTGAATTTCACTTCACAATCCCAACATGTGCTTTATGGAAATAAAAAGCACAAACAGGCCTGATTCAACTTTATTTTCATTATATAGCAGCATAATGTTTCAAAACTAAACTTGTCAGTCTAACATAAAAAATTGTTTTCCATTAGTAGAATTATGGCACTCAAATTTTAGCTGAGCCTTGGTGCTTAGAATTTTTTCATTCAGCAGCCATCCTAAGTGGTTTACACTCACCCATTACTCTTATGAACTCACTTTATTGCATGATTATTGTATTGACATCATTGTACTAACACCACCGTCTAAGGAGCGCGACAAAGGGGCCTGCCCCTTGTCGTGCCCCTGCTGCGTTCCCCGCATTCTGTTAATCTCTCCTCGCTCTTCTTACCCCTTCCCTCAGTTCTCTCTTCTCTTTGCACCCATACACTATCCTGTCCGAGGAATTTAACACTATCAAAGCATTCATATCTCATTCCAAGATGATTGGCAATCCTATCCACATACTCAAACACAAATACCAACCTTTCACACAGACACACCATAAACTGCAACACCTTAACAGGCACCTGATCCCAATCATGCTCACACCATTCACTCAATTCCTAGGCCTCACGACCCTATCCATTCTACTATTTAACGCACAATCCATCACAAAAAAAACCTCCATACTACATGACTTACTACTGGACGACAAACCAGACATATGTGCCATAACTGAATCGTGGCTGAAAGACACCGATTCTGTCCTACTTAACCAACTGCCCATCAATACATATGACATCTTCTCCATCCCTAGACCCAAAAAAAAGGGAGGCGGACTTCTACTTACTGCCAAAAAAGAACTAAAGTTAATCTCTTATCCTGTGCAAATCAACACGAAATTTGAAATTGGCCTGTTTAAATCACCCAACCTTCAGATCTGTCTTGTTTATATACCTCCAGGCATACTTGAAAAAAACCCCTCTCCCCTCATCGAATGTATTGCTCAAAATATCAAGTTTGACACACCAGCTATTATTCTGGGTGACTTCAACATACACGTTGATGCCCTACCTCTCTCACCTGCCTCTGAAACGTTTATTGCAGCCTTAAAGGCTATGGGATTTACTCAAATCCTGTCAGGCCCTACCCATCAAGCAGGCCATACTCTAGACCTGATATTCACTAACGACTCCATTAATGCCACCTCACCCATCTGCACCCCTATACCTTGGTCAGACCACCACCTCATTCACACCACCCTAACGTTCCAACGCAATGTATCTCAAAAAACAACAGAAGGTAAAACTATTCAGGTGCGCAAGCTATGTGCAAAAGATGAGCTTACCAATGCTCTCAACAAGGAACTACACAACCTTGACCTAACTGATGCTAACACTGCACTCGCAACATGGCACTCTCTAACACTGTTGCAACCAAAATTTGCCCTCTACGCACTAAGAAAATCAAACCCCCCAATACAACAAAAAAACCTTGGTACACTCCCGAAGTAAAAATTCTCAAATGCACCCTTAGGAAACTAGAAAGAGATTGGCGTAATGACCCCTCTCTCTCACGACGTAATGCTTACAAAACAATCTTAAACAAATACCGTGAACAAACTCACAATGCAAAAAAGGAATACTATGCCAAAAGAATTCATTATTTGCAATTTAACGCAAATGCGCTATTTACATATGTAGCCCAATTGACAAAACCCAATACTACACCCCACATGGACAAAGATGCTGAAAAGAGAAGTGAAGAACTTGCCAAATTCTTTCATGAGAAAATCGCAAAAATCATGACCCGATTTCCTAACAACAATCTTCCTGCCAAACCCATCCCCAATATACGGCATGCCACTTTCAATTCCTTTGATCTCACCGGCTCCTTAGAAATTGAAAACACCATTAAAAAAATGAAGCCAGCCACACATCCTAGTGACACTATTCCTACAAAGCTCCTCATATCTATCCCTGAAATAATTGCTCCACACATTGCTAATATTATCAATTGCTCTCTTACCCATGGAGAAGTTCCTACACCAATGAAACAAGCCATCATTAAACCCATACTAAAGAAACCCAAAGCTGAGCCCTCTGACCTCTCTAATTACCGGCCCATTTCCAATCTACCTTTCCTAGCAAAAATCCTTGAAAAAATTGTAAACACACAACTCACAGATTACCTGGAAAAGCATAATTTTCTCGCTCCCACTCAATTTGGCTTTCGTAAGCATCTTAGCACCGAAACCCTTCTTATCTCACTCACCAACGCCATCCTCACTGGGCTTGACAAAGGGCACTCCTACCTCATAGCCATGCTTGATATATCGGCAGCATTTGACACCATAAACCACAATATCCTCATTTCCCGTCTCAGTGAAATAGGTATAGCTAACACCCCACTGCGCTGGTTTGAATCCTACCTTCAAGATAGACAATACAAAGTCTTCTTCGGGGACAAAGAATCTCAACTATACAACATAAACCATGGAGTACCCCAGGGTTCTGCCCTATCTTCTACCCTTTTTAATATATACATCCTCCCCCTCTGTCACCTCCTTTCTGAACTTGGGCTCTTGTACTTCATCTATGCTGATGATGTACAAATTGTCATCCCAATTACTGACTCCCTGACCAATGCCCTCAAAAAATGGGAAACTGCCCTATCAGATATAAGCGCACTCCTCACCAGCATCAGCTTAGCCATCAATCCTAACAAAACCGAACTCATGATAATCTCCCCCAACAAAGGCAACAACAATGAATCCTCCACACTCTCACCTCTCCCTTTAGCCATCTCTACTGAACATGTCAAAAACCTAGGCGTCACTATTGACAGCCATTTTAATTTTAAAAAACACATCAATAATACTATAAAAGATGGATACTTCAAACTGCATACCCTTAAGAAACTTAAACCCCTCCTATACCAATGTGATTTCCGCACAGTGCTGCAATCCCTACTATTTGCTAAACTCGACTACTGTAACGCCCTCCTGTTAGGCCTCCCCAATTCCACCATCCTACCGCTGCAAATGTTACAAAATGCTGCGGCCCGTATCCTCACCAATACAAGAAGGTCAGATCATATCACTCCCATACTTAAAGAATTGCATTGGCTACCAGTTGCTCAAAGAATCACCTTCAAAGTCCTATCTCTAATACATAAGACCCTATACACTGAGAACATGAACTGGCTCAATAACGCCATACAGTTCCGCAAACACTCCAGAACCCCCAGACCGCAACACGCAGCTACACTCCAATTACCCCCTCACAAAACTACCAGACTCGACACAACCAGAAAACGTGCCTTTGCCTTAGCTGGCCCCTCCTGCTGGAACAGTTTGCCACCTGACCTTCGTCAGGAACTATGCCCAAAAAAATTCAAGCAGAAACTTAAAACATGGTTATTCTTAAAAGCCTTCACATAAAGCAACCACCTTCACTTCCAGCTACTCCCCCCTTGCTTCTCCCTGAGACCAAACTTATGTAAATTTGTAATTATGCATTATCCTTCGAGTTACATAAAGTACTCCTCTCTAATATCTCTATAAAGTTGATGCCTAGTAATCTATTATAACTAATTTATTTAATGTATTTATCATATGTATTAACGTTAATATATTCTTCTTAATTCTTCCTCTTATTTTCCCTCTCCCTCCCCTTCCCTGTTTGCATTCCCTGATCCAATTTTTCCTTGTTATAATCTCCTAATGTCCTTTCTAAGTTGAATATTAATTGTAAAGCACTGCCGCTATTTTCTATCTGTTCCAGCGCTGCTGCTAAAGTTTTGTTGAATGTACACCGACATGATGTTACTAAACGAATGTCGGTATATAAAGAACCTCAAATAAATAAATAAAATAAAATTATCTAAAAATTATCAGCCAGCCATTACCTCCCATTCTCTCTGTTCAAAGCAAACAAGGCCACTATTCACATATGATGAATCCAAACTTGCTCTCTTCATATCAAATTTAGCACCCTATTCCCCCCATCTCCAATGTGCTGGCACAATTTTCAAAATCACCCATTGCATGTCTGTACAGGAATGTCCCTGTTCTACAAAATAGGACACAAATCTGTGCCTCCATTTTGTCAGTAGTCAGGCAAATCTTAATTTCAATTAAACATTCTGACTATATGTTTGGATATCCCAAAGTAATAAAGTCCACATAGGCAAAAAAATAATGTATACTACAAAAGATGATCTGCATGTAAAGTTATTTATAATGGGATAGACTCTACCCATAGTAGATATAATATAATCTTCCCTGCATCTTCAGCCCATGCCAATCACAACCCTGGCATTTAGGAGTAGCCTGATCTGGAGCCAGCTGAAAAACTTAGAAGAACTAATTACTTAATCTCAAATATCTCAGCCCCTTGAAAAAGCAAAACATATAGGCACATCAAAAGCAGGGTGAGTCCACTGTAAGACTAACCAATGTCCGTGAATAAATCTGCATATTTGTGCTGAAGTAGTTGAATATCTCAGCACAAATGTCTGTCTACTAAACTGTTCACAAGCCATAGGTTGCAAAAACAAGCTCTAACTTTTGCAGTTTTGACACAAGATGACCAATATCCTCTCTCTAGGAATCTATTCACCATTACTTTAGCTTGAAGTTTAAACTCATCTACATCTGAGCACAGTATTCACTATTTTAGCTGTTAATTTCTATTTTATGATATGATTGTAACTTCATTGCTTTTATTTTATTGAAATGTTAACAGTTGTGAAGGCTATGCTGAGACAACAGTATATAAATGATAATAAACCTTAAAAATTGTCCCAATGGAATGATGTTCTTAGTTTGTGGCATGAAAGCTCTTAAATGACAGCACATTATTTCATTCATTAGCCTTCTTGAAAATCACGGCTTTGAGTTCATGCTGGTGTTTAAAAAATGTATATCCAAAAAAATGATCTCTCATGGTAATTAATGGTAAACTTCAATGTTCCAAAAGAGTTTAGCCAAGTGCGGAATTCCACCAATGACATTGCTGAACTTTGCCACACTACAAACACATTATCAATATATCACTTAAAATATTTTAGTTGCTCTGTCCATCTGTTCTATGCAATTAATTTTGTTTCAAAGGTTGCCACAAAAATAGTGACAGCAAAATTGGTGTATCATTGTGCTCCTAGCTAAGTCCAAAAATCAGCTAAGTCAATAAGGTGTAAACAATCAAGTATAGTCCACCATAAAATGGAGGAAAATTCAATATCCTTTATTCAAAAATGGCTGCCAAATTGCAGCTAAGAAAAAATAAGGTTGCCATAAGATGATGCAGGGGGAACCAAGTCCTGGCCCCGATACGAGCAGTGTTTCACAGTAACACTGTCTCAAGGGGGCTGTAAGTGAATAAATGAAAGCTAAAATGAATACATGGAACAAAAAAAAATAAAAATAGGCAAAGTAAATGACAAAATCGTACTTACAGGCAACATTAAAGGATATTTTTCAAAGAAGAGCACTGCACAAACAGCTACAGTGGTTTATCTAATGAGAAAACAAAATTAGGAATCTATGCCAGGTAGAGAAATAAGAGAAGAAAGGAATAAAATAGGGTCTAATGGGGGCATAAACAGGTGGTGAAAATAAATGTAAACAAACCATAGTCAGCTGTGGAACAAATTTAATACTTCGGGGGTGCTGGCAAGGCAAATACAACTTACAATAAGATTAAGAAAAAGTTAGGAAAAGTTAAGAAAAAAATAATAAGAGATCATAAAAAGAAAAAAAGAAAAACAAGCCCTGCAGACAGCAGCTAAGCAAATAGCCCTTAAGAGACTTACCAAATGGAGATGTTTTAGATGCAATGATGCATCTAAAACAGGCAACAATCAGACTGAGCAAAGAACAGGAATATAAAGCTGAAAAAAGCATTCCAAAATGTCATGAGATATGATTTGACCAATGAGGGATCTAGGCAATAGGAATAAACAAATAGCAATAGCAAACAGAAAGGTTAGACACAAGAGAGCCACTCAATCTTTTGGTTAAAGCCAGTGAGGGTTAACAGTCTGGAGTTAGAATATCCAGCATTGTTCATGACATTGCTGGAAACTAAACAAGTTGCCACCACGGGGATGGGGAGCATGGATTTCAAGAACAAAAACTTAGATCAGAGACAGAATGTTGAAATTGTAGCCAGTGAGAAACAGGAGCAGCAGTGTGGGAATTTCTGATGTTACAACAATGTTCAAAGATTCTGGTTTTGAGACTTTGAATGGCGCTGTGAGTTTGTAGACCTGAGTTATCCTTATTTTGTTTTTAAGGATTGGAGAATATTGGCCTTGAAAGAAAATTTAAGAGAATCCCCTGAAGAAGATTGTGGATCAATCGAAACATGAATCATGTCGGGTTTATCTTGAAATGCAAAGTTTGAATTATACTTCATGAGCCTTTTTGGACATATCTTACTAAGCGGCTAAGTATTCGGTTTTCCAACATTTTTCAATGTGGGAATTTTAACGGTTTTGAGGTAGTTTAAAGGTGGGAATTATAGCACTTTTTTAAGAGTTAGTTTGAAGAAAAAAAAGATTTTTTTGGGTGGTTTAAATGACGGGTTAACAATTGGATATAAAACCTATATGGTATTGGTGCTGTTGGATGTAGTTCAAATTGATTCAATGTATATTGGTCCCAGGTTTAATCTTACAAAAGGAGAATTTGCTGCAATGTTGTCTTTAAAGAAAGAACAATCTATCATTATTAAAAAAGCTGACAAAGGAGGTTCAGTAGTTGTTCTGAGTAAAACAGCTTATGTTTCAAAAGTGTTACAACACATACAAGATCCAACTAAGTATGAAGTGTTGAGCAGAGATCCCACGGTTGAATTGCAGGAACACATTACGATATTGGTTAACGAATTTCTAAATCTGGGTTGTCTCACCCCTAGAGAAGCGCGTTATCTTGTTGTTGAACATCCGATGGCTCCCACGATTTATATGGTCCCTACAATCCATAAGGATATGGCGGACCCACCAGGACGTCCAATAGTAACTACTATTGGTTCTCTCCTGGAGCCTCTGTCTACTTTTGTTGATGTAGTGTTACAGCCTTTCGTGTCTCAATCGAAGTCTTTTTGCAAAGATACAAAACATATGCTGGTGAAACTTGATGAAATAGATAATGTGCAGGATACCCTATTAGTCACAATGGATATCCAGGCATTGTATACCAGCATCCCTCAGCGGGCGGCTCTTAATATTATAGAGACTACTTTAAATAAACGAGTACGGCCACATCGCATCCCCACCACATTTTTGATGCAGTTGACAGAGATAGCTCTCTGCCAAAATGTTTTTATGTTTCAAAAAACGTGGTATAAGCAGATACATGGAACTGCGATGGGGGCCACTATGGCCCCCAGTCTGGCTAATCTTTATGTAACACAGTTCGAAGAGTCTTGTTTATATGATGCTGTGGAATTTCTAAATGTCTCACATTGGACTAGATACATTGACGACGTGTTTTTTTTGTGGCACGGTAATCAAGATACACTTATGCATTTCTTGAATTGGATTAATTCTTTGGACAGTAATTTACAGTTTACTATGGTATTCCATCAAGAGCACATTGATTTTTTGGACATTCACATTTCTAAGAATGCTAATAAGTTGGCAACTACGATTTTCTGTAAACCTTGTGAACGTAATACCCTGTTGCACTTTTCCAGTTTTCACCCTTATCAGTTGCGGAAAAATTTGCCAATAGGGCAATTCTTGAGGTTAAAACGAATTTGCAGTACTGGGGAGCAATTTCAGCTACAGGCAGAACAACTAGCCATAAGACTTTTACAACGTGGATATCCAATACGATATATTAAGACTGCTTGGAAAAGAGCCACAAATGCACAAAGATGTTGGTTATTGTTGGATAAAACCATTGATAATTCCTCCCCTTTGGTCTGTACAATTCCTTTTTCTGACAGAGCTGCCTCTATTGCACGTTCAATCCTATATCATTGGTCTGTTTTACGATTGCATAATGATCTGTTTCAGAACAACCCTATTATTGCCTACAGTAGAGGACGCAATATTGGAGATACAGTGATACATTCGTTTCTACAAGAACCATCAGAAGATATTTTACCACATGGCACCTGGCCATGCACAGGATGTTCGATGTGTAACCAAGCTATTACTGGTGAGACCTGGACAGAGGCAAGAGGGTATTTACATACTGCTCATCATTATACTGATTGTCGGTCTACTCACGTAGTCTATCTTATTGAATGTCCGTGCAGACTCTGCTACGTAGGAAGAACAAAAAGGATGATCCGCACACGTTTAATAGAACACCGCAGCTGTATCACTACAGAAAAACTGACAGCTCCTGTGGTAATGCATTGTAAAGAGTTCCAACATTCATTTGACATGTTGCGATGGAGAATTTTAGAAAAAATTCAACATCATCCCCGAGGAGGAAATATCAATAAAGTTCTCAATACAAAAGAACAGCAGTGGATTTTTAGGTTAAACACCGTCAGCCCTGCTGGGCTTAATGCTTCCATTGAATGGTACACGCTCATTTAATTTCAGGGGCGTGGAGGTTGTCATTTGACAGGTAGGAGGAGCTGTATGACGTCAAGGTTTCATTTAAAGCAGGGGTTCCGGGAGATACCGGAAATGCCACGAAGAATGCTGAA
Organism: Rhinatrema bivittatum; assembly: GCF_901001135.1. Lineage (NCBI taxonomy): Eukaryota > Metazoa > Chordata > Amphibia > Gymnophiona > Rhinatrematidae > Rhinatrema > Rhinatrema bivittatum. The sequence goes on from NC_042621.1 coordinate 203,711,375, forward strand.
GCGCCATTTTTGAAAAGAGTTCAACAACTGTGTAAGTACTAGTGCGCTCAGACGGCTGTTTCTCTGATAACTATAGTTCACGCATAAACTTTCTATGGATTAGCTAAGACTTTTTAATGCTGATGTAAATTGTTTTGACGCAGAATTACCACCCTTGAAGAAGGACTGACAGATGGTGAAAGCAGTCCGAAACACGGCTCCGTGTCGGGTCATCAGCACTGCGACTATTGTTAAGGCTTAAGATTGATAATTTTCACATACTGAAGCGCTGAAAGTTAAGTTGAAATCTTCAATGTTGGATTTGCATAAAGCATGATATTACCTCAGGCTAAATACTGCCTTGTTTTGGTGAATTTTAATTGCATAAGAGAAAAATTCTTAAAAAAATAACTTTACTAATATGACCTATGATTATTTATAAGGCCGAGTTGATTTGGCGAAAGCCCAGACGAGGAAGCCTCGTATGATGGTCATTGAACATTGTTAGCTGTGCAGCGTCCACAATATCTGGTTTAAGGTGAAGAGCACTGGGTTATTCATCATCATTGGCTTACTCCCAATACTTTTCGTTTATAATTTGAAGTCCTACTCTACTGTATTTGAGGTTATACCGTCGTTATATAGATGACATACTAATTGTTTGGGAAGGTGAGGAAAGTGTTTTTGGATCTTTCATGACGTGGCTAAATGCATGTGATGTGAATCTGAAGTTTACTCATACTTTTGAGAAAACTTGCATTTCATACCTTGACATTTCAATTGTCTTGCAGACTACAGGTTTCAGTTTTTCGATGTACCGCAAGCCTACGGACAAAAACACACTGCTCCGTTTTGACAGCTGTCATCCTTATCTTAAATCTAATTTGCCATATGGGCAATTTTTAAGATTAAGGCGATTGTGCTCTAATTTGTCTGACTACAAATTGAAAGCTAGGAGTTTAACCCTTAACTTTCAACAAAGGGGATATCCTTCACAACTTATTAAAAAAGCATACAAATGTGCCCGGTGTATGCTTATTAAAAAAGCATACAACAGGTTTCCAACAGAGCCACCTGTGTGCTGCCTTTTTCTCCTCAGGTATATAAACTTCAAAACATTATCAAGAAATTTTGGCATGTTGTGAGTCTTCACACAGAATTAAAGGATACTCCTAGATTTGCCTTTAAACAAGGCAAAAATCTTAGAGATCTTGTTACATGTTCAGATTTCGCTGATGAGAAACTGCGCGATACATTGGAAAACACAGTTGTGAAAGGACATTTCCCCTGCAATAAATGCAGTGTTTGCAGTCAATCCTTTTCTGGAAATTTTTTACCATACTTTGGTAAGGGCCGGTTTAGTTTTAAGTCCTTCACAGATTGTCAATCAAAGGGTGTGATCTATGGACTGTGGTGTCCGTGTCCTTTACTTTATATTGGCAAAACTATGCGTAGTTTGAAAACTCGGATAATTGAACATAAGAGTGCTATTACACGCCAACGAGTTGAGGCACCAATAGTGCTACATTGTTTACAATTGGATCACTCGTTTGAAGTTTTGCAGTTTGCTGTTATTGAAAAACTGATACCTAGTAACAGAGGGGGCGATTTTGATAATTATCTATTGAGAAGGGAACAGAAATGGATACATTATTTTGACACCGTAGCTCCTAAGGGCTTGAACAGAGAAATCGATTGGTCCGTTTTCTAGTCCTTTGCATTATGGGAGTAGTAGTTTTACAATCAATGCATTGTGGACGGGATTTCCGGTGACGTAGGTAGGGATGGTCAGATTTAAATGGAAAAGACAAGGGTTGTCTCTTAAGACGCGGTGGCGCCATTTTTTTAATGTGTTGGAGGAGACGAGCTGCGCTGTCTGGGTGAGTTTACTTCCCTGTCTTTGTAGTTATGAAGAAGTTTTCCATGCATTTAGGATAAGTGTTTTAACAAGTGACACACATAATTTTTCTGTGAGTTTATAGACCTGAGTTATCCTTATTTTGTTTTTAAGGATTGGAGAATATTGGCCTTGAAAGAAAATTTAAGAGAATCCCCTGAAGAAGATTGTGGATCAATCGAAACATGAATCATGTCGGGTTTATCTTGAAATGCAAAGTTTGAATTATACTTCATGAGCCTTTTTGGACATATCTTACTAAGCGGCTAAGTATTCGGTTTTCCAACATTTTTCAATGTGGGAATTTTAACGGTTTTGAGGTAGTTTAAAGGTGGGAATTATAGCACTTTTTTAAGAGTTAGTTTGAAGAAAAAAAAGATTTTTTTGGGTGGTTTAAATGACGGGTTAACAATTGGATATAAAAAGCTTTGAGATAAAAGAAAAATTTAGCAATATGACAATAAATGATTAAATATAACACATCGCTTTAGAGGCTGATCACGGCTTGTGGCCCATTGTGCGGCGAGAGGCTGCAGACTGAAATTATAAAGCGATCATTCATGATATTGTCATTTGCTTTCACATAAAAAGTGGTTTTATATAATTTAGGAGTTGGGGTAGAATTATAGAATTGGATCAGTTGTTTTATGCCATAAAATGCCCATGTGGTTTATTCTATGTAGGCAAGACAACTAGAAAGGTGAAAACAAGGATAATGGAACACTGCAGCCAGATTCGTAATAATGTTGAGACAGCCCCCTTGGTGGGTCATTGGCGTGAGCATGAACATTCGATTGAAGATCTGCTGTTTTTTGTACTCCAAACCATTACAAGTAGAAGGGGAGGGGATGTGAATAAATTGTTAAGGGTAGAATAAAGATGGATTTTTTTCTTTGAAAACCTTGATACCCATGAGTATGAACGATCAGGTAGCTTTGTCTCTGAATTGCATTTTTTGATTGGGTGTTTTTCCATGGGATGTGGTGGAGAGATTTTTTCTGGTTTTTTTAAGTTGTTGTGCCTTTTGGAGACAGCTGAGAAATGGGTTGTGGAAACCCTGATGAATTGGAGCTTTTGGATTTTTATGGCCGCTTTAATAAGGTGTAATAGAGAGCCCTTTAAATGACTCCACCTCTTGATTACGTTTGAGGTGGATGTAAGAACATTGAGGATTTGCAGCTTTTTCATTGGCTGTGGCCGTGTTTATAAGGTGTAATGGAGAGCCCTTTAAACTACCCCATCTTTTGGAAACAGCTGTGAGATGCATCGTGAAAACGCTGAGATTTTGGGAGCGTCTTTTTGAGCATCTTTGGTGGTGGTAAGATGTTTTGCGTTATGTTTCTCTTGAATAGGAGCTATAGTTAATCTTTAAGGTACGGTGGCTGTTTCCTTGTGATTTTTCAGTAAGGAAGTAAGAAGTGAAAGCAGGTTGGTGACGTGGAGTATTTGAAAAATTGGGAGCATCACTGTAAGCGTCTTGGCAGTAGGTTTTTTCATAGAATTCTTTAATAGTTGGTTGTAAAGGTTAGTGAGATTTAATTCTGAAAAGCTAGGGGCATTTTTAGTGTTTTTCTGTGATGGTTGTGTTTTTTTCTAGAAGGGGAGAAACAAAGATGGAATTGTGGAGACAAAGTTTTTTCTATCTTCTGTGTGGAAAGAGTAATATGCTTTGAAGGCTGAGGTTAGTATATTGGTGCTGAATGAATATTTAATGCACTTTTTTTTTTTTAACAAAGAATAATCTGTTGGGAAATAATGAAATAATTGTTATTGGAATTTTTTTTGTAGTGAGGATACATTTGGGTGAATTGCTGGAGAAGATCATTGAAGATTTTTGTACTATGCTCCCCTGAAGCAACCTATTGAATGGCAAAACATGTTGGGAGTGAAATGTTGTAAAATGGGAGTGTAACAATTGTATCATTACACAGAATCAAAAAAATGTTTACATTTGTATGAATGTGTGCATGAATGAGTCTTAATGGTGAAAATTTGATATTCACTCTATGTGTCCGATGATGAATAAAAATTGAACATTTTTGAAGATGTTTTGACAAAATGTTTTGTATACAATAAAAATTTTCTAATGAATTTATGTCACTATTTATATGTTGTGTTAAACGTATGTGATATATTTAACTGCCATTTTTTTGAATCATAAGAATTTAAAGCAATATCAGGCAGATGTAGTATTGTGCACTGGCCGCAGTGCATAGCTCAAAGCATGGATGGACACGCATTTTGGAGAAGCAGCCATAACCCCCAATGCAAAAACGGAGGTTAGCAAATCCAAAATGTACACCCAACCGCCCACATAGATAATAGCACTCATCGCATGTAAATTCATGGTGATGAGCGCTATATATTCCCCTCAATGCAGGAAAAAAAAATTGCACCCAATCCACACATTTGTATGCCAGAAATTAATGCAAGCACAGAGCTGGCGTTAATTTCTGAGCGGTCAAAATAAAGTATACAGAAAAGCAAGGAAAAATGCCCTGGAATTACAGAAAAACAGTATTTGCTTTTCTGTACTTCCAGGGCTGTTCCTGATTGATCCCTTTCACTGACATGTGACAGTGAAGGGACCAAATCAGCAATAAGTGAAGGAATGAATAACTATTGAAGTGTCACAGGCAGTGAAAATGGCCAATCGGAGGCCAAACCTTGGTGGGAAGGGAGCTTAGGGCAGATCAGACATGGCCATGTCTCCTAGACACTTGAGGTGCTAGGGACGCATTAGATACGCACATTTTTCCCTAGCGCAGCAGGTCATTTGAATCTACCATTGGGTCCCTGGGAGAGGTTGTTGGGCGCATGTTAAGCAGCGGCCTGATTATGCTGCTATGAGGCGAAATACTGAATCCCTAGAGAATCAGACCTTATTCTTAATTTGCGTCTTCTCAATTTTCCTCACACTCCCTTAATTGCCTGTCAACATCTTGTTACTATTTAAAATATAAGCTGGGTCTTGCTGAGGAACATTTACCTTCCTTTTCTAAAATGTACTATTTACTTAATTCTCCACAAGACCCTTCTGGCATTTCTCCTGGTCTTTTTTTTGTTGGTTTTTTTTAAAGAGGATTTTAATTTGATTTTCTCAAGCAAATCAATGAGGTTTATAAACGACCATGCCATTTTACTAATCACTTGTAGGTCCGAATATGAGAAACACCTTATTATGAGGGGTTTTTTTTTGCTAATAAGGATGCTTTGTTCTTTGGTAATAACATGCATTTCCTGATGTCTCTCAGCAGACAGACTAGACAGATCTTTTTCTCAGTTCAGAGATACTATGTTAAGCTTGGGTTGTGAGTTTTTTTCTTCGCTATCCAGCTAAATGTTTGGAAAAGTTAGATGGTAACAGGTTTGTATTTTTTTTGTTTTTAATATCTTACGGGCCAATACAGTAAAAATGTGGGAGAGCGGGCGAGCGCCTGCTCTCCTGGCGCACACACAGGCCACTCTCCTGTGCACGCGATTCAGTATTTTAATTTATTAAAATTAGGCCCACGTCCCTAGCGCCTCTTGACTGAAGCGGCGGCTGTCAGCGGGTTTGACAGCCGACACTCAATTTTGCTGGAGTCTGTTCTTGAACCCGCTGATAGCCACGGGTTCAGAAACCAGACGCCAGCATAATTGAGAGTCCGGTTTTCGACCCGCCAGCCGCAGGCCCATTTTAAATTTTTTTTATTTTTTACACTTCCGGGACCTCCGACTTAATAATATCGCCATGATATTAAGTCGGAGGGTGCACAGAAAAGCAGTTTTTACTGCTTTTCTGTGCACGTTACCTTTGGGTAGGCGCTAATTTCTGAAAGCAAAATGTGCGGCTTGGCTGCACATTTTGCTTTCTGAATCGCGCGGGAATACCTAATGGGGCCATCAACATGCATTTGCATGTTGTGGGCGCTATTAGGTTTGAGGGGGTTGGACACGCGTTTTGGATGCACTATTACCCCTTACTGAATAAGGGGTAAAGCTAGCGCATCCAAAATGCGCGTCCAAATGCTGGCTAACAGTGCACTCCATCGGAGCGCACTGTACTGTATCGGCCTGACATAGTAAAATTGCTTCTAATTCTGCCTCTTTTCCAGAGTCTAATGAATAGCAGTGAGGCAGATATATTAGATATGTCAAGTTGTTTCTTTATGTATTTCCTGTTTGTTCTATTATTCTTCTCTCCCTTTGTAGTGGGTTATGTATAGAGTAATTACTGTACGGATTTTTTTGCCAAAATTTTATTGATCTTATTGAAAATTTTCATATATTACTCTAGTATTTTCTGAACAAGACTTGTGCATATATTTGAAAAGTATAAAGACAAAAAAACCCCAAAAAACTGGCGCTCTTAAAAATCAGGCAACTAACGCAAGACCATGTTTGCCATAAGTTTAGCCAAAAAAGGTAGGCGTGATATTGGTCTATAGTTCATTGGATCAGAACAATCACTCCCATTTTTTTTTTTTTTTTGTTGTTTTCAAAGGAGTGACATAACTGAGGCTTGAAGTGAAGATGACACCACATCTTCAGTTAGTGATAAATTAACTATCACTAACGAAGGATAACATCCCTAGTAACTTAAGATTACTACATTGCACACATTTAAAGGCAATATGAAGGATTGATGTTCGTAAAGGTCAGATACTTTTGAAACAGACATGCTCTCAAATGAGTTCTAACATGGGTCATTTACTTGGGACACTTCTATGCCATGATGCAACAGGATCAAAAGTTAGTTACCAAGTTGGAAATTTTAGATGAACAGATTACAAGAAATCATTACAGCTAAAAGAAATTGATACTTCATTAGATCTCCCTGGAGCATGCTGTTTGATATGCCTGCTCTTTTCAACAAACTAACCGCCTCATTTTTCAAGGTGGGTGTTAACCACATGTTCTTGCATGAAAATGCTGCAATATTTCCTTAACCAGTGTCTGTTTGTCAAAGATCTTTACCAGCATTAGTTCTTTCAGTGACTGCAGAATAAGCATTTATGGGGATAAAACGGTATACCATTAATAAGGCTATCTATATGAATTCATATTGTTTGTCAGAAAAGTTCATATGGCTTACACCTGTTCGCTCCCTTTGTTCACTCTCTCAGTCTATTACAAATTCCCTCATTACAGAATAATCAACTTCAAAGAACCAGATTGAATGCATTTTTAATTATGGCACTAGTACCTTTGAATTTACCATTGTGCCTTTGACAAACAGAATTCTATCTAATTTCATAAATTAGTAAAGGCATCCATTTATGCAGGCTTTTGCAAGTAGAGAATGTCTTAAGAAAAGCTCTTATAACAGTACAGCATGCATTCATTATATTTAAATGTATTGTATGTTTTATGTATTTTGCTTTGTTTTCATGTCTTATGAATGTACAAATTGTAATCCGTACTGAACATTTTGGGTTTGCGGAATAGAAGATTTAAATAAATATCTAGAAAAGTAGCAAATTCTTCATTTAGTTTTTCTGATATTTCCTTGCCCTCCCTGACCAATCCTTTTGTATCTTGGTCATCTAGTGGCCCAACTGACTCCCTTGCAGGCTTTTTGCCACAAAGGTACTTAAAGGATTGTGTTGCTTGTTTTTATCCTATACCAAACTTTCAAATTCTCACTTAGCCTAATTATATTTTTACATCTAACTTGCCAGTGCTTAAGCTCTTCCCTATTTTCATCATTTGGATCTGCTTTCCTTTTTTTTTTTTTTTTACCATTCCTATTGGTATAAAAACGATCAGCTAGGTGGACTTTTCACTTTACTTTTTCCCAACAGAAGGCCACAGCTATCTTGCAATCCAGTATGCGATGAGCAGCCTGCTCCTTATGCACATGTAGGCATGAGAAGAGTACCAGAAAGAATCAAGATAGAAATCAGACACCACCTCAAGCAGCAACTGGATATATGAGTGTAAAAGTCCTACCCTGTTCTTACTAACATAAAAGGTACATAAGTCACAAAAGCTTGGAGCTCACTAAGAGTAGACTGAAATGAACATCAAAAACATGACATGCCAGGTCAGATACTGAAGCACACAAGAGCCTTCAGGCTAGGAGGCAGCTTTATCAACTGGGTTAAAATCAATCATTTTCTTGAACTGCAGTAAGCTTTAGGGGTGGCTTCAAGTGAAGCAAATGACAAACCTTACAAGAGGTCAGGCAAAATTCAGGGTCCTTCCAACAGTGTTGGTATTCACAACTGCACTAAAGTATCGAACCACAATTTCCAAACCCTTGACCATTCTTCCAGCTTTTTCCAAGTCCCCTTTCATTTTTTCCTCTCTGGATTATCTACCTTTTTACAGATTACATAATCTGCAAACAATTTTGTCTTCAAATCTACAATGTCACTAATAAAAAAAACAATGTGATGAGAACTAGTCCTAGCACTGTGCTCCAGCATATTCTATTGGTCACTAGCTTCAATAGAATGGACTCCATTAATCACCACTAAATTCTGGTGCTCAACCAGTTTCCCACCCAGTTTAAGCTTTCTGTCCTATCTCCATACTGGCTAGTTTCCTACCAGTCATCCATACAAAAATAGTCAAAATCCTTACTTAAGTCCAGACAGGCAATATCCACAACCTCCCTGATCTTCCTTTTTTGTCAGTCTTAGCAGGATCACATTTATATACAACAGATCTTCAGAAACTAAGAGGTGAACTTTTTTTGAAAAAGAAATTACTTATTTTTTCAAATCATTAACAAAATTATGTAGAATTGGATAAGTAATGGAAGTTTTCTTCTGCAATCTTCTACCAATATATAATAGGCTTACCTACCAACCAGTAGTATCTATCAGGGCCAACGGGTGTACATATGCTAATGGGCAGGTCATGTTGCTCTAGCAGCCATGTGGGCTAGAAGGATACTCTGTATGGTTGGCAGCAAGAGGCCCATGGTCTGGGAGAAGGTGGCTGCACAGGATGTATGGATGAGGCCCACACATTGGGCAGAATGTGAATAATGGGTAAAACCAGTCAGTGACCAAATCTCCTCCATTGAAATTTCACTGGGTGAGAGCTAATATATTTATAATGTTCAATCTATAACATACATTTATTAGAATATTTGTTTGCATCAAATGTCTTGCTTGTAAATTAGAAAACATAACAAATCGGTGGTTCCCAAACCTGTCCTGGGGGACCCCCCCAGCCAGAACCAAAGCCTTAAATTTGATCTGACAATAGACTGGTAGCCAGTGTAAGGCTGCCAATACCAGGAGAAATGTGTTCTAGTAATGAGCCATATACCAAGCACGTGGTGGAGTTCTGAATTAATTGTAAACTTTTTAGGTGTGATTTCAAAAGGCCCAGAAAGAGAATATTACAGTAATCAATTGCTGAGATAACAGACTGATAGATCTCAAGTGGTCTAAGCAAAAGGAGTATATGTAGCTTCTAGTAGGAGGTTTGAACTAATGATAGGCACATACTTTAAAAATGTTAGTGTTTTGATGTATTCAGGCTAAACAGCAATATTAGCAACAGCTTAGTGAAAATTTGTGTAAGATTTAAACATGGACATAAGTTTCTATTACATTTTTGAATGATTTCTCATGTCTGACAATGAAATTTTTCAGTGCTTTCAGCCAAACTAATCACTCAATCTGTGGAAGTCACTGAAGCTTTAACAAAATGAGATTTCAATCCCAAAGAAAAATGTTTATTTCCTGTTGCTATGAGACAATGAAACCAACTTACAGATGTTTAGTTGTTTTTGTATGTGAAGGTTCACAGTTCCAGAAGATTCAGATACAGGACTAAACAATGGTTTTAGAACCATCTATTTTGTAAGCACTACAGAAAAAAAAATTGTGCGTACATGCTATCCTTGTTTTATCAGATCCTAAACAATTCATAAATCTTGCAAAGTACAATATTAACTTCTGATTAAGAACAGATTTTCTAACTGTACCTCATTTACACTTGCTACTTCTGCCATCCAGTTTAAGTTTCATATCAAACATTTCAATACTGATGTCTACTTCAACAGGTCACATGCAGTGTTCACATATAGATATGTCTCCCCATTTACTTGTTATACATATTATCTAATGAGATTTTTCATAAAAAAGTAAAGAACTTTATAATGAAACAAGTGCTAGAGGATTTTTTAAAAATGTGTGGCAGATAAATTCAATACGAGATGAAAGTGTGATTCATAGGGGATTAAACATTGGAAGGGGGCCCACTTATCCATCAGATGGTTCCAGTATTAAAAGTACTGGTCCAGTCTCTTGGCTTAAATCTATCTGTATTAAACATGAAAAAAAATCACATGTTACAATCATATTTTGCCAAAAAAACAAAACACACCAGCACTAGTCTTGTTGATCCCTGCGAGTCGACTTGAAGAATTAATCCCCCGACAACGGCCGGTGTTTCGCGATGTATCTGTCGCTTCTTCAGGAGTCTTTATGCATGAAATGTCAAGAAGATTGCTGACAAACAAAAAGCAGAAACCTTGTCTCCAGCTAGTGCATGGGGTCCTATGCCTATGGCGCTGAAGAACCCCCACATCCACTTATTTAAGCCTTTAAAATAGTATGAAGCCCAATGCTTTGACCCACATCCTCTGGGCTACATCAGAGGGAGACCTAGTAGCCTTTATTCGACCAACTGCCCACCGATAAGGAACTCGGCCATCTTGTACACCCAGATCTTCCAAGTACTGGGAAACATGGCCACAATCATAACAGTTGGCAAAATCAGGAGAGTGCCCCACACACTTGAAGCAAATGTTGTGGCATCAGTGAGAGACATCTTACACCCACAGATGCAGTCCTTGATGGCAATGATAAACTGTTTCTTGGACCCAGGCATTTTCTCTCTTTTTTTTTGTAGCACTGAAGAGTGCTGACGAGGGGCTGCCAAGGCAGCAAGGCAGAGAAAACACTGAAAAAAAAAAATCCAAGAAGCCTAGAAGAAAATTGTTGAGAGGTACAGATCCAGACTGTAGCGTAAACGAAAAATAATTGAACACAAGGCAGCATTCCCATGTGAATGCTGTCAGATGACATCACCCACATTATGATTAATTCCACCCTACTCAGATAACCCAGGATCAAAAGGTCAAGCCTAGGATTAGGAAACAATTCAATTGGTCTATGAGGCATGAAAATGGAAATAGTCATCTTTGTGGGGGGAGGGGGGATATTAGACCACAATACCACCCATTAAACCCAGGGCCCCAACAAGATTTTATGGGCACCATAAAAAAATTATAGGGTTACTAGCAAATATAATGAACAGAAGTTGGAACAGTTTTACCACAAAATTCAACGCCAGTGGTAATACATTGCTAGAGTCTTTTCCAACCAGAGTTTGGACTACATTAAGAGACTTCCTCTGAAGAGGAAGACAGGGAATAAAATTATTTTGGCAATTCATTCAGGTGACTTATGTTTATAGTTAAGGCCAAATGCAATTAAATCTGCCAGTTTTAAAAACCATGATTGTAATTCAAAGCCCAAGAACACATTTTTCAATAATTTTCCTGCTTTAAAAAAAAAAAAAAAAAAAAAAAAAAAAAAAACCTTGCACTTGGGTCAAGCAGTTCTTTAAGTATGCCTGGCTGTTTTCTGCTAGATTGCACATGGAATTTGGTGGGCAGGTATAACACCACAACTTTCCAGAGGAATCCAGTCTTTTCCTGGATAAAAATCAGAGAAATACCAAAGTTAATGTGTCAGCCAAACTTTTCCCTGTATGTTTGCTGTTTAAATTAAACTCTTTTCATCCATATCTGTCATTGTGGCTTGGCATTTTATTTCTAATTCAAATAGAAATTCCATGAAAGATTTCAACTTTGAAAACATGCTACTTTCAACAACTGCTTTAGTGATAGGTAGGTGGCAAGGGTACAACAGAAGTTATGAACAGAGCACTCTGCTTTTGCCAGATCACATTTTTATTCCCCCCCTTTTATTTAGTTTTACACTCCATTTTTTTTCTCTTAGTTGCATAGATTAAATCTTTGAAGATTATGAACTTGAAAACAACTTGACAGAACTCCCAGAGGGCAACTGGAAGAATTAGTCTAACTTCTCTTGCCATTGATAGTTATATGCAAACGAGTTAATACTCCCACTAATAACTTGTATCAGGGGAAGATGTATTTGGATAGTCAGTGTCCCTTGTATCAAGTTACTTGTCTATTAATGAACAGCTTTAGCTATGCTGTACTATAAAGCAGGGGCGGCTCAAGGCAACCTGCTGCCTGAGGCGAAGGATGAAATGCTCCCCGCTCATGGCCCGGTGCAGGTGAAATCATCAAGGGAAGGAAGGCAATGAGAGTGAAGTGACTTGCGCAAGGTCACAAGGAACGGCAATAGGATTTGAACCCTGGCTTCCCTTGTTCGCAGCCCACTGCTCTAACCACTCAGTTTTTGGACCTGTTATTTTTTTGTTCAGTCTTTGGCATTACATTTGTTGCATTTCTTAATCGCTCAACACGATAATGGCCTGAGTGATGAATAATATGTACATAATAAAACAATGACAATATTAAAAGAAAGTAATACATACTTCAAATATAAATAAATTAAAACTTAAGTTAATAAAAAAAATGCAGATAAAAAAACATAGCACTGGGGGCACCGGAGAAATGTTTCATGGGGCAGGGTAGCCTTTGGCTGCCCAACTTCCTTTTTCTAGAAATAGGACTCCTCCGTTCCCTGTTGCGAGCCTCCCACCCTTCTCCAGGATCTGCCCCCTGGAGTGTGAGAGGTTGGTGAATGGTGGAAGTCTGTGGTGTGACACACTCTCTTAGGGCATTATATGCCCTAAATAAACCTTACAGCCTTTCATTCCCCCTTCCCTCCCCTCAAATTAAAATTTATGCATTATTTTCCATTTTAAAATGTATTAGCTCCCCCAACCTAAAAAGACAGATTACATATGGAAAACAGACATTCAAAGTACAAACTTCTGAAGTAAAATATCACTTACAACATATTATATAGGCATACACTGCAAAAATAAAAAAAACCACACTTTCAATAATAGTTTAATAGACTTAATAAACTACCTTTCTCATAGTAAATCAAGGCGATTTACTGGATCCCATATGTTATTAGGCCTATGGTAAAGTGCCTGCGGTGTGGACTTGGCCCAAAGAAAGCCAGGAATAAAGTGAACTACACTTCCAATATATGAAACTTTCCATATCATAACTGCCACTCAACCTATGAAAAAGCCAAAATACAAATATTACATCAGGCCCTAAAACACCAATTCTACACCTATTAGGAAAACAGATTAAAGCCAGGCTGTTGTAAATCCCTACACAAACTACATGCTCTCAGAATACCTAAAGCCTCAGTCACCCAAGCAGAACACAAACTACAGAATAAAGATCATAAAATAAAAATTGAAGCATGCAGACAAGAGTTGGACTGGAAATCACAAGAAGCCAAATTCTGTAAGCAATGAAAAGCAATCAATAATTAAAAAACATTAAACATACCAATAAAAAGAAAGCCAAATCTGCTGATAAATTCAGCCAATTAAAAACACATAAGAGTGTTTTGAAATATTTTATTAGTGTTTGTAGGTAATATTTTAAATAGTTTTAATTATTGGATGTGATGTATCTGCTAACGAGGATGATTAAAAATAAAAATCACACCACAAACTCTTCCACTCTCCATATCTGGGAACTATAGATTTCCAGTCCTCCAGAGACTGTTGTAGATTGGAGGAGGGTGCACAAACCTCTCTCACACACACAGGCTGCCACACCCCCACCCCTAAGCAGGCTGCCACTCCCCCCACTCACAGCCAGACACAGGCTGCCACACACCCTCCCCCCCCCCACCATCCCTAAGCAGGCTGCCCCACACCCTCACCCCCAAGAAAGCTGCCACTTTCCCCACCCCATCTCCCACACAAATTATTCCTTTTCCCATTCTTCTGCTGCCACCAACCTGGACTGTGGTAGTGGCACATAGCCTCCTTTCCTTTTCTTTGGCTGACACAGACTTGGGTTCCAACAGCACCTCACAGCCTTTTTTTTCCCTCTTGGCCGTCACCACCCCAGGGTTCCAGTGTTGACACTTGGGCTTCTTCTTCACTTAGTTCAGCCACTGCCAGCTTGAGCTCCAGCAGCAGCTTGCAGCCCCGTGCTGCCATTTCTTCTTTTTTATATAACTTGTTTATTCGAAAACCACAGAAGTCATACAGAAAGCATAAGTTATAATACAGAATAACTGGTTACTGCATATAAGTACATAGTGACTGTACTAGATACAGTAGAATAAAATTAAATTTCAAACATCCACAGATCTGTTGTGTAACTTGTTTGGTGATTATTATTTTCAAATAGTACCCTCCCCCCCTTTCTAGTTTAATAATCAATCTTCACCTCAGGAGGCTAAAAGCCAGCAGTAAATCTCTCTGATGCCATATCATATATGGATACCACAGCTTCTCGAACTTAGGAAGCTGTTTTCGCTTGATAGCAGTAAGCCTATTCAGATGGTAAATTAGAGCTAGTCTCTGGATAACTTTATTAATTGGCGGAGCGTTAGGGATATATTCTTTAGAGTTTGTGTGTCTGAGGTAATAAGCAAGCCAGAGATAGTTAAATTGAGTGTGTCTTTCCCACCCACTCAACCCTTGATTTTTAGGCAAGAGACACTCATTAAAAATCAATCAAGGTCTTATCTAAATCATACTATTGTACCAGCCTTTATTGAAAGTTTAATCATCCTCCTGTAGGACACTAGCTGATTAATTAGTAAATTTGCCTGTAAATTTAAAGTACTCTCATTCCAACTCCCTTAGTATACTAAACTTAACTAGGAACTCAATAAAACTAAGATGAAGGCAGCAGTCCAGCAGCAAGAGGGGGACTTTCCAGTCTTTTGCATTGAGTGTCACACGTATGATTTTTTACCCGGTGAGAGATTGTATGTGTGCACTCAGTGCAAAGAGCTCCTGGCTCTGAGGGAACAAGTCTGATCTCTGGAGGTTAGCGTAGCAGACTTGGAGAAGCTGAGGCAGATAAAGGTAAATTGATGAGACCTTCAGGGACATAGTAGTCAAGTCCCAAATCCAGTCTGGCAGCCCCAGTGCTGCCTTGGATCACAAAGGTCTCCTAGTTGGAATTCATCACCCTGGTGTAGCAGGAAATGATCCTGTACCAAGGACCTGCTCTCCAGGTGATGTATTATCCTCTCGCACTGAGGACAAGTCTCCCAGGGCTACTGCCCAGGAGGGAAGGATTAGGCCAGCCATCATAGTTGGTGATTCAATTATTAGAAATGTAGATAGCAAGGTGGCTGGTAGACATGAGGACCACCTGGTAACATGCCTGCCTGGGGCGAAGGTGGCAGACCTCACGCGTCACCTAGATAGGATTATAGACAGTGCTGGGGAGGAGTCGGCTGTCATGTACATGTGGGCACCAACAACACAGGAAGATGTGGGAGAGAGGTTCTGGAAGCCACATTTAAGATTTTAGGTAGAAAGCTGAAATCCAGACCTCCAGGGTGGCATTCTCTGAAATGCTTCCTGTTCCACGTGCAGATCCCCAGAGGAAGGCAGAGCTCCAGTTTCAATGCATGGATAAGATGTTGGTGCAAGGAAGAGGGATTTAGTTTTGTAAAGAACTGGGGAAACGTTTGGGGAAGAGGGAGACTTTTCCGAAAGGATGGGCTCCACCTTAACCAGAGTGGAACCAAGCTGCTGGCACTAACTTTCAAAAAGGAGATAGAACAGCTTTTAAGTTAGAACAAGGGGGAAAGCAGACAATCACTCAGCAGTGCATGGTTCAGAGAAATGTATCCTTGAAAGATACTAATGAAACAGGAAAGTCAGGGCATCCCAACAGAGAGGTTCCAATAAAAGCAAACATAGGCACATGGACTATGTGTGAAAAAAATCACCAAAGCTAATGATTTCCAAATTATCCCTAACAACTGAAAAGCAGGTTGTTAATACAAAAAAAACCACACTTTGAAATGTCTTCTATGCCAATGCCAGAAGTCTAAGAAGTAAGATGGGAGAGTTAGGTGTATAGCAGTAAATGATGTCATTGACATAACTGGCATCACAGAGACTTGCTGGAAGGAGGATAACCAATGGGACAGTGCTATATCAGGGTACAAATTAAATCGCAATGATAGGATCAACTTAGTAGGGGTGTGGCACTTTATGTCCAGGAGGGTATAGAGTCCAACAGGATAAAGATCATACAAGAGAGTAAATGCTCAGTAGAATCTATATGGGTAGAAATCCCATGGTGTTGGGTAAGAGTATAGTGAGAGGAGTATACTACTGTCCACCTCGACAAAATGGTCAGACAGATGATGAAATGCTAAGAGAAATCAGGGAAGCTAACCAATTTAGCAGTGCAATAATAATGGGAGATTTCAATTACCACAAGATTGACTGGGTAAATGTAACATCAGGACTTGCTAGAGAAAGTTCCTGGACATAATAAATGACTGCTTCATGGAGCAATTGGTTCAGGAACCAACAAGAGAGGGAGCGATTTTAGATTGAATTCTTAGTGGAACGCAGGATTTGGAGAGAGGTAATAGTGATCATAACATGATCAAGTTTAAACTAATAACTGGCAGGGGGACAATAAGTAAATCTACAGCTCTAAAACTAAACTTTCAAAAGGGAAACTGATAAAATGAGGAAAATAGTTAGAAAAAACACAAATGTGCAGCTGCAAAGGCTAAAAGTGTTCAAAAGGCATGGACATTGTTTAAAAATACAATGCTAGGGAGTCACGTGATGTGGTGATCTGGGATAGACGTGTCTGCCCCGGCTCCAGGTGACCGCCTCGAAATCTCTACTACATCTCTGGCATCCGCAGCTTTTAAGGCACATCAGGACGACTGTGAATTCTGCCTATGAGTATCGATCGATATATGAGCAAATCGCCGGTCACCATGCCTCCCAAATTGGTGAAAAAAGACAAAGAAAAAGCTAAGCCGGGAGAGGACAAAATGGCCGCCGCAGGGGAAAAACCGTCCGCTGGCCTAGCAGATGAAGAGGCGATATTGGCTTTAACCAACGCGGTAACTGCGGCCCTGGCTCATAAATTGGACAAGATTTCTGAACAATTGACTACGCTGCAAACGGCGCTAGCTGAACTTCCCCCGCGGGTAGAAACTTTGGAACTGCGCGTGGGAGTTGTCGAAGATGAGGCGCTAGCAACGGTGGGTAAGATTCACAAAATGGAGAAACAAATCCAGACCCAAGAAGATCGCATCGAAGATATGGAGAACCGATCGAGACGCAATAATTTGCGCTTCATTGGGATACCAGAATCTGTATCTGATCTGGATCTGGCAGGTCAACTCACCCAGTGGCTTCCCTCAGCGCTTAACATTCCAGAGCAGCTGGCTTCTTTAAAAATAGAAAGGGCCCACCGACTGGGAATCAAGGCTGGCCCGAATCAGCGTACACGTGTGGTGATAGCCCGCATTTTGGACTTCGCGGATAGGCAGAGGATCTGGCAAGCGTCCCGGAAGATCTCACCTCTCAAGTTTCAAAATGAACCAGTTCGCATATTTCAAGATTTTTCGGCGAAGGTCGCGGCGAAACGAAAGGAATTTGGCCCTGTGTGCTCACAGCTAAACAAGTGCGGTTCGCGCTGCAGTTCCCTGCTAAACTACGCATTTGGCACGAGGGGCAGACACAGGCCTTTGATTCTGTTCCTGAAGCGAAAAAGTACCTTCAATCCGCTCACCTCATGACACGAGAGGACGCCGGGGCGACAGCTTCATCTTGAGAGGCAGCAGCAGCTGATTTCTCGGCGACACGTCCTGATACTTGCAGGTTCTTCTGCTGATGTGCGGGCCTGGCCCAGGCTAGCTTAAGGTTGCTAACAGTTTTCAGTTTATTCTGGTTACCCTGGTGCGCTCCCGGGGAAATTGTCCCGGTGATTTATAATGCACACTCACAGCTGCAGTGGCGGCTTATTTTCTTGTTTTTTTTTTTCTCTTCTCAATAGACTTTGAGTTACCGGCCCCGGGGCGCCTCTTTCTGCATTGACAAGCTACTTTACCATTGGTTCCTTTGGGAATCGTTTCCAGTGGGGATACTTTCTTTTTGATATTATTGGATCGGATGCTGATCTTTGACTTTAATTGTTTTCTGATGAAGAGGTGGTCACCTGAACACATGGTTTGGCTCCTACTCTCATTACTGAGAGATTTGAATGGTGTGGAGTGTATGTTGGGGGGGGGGGGGGGGGGGGGGGGGGGGGGGGGGGGGGGGGGGGGGGGAATGGGCGCTCAGGGGAAATTTCAGTCCAAAAGGCAGCGGGTGCGGGGGTTAATGTTTTGCTCTTCTTGGTTTCCTGCATTGTCCCTTTACTTTGTTTATCTGCTCGGGGGATGTGCTCAGCTGGGGAGCACTCCCTTTCCTGTATTGTTTGTGCCTATATGTATAAATTGCTTTTATGAGTCTTACCATGGCACCTAAGGTGAATTACTTGAGCTGGAATGTTGCAGGGCTGGGTACACCGGTCAAACGGGAGAAGGTGCTAGCCAGGTGTCACAGAGATAAGGGGGATATCATTTTTCTACAAGAAACGCATATGGTAGATAATGAACATTCTAAATTGAAGAATAAAAAGGGGTACTCAAGTTTTCTTTTCTTCAGGGTCCAGCAAACGAAATGGTGTTGCCATTTTGATCAAGGGCTCTGTTCCTTTTCAATTGGAAAAGCAATGGTCAGACACTGAGGGAAGGTACATAATCCTTAAAGGTGTCTTGTATGGAGCCCCTATTTTACTAGCATCCATTTATGGCCCCAATAAATATGATCATGGGTTTTTTGCTCAGTTAGTAGCCCGGGTTTCAGAGGCGGGTTCCGATTCTGTTATCCTAGCTGGTGATTTCAATTGTTTGGCGGACCATATCTGGGATAAATGTTCATTAAGTCATACATCTCCATTGGGTAAGGGGAAGGGTATTTCCTTCTTATGTCGTACATTGCAGCTTGTCGATGTATGGCGGGCCCTTCACCCTTCTGAAAGGGATTATACTCACTATGCTAGGGCCCATCCATCTAAGTCCAGAATCGATTATATACTAATCTCAGAGTCCCTGTTCTCTGCAGTTGAGACTGCGACGATCGGGACCTTGGCTATATCGGATCATTGCCCTGTACTCTGCTCTCTGGGTACTTCTACCATTGCCCCCTCCTTGTTTCAATGGCGTATGCCGGAGTGGCTTGCCACGGATACAGCTTTCAGGGCGTTTTTGCTTGAGAGGTGGGAACAATATGTTGCGTATAATGGGCAACACATGGAGACTCCAGTCCTTTTCTGGGAAACGGCTAAGGCTGTTCTCCGTGGTGACATTCTTCAATATGCTATTCGGAAAAAGAAACAGCAGAACGCTCAAATTTTAACTTTGGAGCGGCAATTGAAATATTACAAAAATCAGTGGAATAAAGAGAACTCTACTCTTTGGGGAGTTAGATTTCGACAAACTCAGGTAGTTTTAAATGATTTACTACATCAAAAGGCCACTGGTAATTTATTTTCCTTTAAACACAAATTATTTTTACATGGAGATAAGCCTGGCAGGCTCTTAGCTCATCTGTCCAAAACAAAAACCCCTTCTAAATTTATTTCTCACATTAAGAAACCAAACGGCTCACATGCTATCACCACGTCTGAAATTGGGATGGTGTTCCAAAATTTTTATAAACAGCTGTATGCTGCGGAACCCCCAAACGATTTTAATCAGACTGCCTTTTTTCAGGATTTACAGTTGCCTGTACTTTCTGATGTACAACGGGACTCTCTTAATAGACCCATTACGTCCTTGGAGGTAGCGAAAGTAATATCTGATCTCCATTTACACAAATCCCCGGGGCCTGACGGACTGACCTCCTTGTTTTACAAATCCCTCAGTGACCAGGTTGTAACGCCTTTGACCACACTCTTTAACCACATGATCGCTAATGGGGTATTACCTGATACAATGAAAGTGGCAGCTATCACGATACTGCCTAAACCTGGGAAGGATCTGGCGGAACCGGGGTCATACCGCCCCATTTCTTTACTTAATCAGGATATTAAGGTGTATGCCAAAATTTTAGCAAACAGGTTAAAATTTGTTCTACCTGACCTTATTTCTCCTGAGCAGACAGGCTTTGTGTATGGTAGACGCCCAGTGGTGAACATTCGCCGCCTCCTGGTTGCTTTGGAGAGTTGTCATGCTTCGAAAATGGTTGATCCTTTACTGGTCAGCTTCGACGCTGAAAAAGCATTTGACCGGGTGGCCTGGCCGTATCTCTTTGCAGCCCTGGAGAAGTTTGGCTTTTCGGGATCTTATTTGACAGCGGTTCAACTAATGTATCGGGACCCCAAAGCTTTTATTTGCATTAATGGTTCCACATCTCCCTTATTTACTCTAGAGCGGGGCACGAGACAAGGCTGTCCTCTGTCCCCCCTTCTATATATTTTATCCCTGGAACCCTTAACCCAGAAAATACACCAGTCTTCTGGTATCACAGGTATTAAAACAGGCCCTATAGAACAAAAGATGATGTTATTTGCAGATGACATGTTAATGTTACTTTCCAATGCCCGGATGACGTTGCCTCTCTTACTTGAGACAATTCAGACCTTTGGCACGTTCTCCGGACTGAAGCTTAATCTCACTAAATCTGAGGCTCTAGATCTCACAGGTTCGCTTCAGTCAACTTGGCCGGATTTCCCCCTCCTTTGGGCACACGACATGATTAAATATTTGGGCATCAAAATACATAAAAACCCCATGTTTTGGTACAGTTGTAATATTACACCCTTATGGCATGCCTTTCAGTTAAAACTCCAAAGTTGGAAACCGCTTCCCTTATCTCTCTCAGGTAGGATTGCCTTGGTGAATATGATCCTGCTCCCTAAGCTTCTCTATATCCTGCAGATGGTTCCATTCTATTTGAAATCCAAAGACATACGCCTCTTATATAAGTTTTTGGGTGCTTTTTTCTGGAATTATAAAAAAGCCAGAATTGCTTTTACTACGTTAATTGCCCCAAAATCTGAAGGGGGCTTAGGCGGGGCTAATATACGATATTACAATATTGCTTGTTTATTGCCTACTTTACGGGAGTGGCTGGGCTATGGCGGATCATCGGACATCTTACGGTTGGAACAAGCAGCTTACCTTCCGAGAAATTTGGCTTATGTATTGCATTCTAATGGGGAGAACCTTCCTCGGAGCGTTTCTCAAGGCCTAGTTGTAAGGGGATTGCGGAACTGTTGGAAATTTCTTAGACAGTTCTTACATCTTGACTGGAAGGTATCCTATTGCCTGCCGTTGATGCATAACCCAGATTTACCAGCGGGTATCCCTGTTAAAACTTTGTCTAAATTATATGCAAAAGGTATTGTGGATTTGCTTCCATTCATGGATTTGCAAACTAATCGCCTTCGCTCTTTTACTTATTGTTGTGATACCCTTGGTTTTTGCTCCTCTGATTATCTCACTTATCTACAAATTGGTAGTTACATCCGGCATATGATACTCCCCTGTAAGAGAGCAATCACCAACGGACCCTTTCAGAGATTTATCCATCTTAGTGGTCTTAAAGTGGTAAAGCTGTCCATGTATTATCGTTACTTGCATGAGTCTTCCCGCTATACTATATATGACAGTAGTTCTGCGGCCTGGTCCACTGAACTGGGATGTGAAATTACGCCCAAGGCCCTGTTACTCAGTACCCAGACTGTTCAAAAGGCAGTTTTTAGTGTGTACATGCGAGAATTGCATTTTAAGATTGTTCTCCGGCTGCTTTTTTGGCCAAGGAGGGCTTTCCTTGCTGGGTTTGTCCAATCCGGGGCGTGTCCCAAATGCTCGCAACCCCATGCCTCTTTATTGCACTGTTTATGGGACTGTGTGGTTGTACGACAATTTTGGACTATGATTTCCCATTTTCTTTCTGAACCTTTCACGGCGAGCCTTTGTTTGCTGGGAATCTGTCATGCGCAAGGGACCAGGAGACCACCGCGGACATTGTTACTTCATAAAGTTCGGCTGACGGCCCTCAAAATTATTTTACGTCATTGGATCTCCGCTACACCTCCATCACTACTCGAGTGGAAGGATGCCATGTTGGACCTTTATCTATTGGAACGTAAATCGTTTCCACAAGCTTCACAGACCCAGCGGACCAGGCTCAGCAATATCTGGTCTCCCATTCTTAAAATGCTCCCTTTACCTGCTTCTGTTACCTCACTAATCTAGCTGTTATTCTTAATTTGCGGATTGTGGGACAGTGATCTGATGCTTGTTTATGTTTATCTTTATATCTTTATGTTTATCTTTATATCTTTATACCTATATGTATCCTTAACCCTTGTAGTCTAATGACGGTTGGGACTGATGAACACCTGAGCACTGTGGGAGGGGGGAAGGAGGAGGGTTGGGTGGGGACAGGAATGGGGATGGTGTGGGTGGGTATGTTTTGTTGCTGTTTTAAAGACAAGGGCTTTGCTTTTGTTTTTGTTATATGGTCTATTGTAACCTGTTGATATATACGAGGGTACGCAATTGTTGATGATCTCTCTTTTTCTTGTTCTTGTAAGTTGTATGCCTCGTATCAAACTTTAATAAAAACATTACAAATAAAAAAAAATACAATGCTAGATGTGCAGCCCAGATATATTCCATGCATTAAGAAAGTTGGAAGGAATGCAAAACGATTATTGTCATGGTTAAAAGGTGAGGTGAAAGAGGCTATTTTAGCCAAAAAAAATCCTTCAAAAATGGGAAGAAGGATCCATCTGAAGAAAATAGAATAAAACATAAGATTGTCAAGTTAAGTGTAAAACATTGATAAGACAGGCAAAGCGAGAATTTGAAATGAAGTTGGCCATAGAGGCAAAAACTCATAATAAAAACTTTTTCAAATATATCCAAAGCAAGAAATCTGAGAGGGAGTTGGGTGGACCATTAGATGATCAAGGGGTTAAAGGGGCTCTTAGGGAAGATAAGACCATTGCAGAAAGGATAAATTAATTCTTTGCTTCCATGTTTACTACTGAGGATGTTGGGGAGATACTAGTTCCGGAGATGGTTTTAAGGGTGATGAGTCAGACAAACTGAACCAAACCACTGTGAACCAGGAAGGTGTAGTAGGCCAGATTGACAAACTAAAGAGTAGCAAATCAGCTGGATCGGATGATATGCATCCCAGGATACTGAAGGAACTCAAAAATGAAATTTCTGATCTATTAGTTAAAATTTGTAACCTATCATTAAAATCATCCATTGTACCTGAAGATTGGAGGGTGGCCAATGTAAGCCCAATATTTAAAAAGGGCTCCAGGGGTGATCCAGGTAATTATAAGACCAATGAGCCTGACTTCAGTGCTGGGAAATATAGTGGAAACTATTCTAAAGATCAAAATTGTAGAGCATTTAGAAAGACATGGTTTAATGGAACACAGTCAACATGGATTTACCCAAGGGAAGCCTTGCCTAACAAATCTGCTTCATTTTTTTTGAAGGGGTTAATAAACATGTGGATAAAGGTGAACCAGTAGATGTAGTGTATTTGGATTCTCAGAAGGCATTTGACAAAGTTCCTCATCAGAGGTTTCTAAGAAAACTAAAAAGTCATGGGATAGAAGGTGATGTCTTTTCGTGGATTACAAACTGATTAAAAGACAAGAAACAGTAAGATTATATGGTCAGTTTTCTCAGTGGAAAAGGGTAAACAGTGGAGTGCTTCAAGGATCTGTACTTCGATTGGTAGTTTTCAATATATTTAAGTGATCTGGAAAGGAATACAATGAGTGAGGTTATCAAATTTGCAGATGATACAAAAATTATTCAGAGTAGTTAAATCACAAGCAGATTGTGATACATTGCAGGAGGACATCTGCTTTTTCACTAATACACACAGTGCCAACCCATCAAAACTTTAGGCTTTGTCAGTGCTGGCCACGCGAACTGAACCAAGTTCTTTAGCTTCACTGAAAAGCAGACCGGTTAGCCTGACTTCAGTGCCAGGAAAAATAGTGGAAAGTGTTCTAAACATCAAAATCACAGAACATATAGAAAGACATGGTTTAATGGAACAAAGTCAGCATGGCTTTACCCAGGGCAAGTCTTGCCTCACAAATCTGCTTCACTTTTTTGAAGGAGTTAATAAACATGTGAATAAAGGTGAACTGGTAGATATAGTATACTTGGATTTTCAGAAGGCGTTTGACAAAGTTCCTCATGAGAGGCTTCTAGGAAAAGTAAAAAGTCATGGGATAGGTGGCGATGTCCTTTCGTGGATTGCAAACTGGCTAAAAGACAGGAAACAGAGAGTAGGATTAAATGGGCAATTTTCTCAGTGGAAGGGAGTGGACAGTGGAGTGCCTCAGGGATCTGTATTGGGACCCTTACTGTTCAATATATTTATAAATGATCTGGAAAGAAATACGACGAGTGAGATAATCAAATTTGCAGATGACACAAAATTGTTCAGAGTAGTTAAATCACAAGCAGATTGTGATAAATTGCAGGAAGACCTTGTGAGACTGGAAAATTGGGCATCCAAATGGCAGATGAAATTTAATGTGGATAAGTGCAAGGTGATGCATATAGGGAAAAATAACCCATGCTATAATTACACGATGTTGGGTTCCATATTAGGTGCTACAACCCAAGAAAGGGATCTAGGTGTCATAGTGGATAACACATTGAAATCGTCGGTTCAGTGTGCTGCGGCAGTCAAAAAAGCAAACAGAATGTTGGGAATTATTAGAAAGGGAATGGTGAATAAAACGGAAAATGTCATAATGCCTCTGTATCGCTCCATGGTGAGACCGCACCTTCAATACTGTGTACAATTCTGGTCGCCGCATCTCAAAAAAGATATAATTGCGATGGAGAAGGTACAGAGAAGGGCTACCAAAATGATAAGGGGAATGGAACAACTCCCCTATGAGAAAAGACTAAAGAGGTTAGGACTTTTCAGCTTGGAGAAGAGACGACTGAGGGGGGATATGATAGAAGTGTTTAAAATCATGAGAGGTCTAGAATGGGTAGATGTGAATCGGTTATTTACTCTTTCGGATAGTAGAAAGACTAGGGGACACTCCATGAAGTTAGCATGGGGCACATTTAAAACTAATCGGAGAAAGTTCTTTTTTACTCAACGCACAATTAAACTCTGGAATTTGTTGCCAGAGAATGTGGTTCGTGCAGTTAGCATAGCTGTGTTTAAAAAAGGATTGGATAAGTTCTTGGAGGAGAAGTCCATTACCTGCTATTAAGTTCACTTAGAGAATAGCCACTGCCATTAGCAATGGTTACATGGAATAGACTTAGTTTTTGGGTACTTGCCAGGTTCTTATGGCCTGGATTGGCCACTGTTGGAAACAGGATGCTGGGCTTGATGGACCCTTGGTCTGACCCAGTATGGCATTTTCTTATGTTCTTATGTAATTTTAAAGAATCTACATTGGCTACCAATTAAGTTTAGAATCCTTCATAAACTATTAACAATCACTCACAAAGCCATACACAACATTACTCCTCTGGATCTTACAATACCTTTGCAACTCCACACCTCGGTCCGTCCAATTAGATGGGCCCAGAGAGGCACTCTTCATGTACCCTCCATCAAGACCTCCCTCAGTAAGAGAGCTATATCCGCCTCGGTCCCCAAGCATCCCTCCTGAACTGAGGCCGGAACGATGTCCAATCACCTTTAAGAAGAGACTTAAGACTTTGTTATTCGAACAAGCCTTCCCTTAACTACTCACTTCAGCCTTGGTTCTTATCCGCATCATGAGTACTCTATCCAACTTGAGGCCTTCATAGTCCTCCCCTATTTAATGTCCCTGCTTTTTGCCCAAGTTATACAGACCCAATTCTCTATACTTGCTTCACCCATTTTATGTTTATCAAGGTTACTTCTACCCTGTTCATTGTTTTAATCCAGGTTACTTCTACCCTGTTCATTGTAAAACAAGACTTTGTCTCTTATTTTTTGCTGGTTGTAATGTAAACCGAAGTGATAATTAATCTTAATTGAACCTCGGTATATAAAAAGTTATAAATAAATAAATCTTTTTTGAGATGTGGCTACCAGAATTGTACACAGTATTCAAGGTGCGGTCTCACCATGAAGCGACACAGAGGCATGACTACATTTTCCGTTTTATTCACCATTCCCTTTCTAATAATTCCCAACATTGTTGAGATTACTTACCTGATAATCTCGTTTTCCTTAGTGTAGACAGATGGATTCCGAACAAATGGGTATAGTGTGCTCGTGCTAGCAGTTTGAGACGGATCTTACGTCAGCACGGGTACATATACCCCCACAGGAAGTGAAGCTCTTCAGTAATCTTCCTTGCAAAAGCTGTTATGGATATATGTGTAATGACGCTCAATGAAATAGTGAAAACAGGATTCCCCTGACCGATTGATAGTAGCTGGAGACCCCCAGCATTCCCAACCGGAAGGCGTCGACACCCGGTAGAGTGGACGCACTCATGGAAGAAGTGATAAGGCTTACCTTGAATCGGTGAAACCAATGTATACAGGCAGCTGGGTGGGATGCTGAGTCCATCTGTCTACACTAAGGAAAACGAGATTATCAAGTAAGTAATCTCAACATTTCCTGTCGTGTAGCCAGATGGACTCAGAACAAATGGGATGTACAAAAGCTTTACTCCCGGACTGGGCGGGAGGCTGCCTGAGGACCGTGTAAAACTGCCCTTGCGAATGCTGTGTCCTCCCTGGCCTGGACATCCAGACGGTAGAACCTGGAGAAGGTGTGGAGGGAGGACCACGTCGCCGCTTTACATATTTCTGCAGGCGACAGCATCCTAGATTCCACCCAAGATGCTGCTTGGGCTCTGGTAGAATGAGCCTTTACTTGTAGAAGCGGTGACTTCCCGGCCTCCACGTAGGCTGCTCTGATGACTTCTTTAATCCTTCTGCGCAGTGGAGGCCATCCCGATGTGGCAAAGAAGCAGCAGGCTGCGAGGGCGGCCTCCGCTCATGGCAAAGGAACGAGAGTGTGAATGTGTAAGATTGTGAGCATGAGAAGTGAGAGAGAGTGAGCATGTGTGGGTGCATGGGTGTGGGTGCCAGAAAAGGAGCTATGTGAGAAGATTGTAAAGGCATATGTATGTGTGTGAGAGATTGGGAGCTGGTATGTGTTAAAGGGATTATGTGTATGTGAAGGTGCTTGTTTGTGTAAGGAAGAGCCTGTTTGAAGGGGTGGGTATGTGTGTGTGCGTGCATGCCTATGTGTAGGGGGGCTGAGCGAGAGAGGGAGCCAGTATGCAGGGGTATGAAAGACAGATAGCCTGTGTGAGAGAAAGGGAGCCTGTGTGGGGGTGTGTGCAAGAGAGGGAGCCTGTATGAATGTGTGTACTCAGAGAAAGAGAGAAAGCCTGTGTTGATGGGGGTGTGTATGTAAACTAGAGAGAGGGAGCCTGTGTGTGAGAGAGTGACAGAGGGAGCCTGTGTGTTGGGTAGTA
Organism: Rhinatrema bivittatum; assembly: GCF_901001135.1. Taxonomy (NCBI): domain Eukaryota; kingdom Metazoa; phylum Chordata; class Amphibia; order Gymnophiona; family Rhinatrematidae; genus Rhinatrema; species Rhinatrema bivittatum. The sequence goes on from NC_042621.1 coordinate 203,738,740, forward strand.
TTGAGAAGGGGTCAGTCTGGGAGTGGAGATAGAATGAAAGGGATTGAGCCTAGAGTGAGAGGGGAGAGATAGTGGCAGGTGGAGCAGGTGGAGAAGTTGGAGCCTGAGAGGGCAAAGTGAAAAGAGACTGGCCAGAGGAGTAGGGAGAGAAGGTGGAAGAGACACTCACAGTGAAATTCTATGGAAATTCTGCTCAAAATATTTAAAACTCTGCATCTTTAATAACTTTTCTGTATTACATTTTAAATTACTTAAAACTGTCATGATTGTGTTATTTTGACCAATATGAAGTATGCAGAATTTTAAATTTTTGCGCACTATACTCCCCCAGAAGTAATTTCTTAAACGAGGAACAGACGCCTCCCCCCCTAAGATACCCATTCAAATATTCCCCACAGCCCTTGCACAACCCCCCTCTCCTAAACAAATCATGTTTCCCCCATACACTCCAAGTGGATAGGGGGTCATTCCACTTCAGACATGTTCGGGAGTCACACCCCACATAATTCACAAAACTTCCATCATACATTTTAACCCATCTTTGAAAATTCCAACAGACAATTATCCTAATAGAACCAGAGAGAAGGCAATGACAAATAAGTATAATACAACAACTTTGCAAACTCTCTCTTATTTTAGGAGAAGAAAAATCTAAACTAAAATAAAATCAGAGGCACATTGTTGCAATAAAGACATGCATATGCATACATATTTTAACACGTGTCTCATCACCCAAGTGAACATTCTGGTATGGCTTGGGAAACACACACCAGCTCTCGCCAGCCTCAAAGAAGAAAAACAAATTCTCTAACAACCATGTGCTTAAGTGAGACATTCCCCATTGGCCAGTTGATTCATTAACTTTTTCACCGATTCAGTATGTTCTCAAAAACTTGTACCGATCCTTGATGCCAAATTCAGAGCCAAGCCCAGTACTGCAGAAAAAATCTCATTTAGCATTTTACCAACTCTGTCCAGACAAATGAATTCTTTGCGCATTACATAATATTTTGAGAAAAATCTTGAAATATCAGAATATTTTTATTATAGGTATCATGTTTTCTCCAGTATGCTTGTAAAATCAAGATATTGACGTGCATAGAGTTTAAAATGACCACACCTTTGGATTACCAATAGATTTTGGGCCTATATGATAAGCATGCTCAATTCTGAGAGGCCCCACCTGTGCAAAAAGTTTTAGCTCTGTTACAAGCCACTGCTCCAAGGTGTTTGCCAGCTCACAATATGGAATGTTCTCTGAAAAACCCACAAAACCTAAGTTATTTCTTCTAGAGCAATTTTCAAGCTAGTTGATATTTTCCTTTCTTTCACCGCTTTCTCCCAAGTCCACAATTCATCTTTCCAATTGTGTTGTATCATCCTTAATTACAGCAATGCGCCCCTCTGCTGCTTCCAGTCACCCGCCAAAATCAAACAGCTCTGAAGCTCACGAATCTGCTCAGATATGCTGTTTAATCTTCCATCTAGTGCAGCAACTACCACAGTTAATACTCTCATTTCTAGTGTATCTTCTACCGTGTCAGTGGGTGAAATCAGTTTTTGCAGCCTCTATTTTGTTCTCTGGCAGCTTAATCTTGTGTCTCCCCTATCTGGTTGTTTCAGTTGCCATTGCTTCCCCAATTATGAAAATAAATTTGTCCATATAATTACAGGTAGTCAGCTTTTCACTAGACTCTACAGTAGCTGATTATTACAGGGAATATAAGCTTTATTAGGGTTGGTACCAGAGATCGGTTGAATCGCATCTCACCAAGCCCACAACATGAACCCCTCCTCCCAACATCCCATATTTAATTCAACACCCAAAACCCATGTCTAACCAACAAGCTTTGTAATCTAAACCAGTGACTCTCAACACAGTCCTTGGAGGCCACCTGGTCAGTTTAGTTTTCAGAATATCCACGATGAATATACATGAGATGTTTATATACAATGGAGGTAGTACATGCAAATCTCTCAGGCATACGTCATTGTGGATATCTTGAAAACTAGACTGATCAGGAAGTCCCCAAGGACTGGGTTGAGAACTGATCTAAACTACCACACAAAAAAAAAAAAAGTAAAGCTGTAACCCAGTCATCAGACCTAGGTTCCCAAGGATTTACTGGTCAGTACCCAACCACCAAGTACTAACCCAGTTGGTTTTTGGGGAGTTTGAGCTTGCTGGCTATTCCATAGCCTGTTAAGAACATAAGAAAATGCCATACTGGGTCAGACCAAATGTCCATCAAAGCCCAGCATCCTGTTTCCAACAGTGGCCAAGCCAGGCCATAAGAACCTGGCAAGTACCCAAAAACTAAGTCTATTCCATGTTACCATTGCTAATGGCAGTGGCTATTCTCTAAGTGAACTTAATAGCAGGTAATGGACTTCTCCTCCAAGAACTTATCCAATTCTTTTTTAAACACAGCTATACTAACTGCACTAACCACATCCTCTGGCAACAAATTCCAGAGTTTAATTGTGCATTGAGTAAAAAAGAACTTTCTCCAATTAGTTTTAAATGTGCCCCATGCTAACTTCATGGAGTGCCCCCTAGTCTATTATCCGAAAGAGTAATAACCAATTCACATTTTTATCACCTCTCCCCTTGCCTCTGCAATTTAGGGAGTTGTTTGCAATACAACAAACTTCCAGCCCTGTTCCTAGCACTGTGACAGAATATGACAGCAAATAAGACCATTACACCCATCTGATCTACCCAATTCCAATATCACAGACCTCAGTTGATCTCTGGCTTTCCCTTATCTTCTTTGCCACTAGGAATCCTCTAGTGCTTATCCCATGTGTTTCTGAATTTGATTACTGGGTTTTTTTTCTCTTCCTCCACCACCTCCATGGATATTGTTCTATGAACCCATGACAATTTCTGGGAGAAATATTTTGTTATTCCTTCTAAACCTACCCCCTTGGAGTCTCATACCAAGATCTCGTTCTACAGCATTAGATAATCAAGGGGTTAAAAGGGGCTCTTAGGGAAGATAAGGCCATTGCAGAAAGAATAAATTAATTCTTTGCTTCCATGTTTACTAATGAGGATGTTGGGGAGATACAGTTCCGGAGATGGTTTTCAAGGATGATTCAGACGAACTGAACCAAATCACTATGAACCTGGAAGATGAAGTAGGCCAGATTGACAAACTAAAGAGTAGCAAATCAGCTGGATCGGATGATATGCATCCCAGGATACTGAAGGAACTCGAAAATGAAATTTCTGATCTATTAGTTAAAATTCGTAACCTATCATTAAAATCATCCATTGTACCAGAAGACTGGAGGGTGGCCAGTGTAACCCCAATATTTAAAAAGGGCTCCAGGGGTGATCCAGGAAACGATAGACCAGTGAGCCTGACTTCAGTGCCGGGAAACATAGTGGGAACTACTCTAAAGATCAAAATCTCAGAGCTTATAGCAAGACATGGATTAATAGAACATAGTTAACATGGATTTTCCAAGGAAAATCTTGCCTCACTAATCTGCTTCATTTTTTAAGGGGTTAATAAATGTGGATAAAAGTGAAATGGTAGATGTAGTGTATTTGGATTTTCAGAAGGCATTTGACAAAGTCCCTCATGAGAGGCTTCTAAGAAAACTAGAATGTCATGGGATAGGAGGAGATGCCTTTTCATGGATTACAAACTGGTTAAAAGACAAGAAAGTAGGATTAAATGGTCAATTTTCTCAGTGAAAACGGGTAAACAATGGATTGCCACAGGGATCTGTTCTTGGACCAGAGCTTTTCAATATATTTATAAATGATCTGGAAAGGAATACGATGAGTGAGGTTATCAAATTTGCAGATGATACAAAATTATTCAGAGTAGTTAAATCACAAGCAGATTGTGATAAATTGCAGGAGGATCTTGCGAGACTGGAAGATTGGGTATTCAAATAGCAGATTAAATTTAATGTGGACAAGTGCAAGATGTTGCATATAAGGAAAAATAACCCATGCAGAAGTTTCACAATGTTAGGTTCCATATTAGGAGCTACCACCCAGGCAAAAGATCTATGCATCATAGTGGATAATATATTGAAATCGTCAGCTCAATGTGCTGCAGCAGTCAAAAAAGCGAACAGAATGATAGGAATTATTAGGAAGGGAATGGTGAATAAAACGGAAAATGTCAATGTCTCTGTATCGCTCTATGGTGAGACCGCACCTTGAGTACTGTGTACAGTTCTGGTTACCACATCTCAAGAAATATATAGTTGCACTGGAGAAGGTACAGAGAAGGGCGACCAAGATGATACAAGGGATGGAACAGTTCCCCTCTATGAGGAAAGGCTAAAGAGGTTACGGCTGTTCAGCTTGGAGAAGAAATGGCTGAGCAGGGATATAGCAAATGTTGCTTACCTGATGTAACAGGTGTTCTCACAGGACAGCAGGATGTTAGTCCTCACAAATGGGTGACATCGAGGATGGAGCCCACCACGGAAAACTTCTGTCAAAGTTTAACAGAACTTTGACTGGCCCCTACTGGGCATGCCCAGCAAGGCACTGACCCTGCAGCCAGCAGGGGTCTCCCTTCAGTCTGATTTTCAAAGCTACAGGCAGTGCCTAGAAAGTAAAAATAAAACGAACCCAACACCGCGGGGAGGCAGGCGGGTTTCGTGAGGACTAACATCCTGCTGTCCTGTGAGAACACCTGTTACATCAGGTAAGCAACATTTGCTTTCTCACAGGACAAGCAGGATGGTTGTCCTCACAAATGGGTGAGTACCGAGCTGAGGATGTCCCGACCTGCACCAAATGTACCCAACGGTGTGCAGCAGGCACAACAACTGAGGAGAAATTTGGGAAAGGGCATCCGCACCCTACCGGGTAGGTGGAAGGGTGTTGGTACATCAGGTTGGAAAAAGGTTACGCAAGACAGACTGGCCGAAGATGGAGTCCTGTCTTCCAGCCTTGTCCAAACAATAATGGGCTGCAAAAGTATGGAGAGAACTCCAGGTTGCAGCTTTGCAGATGTCAGGAAGCGGCACCGATCGAAGGTGTGCCACTGACGTCGCCATGGCCCTCACAGAGTGTGCTTTAACACGGTCTTGAAAAGGAATGCCAGCGTGCTCATAGCAAAAAGAAATGCAGTCTGCCAACCAGGAAGAAAGAGCCTGCTTACCCACAGGTTGTCCCAACTTATTAGGATGGAAAGAGACGAATAATTGAGTGCTCTTCCTGTGGGAAACTGTACGGTCTAGGTAAAAAGCTAGAGCCCGTTTACAGTCTAGGGTATGCAGGGTCTGCTCTCCAGAGTTTGAGTGGGGCCTGGGAAAAAAGATAGGTAGTACGATAGATTGATTGATATGAAACTCCGAAACTACCTTAGGTAAAAATTTAGGGTGAGTGCGGAGTACCGCCCGGTCCTGCAGGAGCTTAGTGTAAGGCGGATAGGTAACTAGGGCCTGTAATTCACTAACCCTGCGAGCTGAAGTAACAGCCAAAAGGAATAACACTTTCCAAGTGAGATATTTCAAGTCACAGGAGTGCAGAGGTTCGAAAGGAGGTTTCATTAGACGACCAAGAACCAGGTTAAGGTCCCAGGATGGGGCCGGAGGACGCAAGGGTGGCTTTAGATGGAGTAAGCCCTTAAGAAAGCGTGTTACTAGGGGTTGCACTGAAATAGGATTACCCCCAATACCCTTATGGAAGGCGGCTACCGCACTGACATGCATTCTGATAGAAGAGGTTTTAAGACCTGATTCAGAGAGATGCCATAAATAGTCCAAGAATTTGGAGATTGGACAGGAAAGGGGATCAAGGGACTGAGAAGTGCACCATGATGTGTACCTTTTCCATTTGTATGAGTAAGACTTTCTTGTGGAAGGCTTTCGTGAAGCTATCAGGACCCGAGAAACGGAATCTGAAAGGTTAAATGGTTGAAGGACTAACCTTTCAACATCCATGCCGTCAGGGACAAGGCTTGGAGGTTGGGATGGAGGAGGCATCCGTCGTTTTGAGTGAGCAGATGCGGGTCCTTTCCCAGAGGAATGTGCCTGCGGATGGAGAGATCCTGGAGTATTGGAAACCATACTTGGCGTGGCCAGTAAGGTGCTATCAGGATCATGGTTCCTCCGTCCTGGCGTAGCTTCACGAGAGTCTTTGACACAAGAGGGAGTGGAGGGAATGCATAGAGCAGACCGGTTGTCCACTTGAGGGAGAATGCATCCCTCGGCCGAGAGTGCTGGCTCCGAATGAGAGAGCAGTAATCGTCCACTTTGTGGTTCTGAGGGGACGCAAAGAGGTCTATGCGGGGAGAACCCCACTTGTGAAACAGAGAGGTCGCTACCAGAGGATCGATTGACCACTCGTGTGGGTGGAAGACACGGCTCAGCTGGTCTGCCAATACATTGTCTACTCCCGGCAGGTAAGTGGCCCTGAGGTACATGGAGTGGGAGAGGGCTTCCGCCCAGATCTGCGCAGCTTCCTGACACAGAAGGAAGGAGCCTGTGCCTCCCTGCTTGTTTATGTACCACATGGCCACTTGGTTGTCCGTCTGGATTAAGATTATCTGATGAAAGAGATGATCTTTGAAAGTGCGGAGCGCATAGCGGATTGCTCGAAGTTCCAGGAAATTGATCTGGTGTTCAGCTTCCTCTTTGGACCATAACCCTTGGGTTTGAAAGTCGTCCACATGGGCTCCCCAACCGATGTGAGAAGCGTCGGTGGTTAGGATTACTTGCGGATCCGGTGGAAGAAAAGGTAAGCCCTGAAGGAGGTTGACCTGAGTCGTCCACCAGGTTAAGGATAGGCGCAGCGCTTGTGTGACTGTGACTATGGAGGACAGAGGCTGAAAAGCTTGAATCCATTGGTGTCGTAGAGTCCATTGTGTTACTCTCATGGCTAGTCGGGTCATGGGAGTGACTTGAACCGAGGATGCCATGTGTCCTAGGAGAATGAGGAACTGGCGAGCCGTGGCAGTGTTCTGAGACTGGAGCTGGCGAGCCAGGGACATTAGGGTGTGGACCCTCTGAAGAGGAAGGTAAGCCTTTGCCTGTAAGGTGTCCAAGTCTGCTCCAATGAAGAATAAGGTTTGAGACGGGACTAAGCAAGATTTCTCGTAATTGACAAGAAACCCTAAGGAAAGGAGTGTTTGAATTGTCAATTTTAGGGAGGATTGAGCTATCTGTTGGGTGGAGGCCCTGATTAGCCAATCGTCCAGGTAGGGGTAGACGTGGACACCTTCCTTCCTTAAGAATGCTGCTACCACTACGAGACATTTGGTAAAGACTCGTGGGGCAGAAGCCAGACCGAAAGGTAGGACACGGTATTGATAATGGTCGTGGCCTACGAGAAACCGCAGATATTTGCGATGGGATTGTGTGATCGCAATGTGGGTATAAGCGTCCTTGAGGTCGAGAGAGCACAGCCAATCCCCTCTTTGTAGCAGAGGGAGCAGCGCGCCTAGGGTTACCATTTTGAACTTCTCTTTTTGAAGGTATTTGTTGAGGGCTCAAAGGTCCAAAATGGGACGTAGTCCCCCTGATTTCTTTGGTATTAGGAAGTATCTGGAATAGAATCCCTTGCCTCGTTGAGAGGGAGGAACGGGTTCTATAGCATTTGATTGCAGAAGAAGACACACTTCCTGTTGTAATTGAGCCAAATGGGTGGATAGACTCCACGCTTGAAGAGGCGGGGAGTCTGCCGGAAGAGTTATGAAGTTGAGGTGGTAACCCTGTGCGATAATTGTTAGCACCCACTGATCTGAGGTGATCTGCAACCAAGGTTGTAGAAAATGGTACAGTCGACCTCCTACAGGAATGTTTGGAAGAGGGGTTTGGCATGTGTTCCCTACAGGGGAGTCAAAGGCCAACCGCAGGCCCAGGAGGAGGGGCTACAGTAGGCCTTTGTTTCCTAGGCTGACGCGGCTGAGGCCTAGTAGAGGATCGAGCTGGACGAGGCCTGGCCGATGGAGGGTAGTAACGGCGTGGCCGAAAGAACGACTTCTTAGAGTCCTTCTTAAGTGGTTGTTTGGAGGAAACCTCAGACGGAACAGAAGAAAGTTGTTTCAACGTCTCGTGGTGATCTTTCAATTCAGCTACTATTTGCTGAATTTGTTCTCCAAACAAATTGTCCCCTAAGCAGGGTAAATCCGCTAAACGATCCTGGACCTCTGGGCGAAGGTTGGATGACTTTAACCAAGCCCAACGTCTGGCCGAGATGGCAGTAGCTGAAACCTTTGTGGAGGCATCGAAGATGTCATAAGCCGTTCTGATCTCGTGCTTCCCCGCTTCAAACCCTTTGTTAAGAAGGGCCTGAAGCTGTGGCTGGTATTGGTCAGGTAATGTGTCAGCAAAATCTTGCATCTGTTTAAGGATGGCTCTGTTATATTGCGTCATGTAGAGTTGATATGAGGCTATGCGAGAAATCAGCATAGCTCCATGGTACACTTTCCGTCCCACACTGTCTAGGAATTTATTGTCCTTGACTGGCGGAGTGGAGGAGTGTGGCTTGAGACGCTTGGCTTTTCTTTGTGCGGACTCCACCACAACAGAGCGATGATCCAGTTGAGGCTTTTGAAAGCCTGGTGCTGACTGGACGAGGTATGTGGAGTCAGCCTTCTTGTTAACTGGTGATACAGATGAAGGAGATTCCCAGTTTTTCTTTAAGAGATCGAGAAACACCTGATGAATGGGGATGGAAGCGATGATTTTTGGAGCGTCCAAAAATTGAAGCAGTTCCATCATCTGGTGTCTGTCATCGGTCTCAGATTGCAGCTGAAAAGGTACAATTTCGGACATCTCCTTTACAAAATTAATAAAGGAGAGATCCTCTGGAGGAGATCTTTTTCTACTCTCTGTAGGAGAAGGCGGTGATGGTAAATCTGTGTCTCAAGATGTATCATCACCCCAAGTATCATAGGGATCACTTGGGGGTTGAAGCCACGATGGACCTGGTTGAGGATCCGAAGGCATCGAAGGAAACCTTGGAGGAACCGGTGGTACAATCGGTACTGGGAACGGCATCGAGGGTTTCGGTGCTGCCGATGGAGTCTGTGCCGATCTTGGAACCGATGGAGCCAAAGGATAAATCGGTGGAGATATACGAGAAGGCACCGATGGGACCACCCCGGAAGGGGGAATCAGGAACGGTGTTTCTCCCGCCGATGAAAATCCAGTCGGAGACGATGGCGCTGTCGGTGCTACTGGAATTATCGATGGGAGGGCATGTACAAGTGCCTCCATACGTTGTAGTAGCGGTGCCAGCGCTTCCACCAAAGGTTCGGTGGTCGGTTCCTTCCTCGGTGGCGGAGTCGGTGCCGGGGTCGATGCCGGTGGCGGTGCCGGAATCGGTGCCGGAGACGGTGCCAATGGAGGTTGGAATCTTTGCATCGCTTTCTCGATGGCCTCCTGGACCAGCCGGTCCAGTTCTGCCCGGAGACCAGGGGTAACAATACCCGGCTCGACGGGAGAGGGAGGCTGAGGCAGAGCCGGAGGGACCACCGTAACCGGTGGGATCACGGCTCCCACACCCCGAGAGGGTGAGGGTTTCCTTGATGCCTGCGAACGAGACGTGGACGGTGCCAAGTCTGAACGAGGCCTCTTAGTCGGTGGCTCGGCTTGTTCAGAGGTCGATGACTGTGGATCCTCGACAGGCCGAGACTTGTGCCGTCGATGGCGATGCTTGTCCTTCCGGTCTCCTCGCCCATCCGGGGAGGGGACAGGAGTCGACGGCCGAGAAGTCATCGATGGTGGACGGTCACCGGAGGGTTGACGATGGTGGTGCAACTTCGACGGTGCCGGTTCCGATGACGTCGATGCTATCGATGGCGTTGGGGTGGGTGCATGGAAGAGGAGCCCCATCTTCTCCATCCTGGCTTTGCGACCCTTAGGTGTCATTAGGGCACATTTGGTGCAAGTCAGGACATCATGCTCACTACCCAAACACAAAACACAAACCCTATGGGGGTCTGTGATTGACATAGTCCGGGTACAATCCGGGCATCGACGGAACCCCGTCGCCATGGCTTAAGGCCAAATTTAGTCGCGGGCTCGGTAATTGCCAACAGGCCTCGAGGGCCAAATTCGACGGTAGTCGAAGAAAAAAGGCAAAAAACTTACCGGTTTCCGCGGAGGTGACAAAAATTTGTCGAAGGGAGACCCCTGAGGGGCAAATTTTCTTCGGAAAGAAAAATACCGAATTCCTGTCAGGAACGTGGTAAGAGAGCTCCTTTCACCGCGTGGCAACTGCTGCGCGGAAAAAAGAAGACTGAAGGGAGACCCCTGCTGGCTGCAGGGTCAGTGCCTTGCTGGGCATGCCCAGTAGGGGCCAGTCAAAGTTCTGTTAAACTTTGACAGAAGTTTTCCGTGGTGGGCTCCATCCTCGATGTCACCCATTTGTGAGGACAACCATCCTGCTTGTCCTGTGAGAAAAGAGGTCTTTAAAATCATGAGTGTTCTAGAATGGGTAGATGTAAAATCTGTTATTTACACTTTCGGATAATAGAAGGACTAGGGGGCACTCCATGAAGCTAGCAAGTAGCACATTTAAAACTAATCTGAGAAAATTCTCACTCAATGCACAATTAAGCTCTGGAATTTGTTGCCGGAGTATGTAGTTAGTGCAGTTAGTGTAGCTGGGTTTAGAAAAGGTTTGGTTACATTCCTGGAGGGGAAGTCCATTAACTGCTGTTAATCAAGCTAAGGGAATGGCCTGTGATACTACTGGCATCTGTAGCAGTGTTTGGGTTCTTGCAAAGTTCTTGTAGCCTGATTTGGCCACTGCTGGAAACAGAATGCTGAGCTTGATGGACCCATGGTCTGACCCAGTATGGCAATTTATGTTCTTTCCTACTTCTTGTGTCTTATTTAAACCTTTGAGATATTTGAATGTTTCTATCATAGCCCTCTCTTCTCTCAGATATACAAGAGGTCCTCGAATATAATGGTTTTTGGTACATATCTGACATTTTGGTAGCCTCTCTTTGTACTGCTTCCAGCCTGTGTATATCCTTTCAGAAGCAGGTCCTCCAAAATTGGACAATATTCTAGGTGAGATCTCTCTGCAGCCGGCTAACAATCAGAACCTATCCCAAATGGAGTTTAAGCCTTTTTTTTTTGGCTACTGATGTTCTCTCCCACCTTCATCCCAATTTTCATTCCTTCATGTCCATCTGCAGAACCTTATCTTCCCCAATCACTGCAGTGAGTGCTCTGTGGCTTAGTAGCACAAATCATCTCTCTTCAGAAACCAACAGTATTGTGATCCTGACAGAGCCAATAGAATTCTCTAAAGCAATAATGCTTGGAATTCCTACTCCCTTCTGGAAGCTATGACTGCTGCCCTCTGAAACTGAAGTCAGGTCCAGGAATCATCTAGGGGCTCTCCCATGCCAGTACTACTGGGACCATTTGGCCAGTCCAAAAATATTTACATATTGTACCCCACCCTAAAATGTGGAAGGGCAGGTAAATTTTAAATAAAAAGATGAATTATACATAGTTTATTTATGCAATGCAAAACAAAAAGCAATTAGAAATCACAGAGAATACTAAAAGCTATAACAACCAAGATCTCAACATTTCACATCAAGTTTTAAAAATGAATTCTGCAAGTAAAATCTTATTCAGATTTTTTATCCTTCAAACTCAAGTTTTAAGTCACCTCTTGACTTTCCTATTACATAAACTTTTATCTTATCAATGTAATTAGAATGCTGTACTGAATTTTCTACTTTGCTGTATGTTTAACTTCCTAAATGTTTAACCAATAAACCAAAAAAAAAAAAAAAAACCCAAGCGGCAAGAGGTTTAGTGACATTAAAATCATTCCTATAGTGGCACAATTTCACCATCAATTCACCAGGATCTTTGAGCTCTTGAGAGAAAGGATAGGCAAACATACAGTACTGACCTTGAAAACCATCCCATTCTGTGTAGGCCAAAACTTTGATCAAGAAAGATACCCAATAGTTAAGGAGAAAAAGCATATTGGGAAAACTAAGTAAAAAACTAAATACCAAAAACTCAAAAAATTAAGTATAATTAGTTGTGTTTTACAATAGCCTTAGTAATCATTTTGTTGTTTACAATGAATTGAAAACTAAGTTTCCATAAAGTCTCATGAGGCTTGTAAAGCAGCTCAGCAGATGGAAACCAAATACACTGACAAGTTTGTGTATCTTCAAGTCTCAGAAAGGCATAAAGCCAAAAGACAACCCCAGAGAACATACTGTATTTACTCATACAGGGAAAACCACTATTACGTCTATTCTAAAACCAAAATTGCATCCAAAAGAATTTGATAGCCCTTACATTGTAACATGCTTAAAAAGATCACATCAGATTTTCGGGTTGTTTCTTCTTTATCTACAGATGTGAAAAGAAAGAATACTGCCTTATTTCTAAAATAGATACTTCAATTTGATTTAAGTTGACCACACAAGTTCATTTATAATCACTATGCTGTCTGAAATAGCCTATCTGAAATATAAAAAGTAGCCAGACAGAAAAGCACTGTCCGATGGGCAAGCTGTAACAACCATCTTACATAAATACAACATTACTTTGCACAGTAACAACTCATAACAAAATGTATTCAATACAATATATTCACTAATATATCAAATATCTTAATTATACCACATACAATATTTTATTGGGAGTAACAATCATCCAGTGGCATATCACAAAACAAATTGCATTCATCCACAGAATTCAACATCCACAAAAAAAAAAAACAACCCACAATATATCTTTAAAACATTCCCAACATGTTTCACTTATTACAGTTCTTCAGGGAAGGAAAATGTTTTTCAAATTTTTAAATCTGTGAATGTAGAATGCAATATCATAATTTGTTCACTAATTCAACCAAGGTGAATACATTTCAATCTCTTTAGAAAAATAAACATTTATCAAAATAAATCCAGATATCTCCACCCAGAGGCCTGGAGCATTCTATATTTTATTCCATAAAGCCAAGAAGCCTTCTCAGATAGCAAGAATTAATAAAAAAAAACAAATCTTCCATTCTTCATATTGCTCAGTATTTTATTTCACAATGTAAAGAACTACCTTCTCAGATGGCAAAGGTTAAGCTGGTGAAAACCAAATCTTCCATTCTTCAGATCACTTACAGGCCGATACAGTACAGTGCGCTCCGGCAGAGCGCAGTTAACCTGCGATTGGATGCGCGTTTGACGCACTAGCTTTACCCCTTATTCAGTAAGGGGTAATAGCGTGTCGAAAACACACGTGCAACTCCCCCGAACCTAATAGTGCCCGCAACATGCAAATGCATGTTGATGGCCCTATTAGGTATTCCCGCGCGATTTAGAAAGCAAAATGTGCAGCCAATCCGCGCATTTTACTTTCAGAAATTAGCGCCTACCCAAAGGTAGGCGTTAATTTCTCCGGGCACTGGGATGGTGCACAGAAAAACAGTAAAAACTGCTTTTCTGTGCACCCTCCAACTTAATATCATGGCGATATTAAGTCTGAGGTCCCGAAAGTTAAAAAAAGTTTAAAAAAAAATTTTGAAATCTGCCCACAGCTCGCGGGTTGAAAACCAGACGCTCAATTTTGCCGGCGTCCAGTTTCCGAACCCATGGCTGTCAGCGGGTTTGAGAACCAACGCTGGCAAAATTGAGCGTCGGCTGTCAAACCCGCTGACAGCAGCCGCTCCTGTCCAAAAAGAGGTGCTAGGGACACGCTAGTGTCCCTAGCACCTCTTTCTGCCACAGGCCCTCATTTGAATACAGAATAGCACGCACAGGAGAGTGGCCTACTCTCCTGCAACGTTTACCGTATCAGCCCGTTATTGATTGCTAAGTCACAATCTGTTTCACCAGATGCCAGGAATTATCTTGCTTCTCTCTTGTCTAAACACCATTCAAGGGAAAATCTCAAGATCACTGCCATGGGCATGTAAACAGAACCTCGAAGGGTTGTTCCAGCAAAGAAGGATGCTCTAACAGCTCTCTTTAGGGGTATAAACATGCTCTCTCTAAATTACAAAAAAATATACAAAAACAAACATATCACCTTATCAAAATATATCAAAACTACAAAACAAAATAAATACAGATATTGAAATTCCTTAACAAGACCATGAATTTAAGCATGTGGAGAAACTTTCCCATGACTACACCACCATCTTTCCCCAAGGTGTCACATGTTACACGAACCTCAATTCAATATTAGTATATTCAAACAAAACAGTGAAAAACAAGCCAATCAGAAATCACATAGAAACATAGAAACATAGAAATGACGGCAGAAGAAGACCGAATGGCCCATCCAGTCTGCCCAGCAAGCCTCACACATTTTTTCTCTCATTCTTATCTGTTACTCTTAGCTCCTTGTTCTATTCCCCTTCCACCCCCACCATTAATGTAGAGAGCAGTGATGGAGCTGCATGCAAGTGAAATATCTAGCTTGATTAGTTAGGGGTAGTAGGGGCAGTAACCGCCGCGATAAGCAAGCTACACCCATGCTTATTTGTTTACCTAGACTATGTTGTACAGCTCTTGTTGGTTTTTTTTTTTTTTTTTTTTCTTCTCCCCTGCTGTAGAAGCAGAGAGCCATGCTGGATATGCATTGAAAGTGAAGTATCAGGCACATTTGGTTGGGGTAGTAACCGCCGTAACAAGCCAGCTACTCCTCGCTTTGTGATTGCAAATCCTTTTTTTTCTTCACCCCTGTCGTTGAAGCTATGCAGGATATGCGTGAAGCATCAGGTTTTTTGGTTTTTTTTTTTTTTTTTTTTCCCCCTGCCCTTGAAGCAGAGAGCTATGCTGGAAATGCGTGATGTATCAGTCTTTCTCCCATGCCGATGCAGGAGAGAACCATGCTGGATATGCATGGAAAGTGAAGTATCAGGCACATTTGGTTTGGGGTAGTAACCGCCGTAACAAGCCAGCTACTCCCCGCGTTTTGAGTGCGAACCCTTTTTCTTCTCCTTTGCCGTTGTAGCAGAGAGCTCTGCTGGATGTGTGAAGTATCAGTTATTCTTCTCCCCTGTCATTGAAGCAGAGAGCTATGCTGTATATGCATTGAAAGTGAAGTATCAGGCATATTTGGTTTGGGGTAGTAACCGCCGTAACAAGCCAGCTACTCCCCTCTTTATGAGTGCAAATCCTTTTTTCCATTACCTCTTGCTGTTGAAGCTTAGAGCGATGTAGGAGTCACAGTAAGCATGTGTATGTTTATTTAGTAAGGGTATTGTGTCAATAGCCATCATTCTGGCGAGTCACCCACTCTTCATTGGCGGCCTCTTGACTTTATGGATCCGCAGTGTTTATCCCACGCCCCTTTGAAGTCTTTCACAGTTCTGGTCTTCACCACTTCCTCCGGAAGGGCATTCCAGGCATCCACCACCCTCTCCGTGAAGAAATACTTCCTGACATTGGTTCTGAATCTTCCTCCCTGGAGCCTCAAATCGTGACCCCTGGTTCTGCAAATTCACATACAAGATAGCTAATTGACTTTATAATTTAATCCTGTAGGAAGATATCTCCTGTTTACCAATGATGTACCAACTATGAATCATAATAGCCATGCACAGGCCAAATTCTGACAGGCCCCAGGCACTGACACACAGCAAGAGAAGGAACTTTGCCCAGGTACTTTAAAACGTCACTGTGGAAAATGAAGAGACCTTGTCCTAATACACTGAAGGATACCTTATCAGATGTGCCAGTTCTGTGCAAATACAGGGTAGCCCATGGAAAAGTAGCCCACCTCCAATACCAGTGCACTGGAAGCAGGTTACTTTTCCATGGGCCGCCCTGTATAAAGTAGACAGAAGCAACGACTTAAGATACTAAATGTCAGGGACATCCAAGCAAGCAAGCAAGCAGAAAGACCCTCACCCTTAGCCTGACACAGTTTGGCATACAGACATGCAAGTTCTCTCCCTGGAGAAATGGGAGGGGGGAAAAGACCCTCCACCCACCACGAGGTTATGCATGACCTTATGCATATTTATCAGCTGGGAAGAATAACGTATGGGGGCAAGGAAGAGAAAGGAAGGCAAGAACAGACTTCTAGGGGAGAGAGCCATGAAAGAAATAAAAAAGCCCCCCCCCCCCCGGGACAATGATCCTGAAACCAAAAGGAAGCAGGGAGGCAAGCAATGGATCCCCGGAGGAAGAGGCGGCACAAATCCTGAACGCAAACCTGTGGAAAAAACCCAGAGAGAACCTGTGCGGAGGAGTCCCTAGAAGAGGAAAGGGAGCCAGAGGCAAGCCAGCCCTCCCTGCTGTTGAGAAGGGAGAAGGCTAGGTGTGGCCAGGTGATCGGAGAGAGGAGACCCCGGCTCAGGTGCAGAGTGACACAGAGTGAGACTATTGGTGTGACCTGAACTGAGGACACCATGTGTCCCAGGAGGATGAGGAAGTGGCGTGCAGTCGTAGAGTGCTGAGACTGCAGCTGGTGTGCAAGAGACACGAGAGTGAAAGCTAGCTGTCTAGGCAGTCTCCTCTTTGTAGAAAAGGAAGAAGAGAGCCCAAGGTTACCATTTTGAACTTCTCTCGCTGGAAGTACTTGTTGAGGGCACGTAGTTCCAGAATTGGACCAACACCCCCCCCCCCCCCCCCCGATTTTTTGGGGATTAGAAAGTACCGGGAATAGAACCCTAGGCTGTGCCGAGAGTAGGGTACTGGTTCTATTGCCTTGGACTGGAGGAGGGAGACCTCCTGTCCCAGAAGGATGGAGTGATCGGATGTTCTCCATGTCGGTAGAGGTGGGGAGTCCGGTGGAATGGAGAGAAAGTTCAGATGATAACCCTGAGCAATTATCGCCAGGACCCACTGGAATGAGGTGATCGAGTGCCACCTGGTGTTGAAATGGCACAATCGACCTCCCACTGGTATGTGGGGCAATGGAAGCTGGCTGCTGCTCTCTATGCAGGAGTCAAAAACCGGAAGCAGGACCTGGTTGAGGAGCTGCTTGCGGTTTTTGTGTCTGATGAGACTGGGTTTTTTGAAACAGTCTCATAACAGGTTCTAGTTGGTGGCGGGTAGGATTTCTTCGGGCGGAAGAATGACTTCTTAGAGTCCTTTTGGAAGGGCTGTTTTGAAGAGTACTCAGAAAGCATCAGAGAGAGCTTCTTAGGGTCTCATGATGGTCCTTGAGTTCCGCCACTGTCTGTTGAATCTGCTCGCCAAACAGATTATCTCCTACACAACGGCAGGTCGGATAATCTGTCTTGTACTTCAGGGTAAAGGTCGGAAGATTTGAGCCAGGCCCATCGACTTGCCAAGATAGCAGCTGCAGATTCCCTGGTAGCAGTGTCGAAGATATCATAAGATGATCTGATCTCATGCTTGCCTGCCTCAAAAGCCTTGTTTACTAGGGTTTGGAGTTGATCTTGAAATTGCTGAGGCAGGGAGTCTGTCAAGTCTTGTATCTGCTTAAATAGGACCCTATTATATTGGGTCATATAGAGCTAATAAGAGGCAATTCTGGAAATGAGCATTGATCCCTGGAAGACACGGCGACCAATGGAATCCAGAAATTTTTGTTCCTTGCCTGGGGAATGAAAGTGTGAGGTTTTAATATCTGCTCTTTTCTGGGCAGATTCTACAACCATAGATTGGTGATCCAATTGAGGTTTGTGAAAGCCTGGAGCGGACTGTATGAGATAGGTGGTGTCAGCTTTCCTGTTGACTGGAGCAACAGAGCCAGGTTGTTCCCAGTTCTTTTTGAGGAGGTCCAGAAGAACCTGGTGGATAGGGATGGAGGTAATTTCCTTGGGAGCATCCAGGAATTGTAGCAACTCCATCATTTGATGCCTATTGTCCTGTTCCATCTGTAATTGGAAGGGAACCAATTCAGACATTTCCTTCACAAAATTTATAAAGGAAAGGTCTTCTGGAGGAGAACGCTTTCTGCTTTCAGTAGGTGAAGGTGGTGAAGGCAAACCATCGGTGTCTGGTGAAGAATCATCAGTCCAGGTATCATAGGGATAAGCACCTGCTCCTCTAGGGACTAGAGGACGGGGCGGTGGGATCCCTGAAGGTCCTGGTCTAGGCTCCGAAGGAATAACTGGAGGCACCGATGAAGGCATCAAAGGCATCGGTGCAGGCACTGATTGATGGCTTGGTGGCACCGGACATCTCAGCACCGATGGCTGAGGCATCGGCAGAACTCCTGATGGAGGGATGTGGAACGGTGTTTCTCCTCCCGGTGACAAAGTAAGTGGGAAGGGCACCGGAGCCATCGGTGACCCAGGGTCCATCAGTGGAAAAGCGGCCATGAGCGCTTCCATCCTCAAGAGCAGTGGTGCCAATGCTGCTGGAATCGGGTCGGTTCCGCAATCGGTACCGGAGGAGCTTGAAGTCGATGCATCGCCTTGTCGATGGCCTCCTGAATCATCCGGTCCAGTTCTTCTTGGAGACCTGGAGCAAGCAGCCCTGGAACAGAAGAAGGAGGCAGAGGCATAGCCGGAGGGACCACTGTTAAAAGCGAAGTCGCGGCTCCCGATACCCTGTCGGGTGAGGGTTGCCTCAGTGACCTGGTCGCCAAAAAGGTCGGTGCCTTTTCTGGACGGGGTTTCTTCGACGGCGGCACAGACGACGGCGAGGTCGATTTCGCTCCCTCGATGGCCTGAGACTTTCAATTACGGTGGCGATGTTTATCTCTACAATCCCCACAATCCTGAAGGGGAGTAGAGGGTGTTAAAAGCCGAGAAGTCGTTGATGTCTAATGGTCACCGGCTGGAGGTCAATACTGGCGCAAAGGACGGTGCCGGTTCTGACGACGTCAATCCAATAGACTGTGTCGGGGTTTGAGCACGGAAGAGAAGTTCCATCTTCTCCATTCTGGCCTTGCGACCTTTTGGTGTCATTAGGGCACATTTGGTGCAAGTTAGGACATCATGCTCACATCCGAGACACATTACACAGACTTTGTGAGGGTCTGTGATGGACATGGTGCGATTACAGTCCGGGCACCGACGGAACCCTGACGCAATGGCCATGAAAAAATTGAGCCGCAGTACGGTCGACGGCCAGTAGACCATGAGGGCCAAACTCAACGGTAATCGATGGAAAACTGGTCAAAAACTTACTGGAGTACCACGCCTTGAAAAAGTCAAAGGAGGGACCCCTGTGGGGTAAATTAAATTTTAGTAATTCCGTGAGGAAAATTCTTGTCGGGAATCTCTACAGAGCTCCTTAACCGCGTGGCTACTGCTGCATGGAAAAAAGAAGACTGAATGGGGACCCCTGCTGGCTGCAGGGTTAGTGCCATGCAAGGCATGCCCAGTAGGGGCCAGTCAAAGTTCTGGAAACTTTGACTGAAGTGTTCCATGACTGGGCTCCATCCTGTGATGTCACCCATATGTGAGGACTACCATCCTGCTTGTCCTGTGAGAAATATATATATTTTTAAGTTTTTGTTATGAGTTTTTGCCTTATCAATGTCTTACATTTAAACTTCATAAACCCTAAAAGAGAGCCAGGAATCTCCACCTACAACACCACCAACCTCAAAGAAGGAAATCCTGAAAAACAAATAGATTAACAATCCTGTCTTGCAACAAAAAAAATTGTTTTTGTTGCAAACTTAAATCTATTTCATAACGCATCACCAAGCCTAACAGCATGCCCTACAACAAATGGGCCACCTGGACAGCTCCATCATTTGTGGCGCATGTGAGGAAAAAATGTAAGTCTTTTTCTTTTGCAAATAAAATTATAGAATTAGACATCGCGAGCCAAGATCACTATTAAAACGTCTAATTCCATAATTTAATTTTATTTGCAAAAGAAAAAAAAGGAGACTTACATTTTTTCCTCACATGCATCACAAATAACTTTCTCGTTTTAATGAAAAATTTCCCTTTTGAAAATTTAGTGCTAGACCCATGTATTTACTACTTACTGTCTCCCCTTCCAGTCATTAATTCAAGTTTGACTATATTATGATCACTATTGCCAAGTGGCCCCCACCACCATTACCTCTCTCACCAGATCCTGTGTTCCACTGAGAAGTAGATCTAAAATTCCTCCCTCTCTCATCAATTCCTGAAATAATTGGTTCCTAAAACTTATTTATTCCATCCAGGAACTTTACCTCTCTAGCATGTCCTGATGTTTCTTACCCAGTCAATATTGGGGTAATTGAAAACTCCCAATACTGCACTACCAATTTGCTTAGCTTCCCTAATTTCTCTTAGCATTTCACTGTCCATCTCACCATCTTGGCCAGTAGATACTATCACTATACTCTAACACATGGGATTTTTACCCATAAAGATTTGATTGTGTATTTAGTCTCATTCAGGATCTTTATCCTGTTGGACTATATGCCATCCTGAACATGAAGCACCACCCTGCCACCAAGATGCTCCTCTCTCTCATTACTATATAATTTGCATTCTGGTATAGCAGTATCCCATTGGTTATCCTCTTTCCACTGTCTCAGATGCCAATTAAGTCTATATCATCAATCACTGCTATACATAGTTGCTGATTCGATTATTAGGAATGTAGATAGCTGGGTGGCTAGGTGGGCGTGAGGATCGCCTGGTAACATGCCTACCTGGTGCAAAGGTGGCGGACCTCACGCGTCACCTAGATAGGATTTTAGACGGTGCTGGGGAGGAGCTGGCTGTCGTGGTACATGTGGGCACCAACGACATAGGAAAGTGTGGGAGGGAGGTTCTGGAAGCCAAATTTAGGCTCTTAGGTAGAAAGCTTAAATCTAGAACCTCCAGGGTAGCATTCTCTGAAATGCTCCCTGTTCCACACGCAGGTCACCAGAGGCAGGCAGAGCTCCAGAGTCTCAATGCGTGGATGAGACGATGCTGCAAGGAAGAGAGATTCAGTTTTGTTAGGAACTGGGGATCCTTTTGGGGAAGGGGGAGTCTCTTCCGAAGGGATGGGCTCCACCTTAACCAGGGTGGAACCAGACTGCTGGCGCTAACCTTTAAAAAGGAGATAGAGCAGCTTTTAAACTAGAACAAAGGGGAAAGCAGACAGTCACTCAGCAGCGCATGGTTCGGAGAGAGGTATCTTCAAAGGATACTAATGATGCATTAGAATTAGGGCATCCCGACAGTGAGGTTCCAATAATTAGAAAAATAGTCCAAGTGCCTGTAACTAAAAATTCACCTGAGCTAAAAAATTCTAACTTATCCCTATCAATTAAAAAGAAGAATGAAAATACAAACAAAAAACAAACTTTGAAATGTTTGTATGCTAATGCCAGAAGTCTAAGAAGTAAGATGGGAGAATTAGAATGTAAAGCAGTGAATGACAGACTTAATTGGCATCTTAGAGACATGGTGGAAAGAGGATAACCAATGGGACGGTGCTATACCGGGGTACAAATTATATCGCAATGACAGAGAGGAGCACCCGGGAGGAGGTGTGGCGCTTTATGTCTGGGATGGCATAGAGTCCAACAGGATAAACATCCTGCATGAGATTAAATACAAAATTGAATCTTTATGGGTAGAATCCCTTGTGTGTTAGGGAAGACTATAGTAATAGGAGTATACTACAGTCCAACTGGTCAAGATGGTGAGACGGACAGTGAAATGCTAAGAGAAATTAGGGAAGCTAACCAAACTGGTAGTGCAGTAATAATGGGAGACTTCAATTACCCAACAATAATGGTGCAGGGACAAATCTTCAATTCCACAGGTTCTGATTTTATTATATATGATAACTCAAAAGTGAAGATGGCAACTCCACAACTCGAACAGCAATCATTTGTACACAGTCCCCTGACACGGTCCCGTGTTTCGCGGCGGCTGCATCGGGAGGGACCACAGGAGTTTTAAACATTCTGTAAACAAAAATAAACATATAGTGGAATACAAACATACACTAGATTCAAACCATTCAAAAGACAAGTTAACATACCATTTTCAGCTGTTGAGGAGCGCGAGCGCCCTCGATCCAACAGGCTTTTAAAACCAAAAATTGGCGCAAAACTGGGATCCCTCGCGAGATCCTTCCACCAATCACAGAGCACATATCAACAAAATAAATGCCACTCAATCTCTTTGTTGAGGCCTCCCGGGCTAACGGTGTCCAACAAATAAATCCATCTTTGTTCTCTTCTCCCCAGTACCTCAGAAAAGTCTCCTCCCCGAGAAGGAGGCGAGACCACCTCAAGCACGGTGAAAGAGAGATCCGAGATGGAGTGATTTAACTGAGACCAATGAGTAACAAGGGGTTCATCCATTCTAAGATGTCGTATGTTGGAACAGTGTTCAGACATCCTGGTTTTAACCATTCTAATCGTCTTTCCAACATATAAGAATGGACAAGGGCACCGCACTAAGTAAACTACGCCTTTAGTTGTGCAGTCAGACTTAGATCGTAGACGGAATATACGTCCAGTTTTTGGATGTTTAAACACAGTAGCCACCTCTGTATGTTTACACATGGTACAGTGCCCACATGGGCCATATGCCTCCCTTCCAAACTAGTCCCTGTGTCATACCTCAAAAAATTAGCATGTACAAGTCGGTCACATAAGTTCCTTCCTCTCCGGAACGTGAATCGGAGGGGACCCTGAAACAAATTAGAGAGTGAAAGTGCGTTCCAATGTCTACGGACCATATCTGCAATAGTTTTTCCTACAGTAGAAAATGGAAGAATACAATTATAACTAACATCCTCCTCCGAGTCACCCGAGGGAAGAAAGAGCCAGTCCCTATTTAAAAAGAGGGCCCATTTAAATGCCTTTCTGACCACCCGTGCCGGGTATCCTCTCTGTATAAACTAGCAGTCATGCTTTTTGCTTGGGTCAAAAATTCAGATCGGGAGGTACACAATCTCCGGAGCCGCAGGAATTGTCCAGTGGGGATATTATCACGGAGCACCCTCGGATGACAACTAGAGTATGCTAAAAGCGTGTTCCGGTCAGTGTCTTTACGGAAGAGAGTGGTAATAAATTGACCCTCCCCCTTTGAAATAAGAATGTCCAAAAAAGCAATTTCAGAGGGACTTCAATTACCCCAATATTGACTGGGTAAATGTATCATCGGGACATGCTAGAGAGATAACATTCCTGGATGGAATAAATGATAGCTTTATGGAGCAATTGGTTCAGGAACCAATGAGAGAGGGAGCAATTTTAGATCTAATTCTTAGTGGAGAACAGGACTTGGTGAGAGAGGTAACGGTGGTGGGGCTGCTTGGCAATAGTGATCATAATACGATCAAATTTGATTTAATGACTGGAAGAGGAACAGTGTGCAAATCCACGGCTCTCGTGCTAAACTTTCAAAAGGGAAACTGATAAAATGAGAAAAAGTGTTAGAAAAAAACTGAAAGGAGTAGCTACGAAAGTAAAACATGTCCAAGAGGCGTGGTCATTGTTTAAAAAAAAAAAAAATACCATTCTAGAAGCACAGTCCAGATGTATTCCACACATTAAGAAAGGTGGAAAGAAGGCAAAACGATTACCGGCATGGTTAAAAGGGGAGGTGAAAGAAGCTATTTTAGCCAAAAGATCTTCATTCAAAAATTGGAAGACTGATCCAACAGAAGAAAATAGGATAAAGCATAAACGTTGGCAAGTTAAAAGTAAGACATTGATAAGACAGGCTAAGAGAGAATTTGAAAAGAAGTTGGCTGTAGAAGCAAAAACTCAAAGTAAAAACTTTTTAAAATATATCCAAAGCAGAAGGCCTGTGAGGAAGTCAGTTGGACCATTAGATGATCAAGGGGTTAAAGGGGCACTTAGAGAAGATAAGGCCATCGCAGAAAGATTAAATGATTTCTTTGCTTCTGTGTTTACTGAAGAGGATATTGGGGAGGTACCCGTAATGGAGAAGGTTTTCATGGGTAATGATTCAGATGGACTGACTCAAATCACTGTGAACCTAGAAGATATGGTACACCTGATTGACAAACTGAAGAGTAGTAAATCACCTGGACCGGATGGTATACACTCCAGAGTTCTGAAGGAACTAAAAAATAAAATTTCAGACCTATTAGTAAAAATTTGTAACTTATCATTAAAATCATCCATTGTACCTGAAGACTGGAGGATAGCAAATGTAACCCCAATATTTAAAAAGGGCTCCAGGGGCGATCTGAGAAACTACAGACCAGTTAGCCTGACTTCAGTGCCAGGAAAAATAGTGGAAAGTGTTCTAAACATCAAAATCACAGAACATATAGAAAGACATGGTTTAATGGAACAAAGTCAGCATGGTGTTACCCAGGGCAAGACTTGCCTCACAAATCTGCTTCACTTTTTTGAAGGAGTTAATAAACATGAGGATAAAGGTGAACCGGTAGATGTAGTATACTTGGATTTTCAGAAGGCGTTTGACAAAGTTCCTCATGAGAGGCTTCTAGGAAAAAGTAAAAAGTCATGGGATAGGTGGAGATGTCCTTTCGTGGATTGGAAACTAGCTAAAAACAGGAAACAGAGTAGGATCTGTATTGGGACCCTTACTTTTCAATATATTTATAAGTGATCTGGAAAGAAATACGACGAGTGAGAATTAAATTTGCAGATGACACAAAATTGTTCGGAGTAGTTAAATCACAAGCAGATTGTGAAAAAATTGCAGGATGACCTTATGAGACTGGAAAATTGGGCATCCAAATGGCAGATGAAATTTATTGTGGATAAGTGCAAGGTGATGCATATAGGGAAAAATAACCCATGCTATAATTACACAATGTTGGGTTCCATATTAGGTGCTACAACCCAAGAAAGAGATCTATGCGTCGTAGTGGATAACACATTGAAATAGTCTGTTCAGTGTGCTGCGGCAGTCAAAAAAAGCAAACAATGTTGGGAATTATTAGAAAGGGAATGGTGAATAAAACAGAAAATATCATAATGCCTCTGTATCGCTCCATGGTGAGACCGTACCTTGAATACTGTGTACAATTCTGGTCGCCACATCTCAAAAAAAGATATAATTGCGATGGAGAAGGTACAGAGAAGGGCTACCAAAATGATAAGGGGAATGGAACAGCTCCCCTATGAGGAAAGTCTAAAAAGAGGTTAGGACTTTTCAGTCTGGAGAAGAGACGGCTGAGGGGGGATATGATAGAGATGTTTAAAATTATGAGAGGTCTAGAATGGGTAGATGTGAATCTGTTATTTACTCTTTTGGATAGTAAAAAGACTAGGGTGCACTCCATGAAGTTAGCATTGGGCACATTTAAAACTAATCGGAGAAAGTTCTTTTTTTACTCAACACACAATTAAACTCTGGGATTTGTTGCCAGAGGATGTGGTTAGTGCAGTTAGTATAGCGGTGTTTAAAAAAGGATTGGATAAGTTCTTGGAGGAAAAGTCCATTACCTGCTATTAAGTTCACTTAGAGAATAGCCACTGCCATTAGCAATGGTTACATGGAATAGACTTAGTTTTTGGGTACTTGCCAGGTTCTTATGGCCTGGATTGGCCACTGTTGGTAACAGGATGCTGGGCTTGATGGACCCTTGGTCTGACCCAGTATGGCATTTTCTTATGTTCTTACTACTCTGACTTCTGGCATTAGCATACAAACATTTCAAAGTGTGTTTTTTGATTGTATTAACATTCTGCTTTTCAGCTGACAGGTATAAATTCGTATCTTTTAGCTCAGGCGAGTTTTTAATTATAGGCACTTGGTCTACTTTTCTTACTGAAACCTCTGTTGGGATGCCCTAACTCTAATGCTTCATTAGTATCTTTCGAAGATACCTCCTTCCGAACCAAGTGCTGCCGAGCAACTGTCTGCTTTCCCCTTTGATTTAGTTTAAAAGCTGCTCTCTCTCCTTTTTAAAGGTTAGCATCAGCAACCTGGTTCCACTCTGGTTAAGGTGTAATCCATTCCTTCAGAAAAAGACTCCTTCCCGAAAAGGGTCCCCAGTTCCTTAGAAAACTGAATCCCTCTTCCTTGCACTGAGACTCCAGAGCCCTACCTGCCACTGCGCGTAGAACAGTGGGGACTTTTTTTTTTTTTTTTTTTTTTTTTTAGAACTTTAACGTTTTGGGGAGACAGGAGGAGACAGATAGCAAGAGACAAAGCGAGAGAAATAGCTAGTCAGAGGGCAGGCAAAACCATGAGTTTTTATAGGCAGGTGACACACACACACACACACAAAAAGCCTTTTCACTTAAATTCAGAAATTCCTTACACCTTGTCAAGAGTTTACCAATTGATCTCCATCAAGTTTTTATATCTCCACCTTTGATTTTTGGAATTAAGCACACACAGTAGAGGGGTTTATGAAAAGCCCAAAATTAATACAGCTATTCATTTTCTAAATTTACAAACCTGGTATACAACATACATTTATAAAATGTTCACTTCTTGCTCCATTAAATAAGACTATTACATTTATAAGTGTATCTAATCATATTTTGAGAAACTGAAACTAATAAACTGCATGATTAGGGCTTTTCACATCTCTGTTTATATATGCTCCATAACATTTTCACCTATACCCTCAATTTAGAACTGAAAAGAAAACCCAGTTTTAAATATTTACAAGGCATCCTTTTTGTTTGTACAGCCATAGAGGTGAATAGGAGATTAATTTTTCCTTCAAGATAATTAAGGGAAAAAAAACTTCCATTTTTCACTGCTAAACAGAGAAACCTAGAACAATCTGAAACCAGCTCTCAAAGAAAGGCATATTTTTCAGTGGAAGCAAAGATTATAATATAACCAACAGGAATGTGCAAACTAGCAATATTTAACTCAGCAGTTCAAGCTAAGCCATGATAGCGCATACCAGTAACATACTGAAACTTGAGAAAATGACATTACAACCTTAAAGCATGGAATGCCTTTTTTTTTTTCACTACACAAATTAATTTTAAATATTTAGTTTTGGTAGAAAAGTCAACTCAGCACATTTGTGATTTAAGCAAAAAAAAAAATAGTAACCTGTTTCTGCTGCGTGCCTGTTAGCACTAAATGCAAATACTATTAAGTTTTCATTTACGCCAATGACTCCATTCTGATATCAAAGGGATTGTTCCTTAGTCGAATTACTGAGGCTTAGATTTTAGAGAAACAGAAATCAAAGAAATTATAAAAACACTAAGGTTTTTAAACAAAAAAGCCATCAAATTGATTGATCAGTGATAAATACTTGCAATCAGAGTATAAGGACATCTGCAGCTCAAACTGATTTATTAGCTTCAAGTGCCTGAAGTAACCTGTATTTTTTTTCTTCAGGCTTTATACCAGAATCTGATGTAGGTCAATATAATCTACTATTCCCATCCCAACCCCAGGGGAATCAACTGTTACTTGTGTAAAGCTCTCACCTCAACATATTCAATTAGAGAAAAAGCAGAGTCACTTACATGTAACAGGTGGTCTGAGAGGACAGCAGATGTTAGTCCTCATACACTGGTAACATCATTGAATAGAGCCCCTCAGAAAACCTATGTCAAAATTTCTAGAACTTTGGCTTGGCTTCATTGAGCATGCATTATCCCACACAACCACACGGTGTTACCTTCAGTCTTATAACAGAATACATGGAACAATAAGGAGATTATATCCACCTAGTGGAAACCCAACTCCATAGAGTGCCAGGCAGGTTTCGTGAGGACTAAAATTCTGCTATCCTCAGAGAAAACCTGTCACATGTAAGCAACTCTGCTTTCTCTGAGGACAAGCAGGATTTTAATCCTCACCCATGGGTGAATCTCTAGCTACAGGCTATCCTCCAGCATAAAAAGGGGACCAACAAAAACATCCAAAACAGGTGCCAATGGGCACAATAAATGTTTTGTTGAAAGGAGAGGGGGAGAACACAAACAACAAGCGCTAGGCAAGAACAGAGCTAGGTACACCTCAAACAAGTTCCAAAGGACAGATTGGCCAAACCTATTATCGCATGAGCCATCACTATCGAAGCAATAGTGAGATGTAAATGTGTGAAGAGAACTCCACATCACAGCCCTGCAAATCTCCTCAGTGGGAACTCCTCACAAGTGGGACCAACACTGCCAAAACTCAAATATGGCCCCCAAGACACAGTCCTGCCTGGGCATAATAGGTTGAGATGTAGTCCACTAGCCAATTAGAATGCATCTGTTTGGCAACAACAGTGCCCAACTTATTACTATAAAATGAAACAAAAAGTTAGGAGGACTGTTTATGGCAGGGGTGGGCAATTCCAGTCGTCGAGGGCCACAAACCTGTCGAGGTTTTAGGATATCCTAATGAATATGCATGACAGATTTGCATACAACTGAGGCAGAGTGCATGCAAATCTTTCATGCATATTCATTAGGGATATCCTGAAAACCAGACTGGTTTGTGGCCCTCGAGGACCGGAAGTGCCCACCCCTGGTCTATGGGCTTGTGTCTGCTCCAGGATTTGTATACGAGACCACCCTGTCCATGCAAGAACTTAGTATAAGCTGGATAAGTCATTAAGGCCTGGAGTTTGTTGACCCTGCATACTGAAGTGACCGCCACCAAAAGTAAGACTTTTCAGGTCAAGTACTTCAGACCACAAGCGCAGCAGCAGAAAAGGAACTTTCGGGAGGAAGTGACGTCACTGAACATGGACATCTAGCTCGGATTTTCTGCTTCCCCCACTGCATAAAATACTAAAATCTTGTTGCTATCTTGTAGCCTCCCCCTTAAAAATCATACTTCTGCTGCAAAAGCTGACCGTGAACATGGCTAGTCGAAAAAAAAAAAAAAACCAATAGATTTGGCCCAATATTCCTATGACGCTGCCAGATCCAGGTTTGCAGCCCTGAGCAAGGAAGTGGCAGAGCCCGGCGGGACAAATCGGCGATGCTGTCCACACTTACCAAGCAGATTCTGATAATTGGTTCTCTGAAATCGAACAGGACATTCGAGACTTGGACGGCCGGCGCCATCTTGTGCTCCTACCATGTGACAGGGGCAGACTAATGGCACCGGTAGTCCCTGTGACATAGTAAGAGCAAAGGCTTTCACCGCCATTTTGAATACTGGCAGCCGATGGCCCGAGTGCAGGAGATCGCTCCAGAACCCCCGCTGGACCACCAGAGACTTTTGGCAAGTCTTGGGGGGGGGGGGGGGGGAGGTCAGGAGAGTGGGGGTTTTATTCATTAATGATATGTTGCATTCGTAGGGGTTCGCCATACGTTTCATGGACCCATGAATGCAACGAATAGGGACCTATACACTTTGCGGATTGTGCATTCGTTCAAAACGAATGCACATACCTAGTGGGTATCCTTTTTGGCCATAGCTAGTTGGTACAGGTCCAGGAACAATGGAGAGACCCCAGGGACATTTTTTAATATTACAGGCCCTGGTTAATACCAAACCTTTGGTGTTGGTGAGTATATATT
The DNA here is from genome assembly GCF_901001135.1 of Rhinatrema bivittatum. NCBI lineage: Eukaryota > Metazoa > Chordata > Amphibia > Gymnophiona > Rhinatrematidae > Rhinatrema > Rhinatrema bivittatum. Next base: position 203,767,993 of record NC_042621.1, read on the forward strand.
GTCACCCAACCCGGCAAAGCGAGATTTTGGGGGAACAAACAGCATTTGGCTTTACAAAGAACATAATTTCAACTGGGGGGGGGGGGAAAGAGATGAGTTAGGGTTATAACAGGGAAAGATATAACAAGTAAACAGCAGGTTGGGGAAAGATATGAAAAACAAGCAGTAGCGATCATATAAAGTCAGATACAAGGGTCAGAAGGATGGAAAGGAGAAGGGTGTGAAAGACCAAAGAAGGGAGATAAATGTATCAAAGATGTGTTAAGGCTAAAGCAGGGAAAACTAACAGGGCAAACTATAACAGGCAAAAAGCGAGTTGGGGAAAGAATGAAGAGCAGGCAGTAACGATCGTATAAATTGTATATATGATAGTTTACAGGTACTGGATACATAATCAGATACATAATAGTTTACAGCCGCTGAGGATCCCAAAGGAGGCGCTGGATCTATTTAAAGGCACTGAGGCTATTTACAGGAATATAATAAAGTTAGAGCAAATGTGTGACAGAGGAGATGAAAGCAGGAGAGAATGGAGAGTTGAAAGGGGTCAAGGGGTGGGGGGCAGTCAGAGACTGCAGAAGGCTGAGCAGTGGGGCTGGCTAAAGCAAATAGGGAAGTATCGCTACACTTCCTGTTCTGGACCGTGGGGGCAGGAAGAAGAAAGCTTCATGCTACTCATGTTGCCAGCTTCCACTAAACTACTGCTGTTCTTGCCCAGACAGAACAGCAGCAGTGTTAGAAGAATATGTGCATCTCTCCACAATGAAGGAGAGGGAGGAAAGCACAACCGAGGCAGCGGGATACCAGGAAGTCACGACACACCTGCTGGTGACACACTGGTGTCTCCCAACACACTGGTTGAGAATCGTTGCTCTGTCATGTACACCGAAATATCTTCACATCTGCTTGCGAGACTGGAAGATTGGACATCCAAATGGCAGATGAAATATAATGTGGACAAGTGCAAGGTGTTTCATATAGGGAAAAATAACTTGCTATAGCTACATGATGTTAGGTTCCATATTAGGAGCTACCACCCAGGAAAAAGGTCTAGGCATCATAGTGGATAATACTTTAAAATCATCTGCTCAGTGTGCTGCAGCAGTCAAAAAAGCAAACAATGTTAGGAATTATTAGGAAGGTAATGTTTAATAAAACGGAAAATGTCATAATGCCTCTATCGCTCCATGGTGAGGCCACACCTTGAATACTATGTACAATTATGGTTGCCACATCTCAAAAAAAGATATATTGTTGCGATAGAGAAGGTACAGAGAAGGGCAACCAAAATGATAAAAGGGATGGAACAGCTCCCCTATGAGGAGCAATCAAACCTTTGCAGAAGCTTCAAAACAAAGCAGTTTCTTAGCTTAAAGTGACACAGCCACGCCAACCTTCATGGTCTTTAAGATCATGAGAGATCTTGAACAAGTAGATGTGAATCGGTTACTTACACTTTCAGATAATGGAAGGACTAGAGCGCATTTCATGAAGTTAGCAAGTAGCACATTTAAGACTAATTGGAGAAAAGCAAGTTTGCTTACCGTAAACGGTGTTTCTGTAGATAGCAGGATGAATTAGCCATGCTGTCATGGGAACTGCCAACCAGTGCCCAGGAGGCGAAGCTTAAGTAGCAGAGTGTAGATTTTTGTATCCTCTGCGGCTGAGTGTGAGTTCCCACGCAGAAAGTAACAGATTTTCCTCAGTCTGTAATTAAGCTTGAGCGTAGCTGTCAGAAATGCGACTACCAGGGAGGTGGGTGGGTCAGCATGGCTAATTCATCCTATCTACAGAAACACTGTTTATGGTAAGCAAACTTGCTTTTTCCCCATCGATAGCAGGGCTGAATTAGCCATGCTGTCATGGGAGTCCCAAGCTCCCTATCACACTTTGTTGCCTGGCGCGTGATGGGTAAATGTGGTAGTCGTTCATTTTAAGTAGGCAAGGTATGAAAAAATCGCCTGTCCCAGCTTTGCATCTGCCGCTGACTGCTTGTCTATGCAGTAATGAGATGTAAAGATATGCAGGGAGGACCATGTGGCTGCCTTGCAGATGTCTACTGGTTGTATGTTCCTGAGATGTGCCACGGATGTGGCTACGGCGCGAACTTGAGCTCGCGGAAGCGAGGGAAGTGATAAATTCCTCTTATTGTAACAAAATTGGATGCACTGTACTATCCAGCTTGAGATTGTTCTTTTGGCCACCGGTAGCCCCGGGGCCTTTGGATCGAAGGAAACAAAATTGAGATAAACAGCTCATAGAGTGAGTTCTTCTCTTGTAATACGCTAGTGCACGTTTACAGTCCAATGTGTGCAACAACCGTTCTCTATCGTTGGAATGAGGTCTTGGGAAAAATATGGGTAACTCGATTGATTGAGATGGAAGGCAGAGATTACCTTTGGAAGGAAGGCCGGATGAGGACGGAGAATGACCTTATTGTGATGGAATTGCAGGTATGGTTCATAATGAACTAGTGCCTGCAATTCGCTCACTCTACGTGTGGATGTTACCGCTACTAAGTCTACAACTTTCCAGGTGAGATATTTGAGATGTGCTGACTCCATGGGTTCAAATGGTGATAGCATTAATTGTTCCAGAAGTATATTGAGGTTCCACGGAACCGGTGGTTTAGCTACCGGCAGGCGCAGGTGCAGTAATCCCTTAATGAACCTGGATAATAAATGATAAGAACATAAGATGCCGCCATACTGGGTCAGACCAAGGGTCCATCAAGCCCAGCATCCTGTTTCCAACAGTGGCCAATCCAGGCCATAAGAACCTGGCAAGTACCCAAAAACTAAGTCTATTCCATGTTACCATTGCTAATGGCAGTTGCTATTCTCTAAGTGAACTTAATAGCAGGTAATGGACTTCTCCAAGAACCTATCCAATCCTTTTTTAAACACAGCTATACTAACTGCACTAACCACATCCTCTGGCAACAAATTCCAGAGTTTAATTGGGTGTCGAGTAAAAAAGAACTTTCTCAGATTAGTTTTAAATGTGCCCCATGCTAACTTCATGGAGTGCCCCCTAGTCTATTATTCAAAAGAGTAAATAACCGATTCACATCTACCTGTTCTAGACCTCTATCATATCCCCCCTCAGCCGTCTCTTCTCCAAGCTGAAAAGTCCTAACCTCTTTAGTCTTTCCTCATAGGGGAGCTGCTCCATTCCCCTTATTTTGGTAGCCCTTCTCTGTACCTTCTCCATCGCAATTATATCTTTTTTGAGATGCGGCGACCAGAAATGTACACAGTATTCAAGGTGCGGTCTCACCATGGAGCGATACAGAGGCATTATGACATTTTCCATTTTATTCACCATTCCCTTTCTATTTCCCAACATCCTGTTTGCTTTTTTGACTGCCGCAGCATACTGAACAGACGATTTCAATGTGTTATCCACTATGACGCCTAGACCTCTTTCTTGGGTTGTAGCATCTAATATGGAATCCAACATTGTGTAATTATAGCATGGGTAATTTTTCCCTATATGCATCACCTTGCACTTATCCACATTAAATTTCATCTGCCATTTGGATGCCCAATTTTCCAGTCTCACAAAGTCTTCCTGCAATTTATCATAATCTGCTTGTGATTTAACTATTCTGAACAATTTTGTGTCATCTGCAAATTTGATTATCTCACTAGTCGTATTTTTTTCCAGATCATTTATAAATATATTGAAAAGTAAGGGTCCCAATACAGATCCCTGAGGCACTCCACTGTCCACTCCCTTCCACTGAGAAAATTGTCCATTTAATCCTACTCTCTGTTTCCTGTCTTTTAGCCAGTTTGCAATCCACGAAAGGACATCGCCAACTATCCTATGACTTTTTACTTTTCCTAGAAGCCTCTCATGAGGAACTTTGTCAAACGCCTTCTGAAAATCCAAGTATACTACATCTACCAGTTCACCTGTATCCACATGTTTATTAACTCCTTCAAAAAAGTGAAGCAACTTTCTGAGGCAAGACTTGCCCTGGGTAAAGCCATGCTGACTTTGTACCATTAAACAATGTCTTTCTGTATGTTCTGTGATTTTGATGTTTAGAACACTTTCCACTATTTTTCCTGGCACTGAAGTCAGGCTAACCAGTCTGTGGTTTCCTGGATTGCCCCTGGAGCCCTTTTTAAATATTGGGGTTACATTTGCTATCCTCCAGTCTTCAGGTGCAATGGATGATTTTAGTGATAGGTTACAAATTTTTAATAGGTCTGAAATTTCATTTTTTAGTTCCTTCAGAACTCTGGGGTGTATACCATCCGGTCCAGGTGATTTACTACTCTTCAGTTTGTCAATCAGGTCTACCACATATTCTAGGTTCACCGTGATTTGAGTCAGTCCATCTGAATCATTACCCATGAAAACCTTCTCCATTACAGGTACCTCCAACATCCTGTTCAGTAAACACCAAAGCAAAGAAATCATTTAATCTTTTTTAAGTGCCTCTTTAACCCCTCGATCATCTAACGGTCCAACTGACTCCCTCACAGGCTTTCTGCTTCGGATATATTTTAAAACGTTTTTACTGTGAGTTTTTGCCTCTACAGCCAACTTCTTTTCAAATTTAGAGCTAATCTAAAAACCTGGCTATTCGCACACGCCTACCAAGATTAATCCTTCCCACGGCCACCCAACATGCCCATCACGAACATCATCCCTACTCATTTTGATATAAATTTTCCTCTTTGCCCAACACGAATATTGTATAAAGCTCTCTTTGTTTCCCACAAATTTTTTGCTTAGTTTAAATTGTTGTGCCACTCTCTGAGTAACCTGTTCCTATGTACTTCCTACTCTGCGTTCTATAGTTCCTATTCCCCCCCCCCACCTACCTGTTTTATGTAATTTCCAACCTTTTGTTTTTGATGTAAACCAATATGATGTCCCCACTAATATCGGTATAGAAATTTAAATAAATAAATAAATTCTCTTAGCCTGTCTTATGTCTTACATTTAACTTGCCAATGTTCAACAATAGAGTGATTATTAATCGGCTGGTGGTATGCAGCAATTGCACTGAGATGAACTCGTATAGATGACGTTGCTAATCCAGCCTGATATAATGAATGAAGATAATCTAATAAGAGGGTTGGTGAACAGTCTATGGGAGGAATACCGTTTTCTGTACACCAACTGGAATAGCGTTTCCATTTGAAGGTAGAACTGCGTCTCGTAGATGGTTTCCTTGACTCTATGATTATCGCTTGTGCTACTGTAGAAACTCCCTCTGCCATTAGTACTGCCCTCTCAATCTCTATGCAGTCAGATGGAGGGAGGAGTGGAGTGGATGGATGAACATTCTGCCCTCCCGAAATAGAAGATCTGGTTGGTCTGGAAGTCGAATTGGGTTGTCGATCGATAGACATAAGAGATAACTCTACCACGGTTGTCTGGGCCAGGCTGTGGCAATGAGGATCATTTGGCTTTTGTCCAATATGCATTTCTGAATTGTCCTGGGGATTAGTGGAATTGGTGGAAAGCCATAGAAGAAGTTTGTTGTTCATGGTAGGAGGAACACATCCTGGGCAAGTCTCGATGAGCTCGGATGTATAGTTCAAAACTGTGGAAGTTGCTTGTTTGCTTCTGTTGCAAATAGATCTATCGATGGGGTCCCCCAACGATCAAAGATCTGCTGGGTCACCTCTGGGTTGAGTGACCATTTGTGTGAGTGGAAAATCCAACTTAATCTGTCTGCTCTGGTGTTTGCTAGTCCTGGCAGATAGGTCGCTTGTAGATGGAGTGCCTGTGTGCATGATGAAATATTTGTAAGGTCTCTCTGCAGAGACCATGAACCGGACCCGCCTTGCTTGTTTATATAAAACATTGCCACTTGATTGTCAGTGTAAATCATGACTCTCCAACCTTGCAGATGTGTCTGAAAGGTCTTCAGGACATTGCGGATCGCTCTGAGTTCCAGGAGATTGATCTGCAAAGTCTGTTCGGTCAGTGACCATAGACCTTGTGTTTGCAAGATGACTAGGTGTGCACCCCAACCTTTCCAGGATGCATCCGTGCTCCAGGAACCACCACTATGTCCTTCTTCATTTGAAACGTCAGTGTTACCCGTTTTTGTAATGGTTACGTGTGCTGTCTCCACTGTCACTTGAGACCCCACTGTAAAAAAAGTCTCATGTGAAGCCTGGTGTTCGGCACCGTAAAATTTGCTGCCATGTGTCCCAAGGCTGTCGGGATGTTTCAAGCCATCGGGTGTTGCGTCTCCTTTAGTGACTGAAAGAGAGAGCACATTGTCGTCTTCCTGTCGTCCGGAAGGAATGCTCTGGTGCAAATGGTGTCCAGGCGAGCTCCTAGAAAGTGAAGAACTTGAGTGGGTTGCAACGTGGATTTTGGGTAGTTGATTAGCAACCCCAATGTTTGGAGACAATTGATTGCGATGGAGATGAGTCCGCAATAATGTCGGGTCTGGCGCTGTTATTAACCAATCGTCCAGCTAGGGAAAAATTGTCAGACCCTGTTGTCGAAGGTGGGCCACCACCATCATCATGCATTTTGTAAATACCCTGGGCGCTGCTGATAGACCAAAGGGGAGAACCTTGTATTGGTAATGTTGACTGTGGTACTGAAAACAGAGGTATTGCCAAGAGGATCGGTGGATTGGAATGTGTGTGTAAGCATCTTTCAGATCTATTTAACACATCCAGTCCTTGGGCTATAGTAATGGAAGGATGGACTTCAGAGACACCATTTTGAACCTTTCCCGAACTGTCCATTTGTTCAAGTCTCTCAGATCTAGGATAGGCAGATTCCCCCTGGATTTCTTTGGAATTAGGAAGCAAGGGGAATAGAAGCCCTTGCTGCGTTCCTCTCGAGGAACGTACTTGGATGGCTCCCTGATGTCTGAGTAGGGTTATCTCTTGGGCGAACTGGGGGTGTAGGGTTTTGGAATTCCAAGGCATTAGATGGGGAATGTGGGGCTGGTTGACAAACTGAAGTTGATAACCATTCTTCACTATTTCTAACACCCACTGATCCGATGTTATGGACCTCCAGGCTGAGAAGAGAGCTGTGATTCTCCCTGGAGGTGCTTCTGTTAAAGGTGGTGGTGACCTGATCTTTAAAAAGACTGTGTGGACTTCACTGTGGCCGCTGTTTGCTGTTGTCTCTGCGTCCTTGGTTTTCCTCTCCTCTGCTGGTGTTGTGGAAGAGGATGGGTCTGCTGTCTTTGGAATGTAGGGTAAGACGGCATTCGAAAGGTCTGATAATTCCTATACGGACATCTAGAGAAAGGCTGTCTCCGAGTCGTTGGATAGTATCATTTGGCAGATGTCGGCGTTGCTAAGGACTGCACTGCAAGAGCTTGATCCTTCAGCTTGCTGACTGAATCATGGAATCGCTCGCCGAATAGGTTATCCCCCAGACAAGGAAGATTAGCTAACTTTTCATGCAAATAGTCACGTATAGCACTGGCTTTTAACTACGCTAGCTACGTGCTGCTATTGCTGTGGCTGATGCACGAGAGGAGTTTTCAAATCCCTCAGACCGCTCGCAGCAAATGACGTGAACATTCTTCCATGTCTAAAATGGGTGAAGGAATGTTATCTCCCGTCAAGGTGAACATGCCCTTGGTTGCTTGAATACACTCATACATGTATTGGACCATGTAGAATTGATAATGGTGAATACGAGCGGGCAGCATAGCATTCTGGTAGACACGCTTAGCAAAATCATCTAAGCATTTATTGTCCTTGCCTGGTGGGTTGGAGGCATGTGTTTTTGACTTTTTTGACCTTTGTAAAGCGGATTCCACAACTACTGATTCATGCGGTAACTGTGGAGTGGAATTCTTGGAGGAGGAGAAGTCCATTAACTATTAATCAAGTTTACTTAGGGAATAATTGCATTAGTAGCATGGGATCTTCTTGGTGTTTGTGTAGTTTCCAGGTTTTTGTGGCCTGGTTTAGCCTCTGTTGGAAACAGGATGCTGGGCTTCATGGACCCTAGGTCTGACCCAGCATGGCAATTTCTTATGTTTATATGCCTTCTCGCCCCAGGCCACCAAAATTATTTGTTGAGGTAAGGTATTTTCCCCTGTCTCTTGGTCATCAACGTTTATATTTAAAAAGCTGCCATTTCTTCTAGCCATGGATGAGCTCTGCCACAGCCCCACAGTCTTCTCTTCAGGCCGTGGAACTAGCAGCCCCTCTTCTCCTCTTTGACCAGGAGCGACCAGCCCACTGGGGGGGAACCCAATCCCCTGATAGGGCAATCTGTACCCCGCACCCCCCATTTTCAAATTCTAAGAGCAGGCCTAATAAAGTCAGGGTGAGGCGTCTGTGGCAGGAAGGTTTCTGGGGGCAATTTTGCCACCTGAAGCAACCGCCTCACCCTGCCACATTATAGAATTGCCCTTGCTAGTCAAATAAAAGCAAGACACAAACATTTTATAATGCCTACTTACTTTACTGGTAGAAACATTTCTATACATGACTAAAAGGCAGGGCAGTTTTCAAAAAACCTAATGTCAACCAATAGCAGGGCAAATTTAAAAGTGCTCAATGACAGTGTCCTCTGACCCTCCCTGAGATTACAACTGAACTGTCTCCATACAAGAAATAAAAAGGTTTTTAAAAATTTGCAATTCAAAGTGTAAGGGGTGTCAGGTGCACATGAAAAGTGAACAAAATCACCAAGTGTGATTTGGTTCACTGTGCCAAAAAATGTAAATAAAACTGGATAAATGGTTTCAAAATTAGTAGCGGAGAAGACCCTTCCAAAAGGGACAGATGATTTTATAAGGCCAGTTTCCCAAGAGGAAACTAAACTAAAAAATAAATCAACCAGATATAGACATAATGGAGTTGGATCAGTTATTTCTTGATCCTGCAGTAGATGCATCAGATTCAAAAACTGAAAAAAAATATGAATACATATAAGGCAAGTCAACTATTCAAAAAACAGATGTAACAGTTTTTCCTTTTCAGAAGCTTTATATAAACAATTATTGCTCCACATTCCCTTTCATCTGTTGGTGAAGTTATGTTGCAGTCTAGTGTTTAGAACAAAATCTAAAAGAAGGTTAGTAATGTGAATCTTGAAAGTTTTTTGTTTTTTTTAAATCATCCTCCTAGGAAGACAGAACTGAATGTTTAGCAGTCAAAATTATTTCCCCTAACCTGAGCAGTGATTTCAGACTGCCTTGTATCCTTGTAGCACTGCTCCAGCCATCTTGCTGTTAAATCATGTGGATCCTCACATGATTCATGAGATCTGCTGGTCCCAATAAGTTCAAATCGCAGGATAGCTGGAACAGTATAAGTTAGGTGGTCAGAGGCCACAACCAATCCCACCACACAAAGAAAATGACTGTATATCTGGGGGAAAAAAATCACTTACCCAACAATTCATTAACAGTCTAAATCCAAAAGTCTGATATTCCTGTTTCTATGTTCATACTATAATCACATCATTACCTTGAATAAAGGAGACTACAAAGACCAAGTAGTGATCTGCATGCCTACCTAATGCCTCAAAAATAGATTGAGATACCATAGAAGTGGTCCAGAGAAAAGCAATCAAAATGGTGTGGGGTCTGCACCAAGATAGGACACTTGAGGACCTAAATATGTTTGCTCTAAAAGGATACAGGGGGAATTTATAAGAATTTTAAAATACCCAACAGGTAATAATGCACAAGACTTTCCAATGGAAAGGAAGCTGTAGAACTAGGAGTCATGGTATGAAACTCCAATGCAGTAGACAGGAAATATATATTTTTCACAGAAAGGTTGATGAATGCATGGAAAGTCCTCCCAGAAGAGGTGGTAAAGACAAGGCTAACATAGTAACAGCAGCAGAAAGATCAAAACAGTCCATCAAGTCTGCCTAGTAAGTTTCAGAAAATTACCGCCCATCAAGTTAAACATATGGCTTGGGGGTAAGGTAGTAATATTTACAGACATGCTGCTTTAAGATGCTTTGCTTTTGGTCTTAGCTGTAGCAGTCCTGTGCTTCTTCCCTGATGTCTGCATGGAGAAGGCAATTGTGTAAGAGAGGGTTTTAAATTAGTTAGAACTGGGGAACATTTGGGGGAATGAGGGAGCCTACTCCAAAAGGATAAGCTCCACCTTCACCAAGGTGGAACAAGACTACTGGTATTAATGTTTTAAAAGATAGAGCACCTTTTAAATTACAATAGGGGGGTGGAGTTAAGAGTCACTCACCTCCCTCTGAACTATGCACAGCTATCTTCAAAGAATGCTAATAAAAAAAGAAGTGGAAACATACTGACAGAGGTTCCAATAAAGGCAAGAGTAGCCCAGGTGCCTAAATAAATAGCAGACAGTTAAGAGATTGCAAATTGTCTGTCAACTGCTAGGAAAGTTGTAAATACAAACAAAACCACATACCCTGAAATGCCTGTATCCAAATATAAAAAGTCTAAAAATAAGATGGGAAAGTTAGAATGTATAGCACTGAATGAAGGGGACAGACATAATTGACAGAGACCTGGTGGAATGAGGATAACCAATGGAACAAAGATACCATGGTACAAATTATAGTGCAAGGATAGATAAATCAGAGTTGGGGGGGGAGGGTGCTAAATGTTAATGATGGAAGATTCAAACAGGATATCATATGCATTATAGATCTTTATGGCTAGAAATTCCATGTGTGATTGAGGGGGGAGCGGGGGGGGGGGGGGGGTTAATGGGTGAAGGTATACCACCATCCACCTGGCCAGAACAGATATGTTAAATTAGGAAAAAAATGTGATTACAGTAATGAGAGATTTCAATTACCCCAATGCTGAATGGAAAGATGTCATATCAGGACATGCTAGGGAGGTAAAGTTTCTAGATGAAAAATGACTGCTTCATAGAGCACCTGACTCAGGACAGACAAAACAGAGCTAATTAAGACAATTCTTAGTGAGGCACAGGATTTTGTGCAAGAGGGAATGGTAGTGCGGCCACTTGGCAATAGTGATCATAATACAATTGATTTTTACTTCATTGGAGGGAGAACATTTAAGGAAAATCACTGCTCTAGAACTTAACTTTCAAAGAAGACGACTAATAAAATGAGAAAAACTAAAAAAGGTGCAGCAGCAAAAAGGTTAAGTGTTTATATCATGTGTGGACATTGTTTAAAATACCATCTTGGAAGCCTAGACGTATTCTATGAATAAGGCAGAAGGAAGGCCAAACAAGTACCAGCATGGCTTAAAGGTGAGGCGATACTGCATTACAGCATCACAAAAATGGAAAGAATCTGAATACAAAAAAAAAAACCAGACACCTTGAGCATTGGCAGGTTACATGATGTAACATTGACAAGACTAGCAAGCTTATTTTTTCCCAAAATTTTTGCCTTAGAGGGAAAAAGTCCAAAGAAATTTTGAATACATCAGAAGTAGGAAGCCTGTGAAAGTCTGTTGAACTATTAGATGATCAATGGGTTGGATATACACACACAAAAGGACACATTGGAAAGAAATTAATTCTTTGCGTCGAACTTTAGTGAGGAGGATATTGGGGAGATAACCATGCCAGAAACTGCATTTAATTGCGATGATTTGGAGGAATTGAAACAAATCGTGAACCTGTAAGTAGTAATAGGGCAAAATGACTTAAAAAGTAGCAAATCACCTGAACCAGATGGTATACACCCCAAAGTTCTAAAAAAACAAAAAAACCTTAAAATGAAATTAAAGACTTTACTAGTAATTTGTAGCCCATGATTCAAATGGAGGGTGGCTAATGTAACACCAATCTTTAAAAAGAACCCAGGAAAACTATAGACAGTTGAGCCAGATGTCAATGCCAGGAAAAAATTTAGAAATTATTCTAAAGAACAAAATTACTAAATATATAGACAGACATGATTTAATGGGTCAGAGCCAACATGGATTTCTCTAAGGCAAGTCTTGCCTCAATCTGCTATGTTTTTTGAAGGGGTTAAACATGTGGATAATGGGGAGCCATTAGCTATATTGTACCTGGATTTTCTGAAGGTGTTTGCAAAACGTACCTCATGAGAGAGTCCTATGAAAAATTATGGGTAATTTTTACAATGATTTTGTGTGTTTGTTGTACCCCACTACAAAATGTGGCATGGCAGGATATAAATTCTTAAATTAAAAAAAAAATGGGACAGGAAATCATATCCTATTATGACTTGTGAACTGGTTAAAAGATACAGAACAGAACTAACCATTTTTCTCAATGGAGGAAAGTGAACAGTGGCATGCTCCATTATCTGTAATGGGACTGGTGCTTTTTAATATATTTTTTAAATGATCTGGAAAAAGAAAACTGAGGTGATCAAATTTGCAGGCAAAGTTATTAATCACAGACCGAGAAATTGCAAGAGGATCTTGAGACTGGGGTATTCATTGTGGCATATAAAATTTAAATGTGGACAAGTACAAAGTAATACACATAAGGGGGGGGGGGAAAAAATCAAAAGATTGTAGTTTCATGTTAGGCTCTATATTAGGAGTCACCACACAAGAAAAGGACATCATGGATAATACGCTGAAATCCTCGGCTCAATGTGCAGTGATCAAAAAAAGCAAAGTTAGGAATTAGGTAAGGAATAAAGAACAAAACAGAATATAATACCTAATATTTCTGCACTTAAGAGTTCTGTGAGCAATTCTGATCGCCGCATCTCAAAAAAAAAAAAAAAGAAAAAAGTTATATCGGAACTAAAGAAGTTACAGAGATGGGCAACCAAAATGATAAAGGAGATGAAACAGCTCTCCTATAAAGAAAAGCTTGAGATTAGAACTCTTCAGCTTGGATAAGAAACCACTAAGGAGAGATATGACAACATTCTATAAAATAAGTGAAGTGGTACAAGTAAATGTAAATCTTATTGACTTTCACAAAATAAAGAATAGGGACACTATATGAAGTTACTGTGTAGCACATTTAAAACAAAAACAAGGAAATGCATTTTTACTCACACTATTAAGCTCTTGAATTAATTGCTGGAGGATGTGGTAAAAGCCGTTAGCATAGTTAGATTTAAAAGGTTTGGACAAGTTTCTGGTGTAAGAGTCCATAAACTTATTAACCACCAGGCAGATTTAAGGAGAAACACTGCTTTATCCTTGAGCAAAAGCAACATGGAATTTATTTGGGATTCGGCCAGGTACTCGTGACCTGGATTGGCCACTGTTGAAAACAGGATACTGTACTTGGACCCTTGATCTGATCCCGTATAGCAGTTCTTATCCAATATGTAGAACAGTACAATCTGACTCATTCACTGTAAAAACATAATTTCCCCTACTTTAAAACAATTTCAAAACAGACAGATCTTCCAAATCAAGATAAAAACACTGATGTATTTCTTCTTTCTGAATAAAAAGGTTAACACATTCTAAGAAGAAAAAAAAATCATTTGTCACAATAGCTATCAATTTATAAGTTATTATTGGTCTGATGCCACCTTAGCTAAAGAACTTGAACAGCAGACACAGTAAAAGCTTTTCTGGAAACAAAAGTATTAAATGCAGACGGCTCACAAATGATTGACAGTAACAATGCATTAAAATGGCTCAATTACAAATCTTAAAATGTTTAAGGCTAAATATATTTTATAGAGATGTGATTCGGCCGAACCTTTTGGTTCGGTCTTCGCTATTGACCTGCCACAGGAAAATTTTGTTTCCCCGTGGTTCGGGCCGATTTTTTTTTTTTTTTTTGGCCATCCCAAAACAAAAAACACCCCAACCCTTCAGATTTAATTTAAACCCCCACCCTCCCAAAAACTTACCGAAAGTCCCTGGTCATCCAGCAGAGGTCCCGGGAGCAATCTCCCACTCTCGGGCCGTCAGCTGCCAGTAAACAAAATGGTGCCGTGGCCCTTTGCCCTTACTGTGTGACAGGGGCTATCGGCCATCTATTGCTCTTACCATGTGACAGAGGCCAGCCAATGGCACCAATAGCCCCTGTCACACGGTAAAGGCAAAGGGTCATCGGCGCCATTTTGATTAGTGGCAGCCAAAGACCCGAGAGGGGGAGATCGCTCACGGGACCCCACTGGACCACCAGAGACTGTCGGTAAGTTTTGTTTGGTTTTTTTTTTGGGGGGGGGGGGTCGCAATTAAATTTGAAGGGTTGGGGTTTATGTGCCCTTTCTCCCCCCCAAAAAAAATGATTAGAAAACTGCACAAAATTTTGTGGGTTTCCTATCGTTTCGACCCCCCCTCCGAAATGCAAGAGATATTTCCTATTCTGTTGCAAACTAGTGCACATCCCTAATTTTACAATTTTTCTATTCTTTCATATTAAAAGGTCCAGTATTTGAGTAGAATTATAGATGAAATAAACTTGTGCAAATTTGATAGATATCAACTATGAAGAAAATTAAGTTTTACAGTATAGTCATTTTATACACCATCATTCCAAGTGAAGATCACAATGGTTTATATCATGACAAATATTCAGTCAAGTGGTTTGACCACACAGATATGCTAACAGCAAAATTAAAGCATGACAATCCCAATATGGGGAACAGGAATATAACAGTTCATAGGCTTCTAGTAGAGACAATTTCAGAAGACTTGTGTGAATATCAGAAGTCTGGCCATCACATACTGCACAGGTAGCAGAACTACTCATGATATCCATAAAATGTTCTACAAGTCCTGAAGAAGTGCCACTAGCATAAAATGGATCTGTTGGTGGGTGAGCAGGGCATGCAAGTATTTATTAAATTGCATTTAAAGCTTGCAAAAGAAAAAAAAAAAGAGGGTTAAACCACTTAATGGGTGGTTTTCCCCTGTCTAGGTGTAAGACAAAAACCACACTCAGGAGTTATAAGGCTCTCATTACTGTAACCAGCACAGATAACAGACACTTGCAAGTGGACATATCCAGAGCCACTGAGGTTTACATAGAAGAACAGTACAATGGTTTACATATTTTACAAGCATATGTATTTAGTGAAACAAGGTAGTCAAAATCGTGGAGCATCTGCCTGACCAGAGTCAAAGGTCAACTCCCATTTCCAGAAAAGATGAGAGCCCACAGCAGGGCCCTAGGCAATGGGATCTTCCCCATTATGGAAGGAGTAGGAAAATCCCCAATCCATAGGCTATGTGAGGGGCCCATCTCTGATGTCATGGATGCCTCCACCTCTGAGACTTAAATTAGCATGGGACTTTCCCAGTCCCCATATCTGCATCCTGGTTATTTCAGAAAATATGTATTTATATTTTCCTAGAAGTTATAGCTAATGAAGATACAGATGTCCACCACAAATAGCAGCTGATTCCTCTGTGTTTTCTGAGCTACTAGAAGCAGTGCCTCTCAAACAAGTTACAGCCTTAATCATTTATATTTTATGACCTATTTTTGACTACTAGATTTAACCCTTAGAAGTGCTCAGCATTATTCTGCTAGGCCAGAAGGATAATACAGCCAAAGGTCAACTGACAGATTTTATTCAACAGCTATTTTGTGCATCTGTAAAGTGTGTTAAGGAAAACAGTTACAATGTTAAAGATATTCTGTGTATATTAACATCTTGCAAGTCTTCTTTTGCTGTGGGAAGGTGCAAGCTGTTTCTTGGAGAAGTAACCTTATAAGCCGTCTTATCTCAAGGCAGCTTCTCTCACTCACTGAAAAGTGCAATTAAACCAATTATGAAGAAACCTGGGTAAGATCAAAAAAATATTAAAACTAATAACCCAGGCTCTAGCCTCCCCTTTCTATCTAAGCTAATAAAAAAAAAAAAAAGTAGTTTCACTCCAACTCAACCACCTTAAAGGAAAACATTTTACACTGTCATTCCAGCTTTAGGAAAGGCCACGGAACTGAACTAATATCATTCAGTTGCATGCTGATCAAGGTGGCAATTCACCTCACTTGCTAGATTTCTCCGCCACCTTCAACACAGTCAACCACCAATTTCTGATCCCACATTTACGCGACAACCTGCATTGAAGGTACCACCCTAAACTGGGTCAAATACATTTCTTTTACAGAACCCAGTCTGTCACTTGGGCCAAAAAAACCCTCAAAACCTCGAGCTCTCATTTGTGGAGTCCCCCAAAGCTCAGTCCTCTCCCCTATTCTTTTTCACATGTATATCCATCCAATGTGTCTTATGTCAGTGTCACAATGGTTCAGCAACCAGAAGCTCAAACCAAACCCCTCTAAAATCGGAACTTCTCTGGGTTAGCCACCAAGGTCATCACCTTGTTAGGCACACTATTACATACCAACGAGTCAGTACGAAGCTTAGGGGGGGGGGGGGGGGGTTCTGCTTGATCAAAACCTCAGTATGGAAATGCACATCTCCAAAGTAGTAAAAACCTCATTCATGCACCTTTGTCAGATCTGCCATCCACAGAACTACCTAGACACAAACAATGTGGCTATAGTAATCCCCACAATCACTAGCAGAAGGGGCTACTTTTTTTTTTTTTTTTTTATTTAATGGCCATCTCCCATTATAATTCAAAAAAAAACTTCCAGCTTCTTCAGAACACAGATGCAAAAATCCTAGTAAGAGTTAAAGCACGGACCACACCGGATACCAACAGCAAGCAAAATCAAATTCTAAACACTTTGCTTGGTCTTCAAGTGCATGAACAAACAGGCCCCAGAATATTTTTCATAATTTCTCCTCCCTTATGTCCCCCTAGATCAGAGCTTTCCAAACTTTTCATGTTGGTGACACACTTTTTAGACAAACAATTTCGGGACACAGTAATTCAGTCTACTAGTAAACCAGAGGCTAAAGGTTAAACGAACAAAATTTATTTCGACAATTTATGTATGTTTCCTTAAATATATACATAATAAAATGTTTCACGACAATCTATCTTGTGAAAACCTCTCATTTATATTAAAAATAAATAATATTCCAAGATTAATGTTATCATTTATGAACAATAATAATAAAACAAAGTTATTGTGTTATTCAATTTACCTCTTTAATGAGATATATGAGCTTGATGGGATGAACACAGCTTTTGAATATTTGGTGTTAATAAAAAAAAGTCCAAAGGGTCTTCTGTGTAATTTTAAAAAGCTGGCCAGTTTCACACTATAAAATTATTTGATAGCCTCATTCAACTAATTCTATATGGCTATGAGAGTGAAGTCTGGAATATATAGGAAGGGACAGAATGTCAGTTCTGTAACTCTGTGCATCCACTGAAATTCCCCCAAACACTGGAGCTTGGATGTTTCCCTTACAGCTCATCATACAAAAAGATATTTTCAAATTCTGGTGTCACCTCACAGTAACAGCAGCACAAACACCTTCCACTGCCAGGCACATTGTGAACTAACACAAAACCCTGCAAAAAAGACACTTAAACTCTATACTGCAATCCCATTGTAACATAACAGTACTAACACCAAGGACTCAAACAACAATAACCCTTCCTGTGAAAAAGCAAGGGTAAATATTACACTGGGTCCTAGAATACCAATACACCACCTACTGAGAAAACAAAACAAACCAGATTGCTATAGATCCCTATGCTAGCAGAATCTCTCATCATGGTCACACAGAGCAGAGACAGACCCTCACCAAATACAGAATACAAAATAAAGGAGCACAAATTAGACAAAAACTGAAATGGAAACTCCAAGAAGCCAGACTCTTGTATTAACAATGGAAAAACAGAACCACCATTCCTCATAAAACAAATAAAATCAAGAAACATAAAGCATCAGTTATAATAGTAAAAACATAATAAAAGAATATTTTAAAACTACTGATAAATAGAATTCCTATTAATTAAAATCATATACATTTTTTTACAATTTCCCAAACACCAATAAAATATTTAAAAACAGCACATATATCAAATAACATCCAATAATTAAAACTAATAAGGATTTTAAAAAGCCCCTGCTGTCCATACATGGGAGCTCTTGATTTCCAGTCACCCTGATATTGTCAAGGATTAGGAGGTTATCCTCTCTCACACGTCCATTCTCTCACACATACACTGTCACATACATACACATTCATGCTCTTATACCCACCATAACTTCTCGCTCTCACAGACACTGACACTCTCAGGCTCTAAGACACTCTCTCCCCCTCCACACACACCCCCCACACAAACTCTTACTCCCCTGGATTTTCTCATGCACACATGCTCTCACTCTCTCTGGCTCCCTCACATACACACAAACACACACACCCAGGCAAGCTCTCAGTCACTCTCACACACTGAAACTGACCCCCAGGCAGGCTTCCATTCATTTTCACACCACTCCCTCACCATCCCCCAGGCACGCTCACATTCACCACACACAGGCAGGCACCTATTCTCACACATACAAACCCCAGGAAGACACCCATACATTCTCATACACAGACACACCCTCAGGCAGGCACCCATGCATTCACACACATACACCCCCAGGCAGACTCCCATTCATACACACTAAAGGCAGACCCCCTCTCTTTCTTTTACCAGCAACCTCGGAGCCTCTCTCATTCCTTTGCTGCCACTGTCACTGATGCCGCATGGCTATTTGGGAGGCGCTGATTGCTGCTATTGGCACTGAAGCCCATTCTGCTGCCTCCTCTGTGCAGGCCCCGTGGGTTTCCACTTCCTCCATGTTGATCTCGTACATTGTGAGATCCGCATAAAGTGCTGCTCTTGCACATTACCAAAGATTACATGTGCCAATCAGTAAAAAGTAATTTTTTTTTCTCTTTGCTGTCTGATCTTAGTTTTCTAATCGGTTGGTCATAGGCTTTTTTGTTCCACCTCCCCTTTCTTATTTTTTTGCCAATTCCTTTCATGTTGTCTTTTTTTTCTATTTCTTTTCTCTCCATCTATCTTCTTCCCTCAAACAGTCAGGTTCTCATTCTCACATGCTTTCTCTCTCACACACATGCACAGACTATCACATGCTCTCTCTCATACAATCATTCATACACAGTCTCTCTCTTGCACATGCTGTCTGACACACACACAGGCTCTCTCAGTCCCACATGCTGTCTTGCTCAAGCACAGAATCACTGTCACATGCTCTCTCATACAATCATTCATACACACAGGCTTTCTGTCACATGCTATCTCTCTCACACACACACAGGCTCTCACATGCTATCTCTGCAAACATTCAGGTCCTCACTCCCACACACAATCTCTCAACTCATCTCATACACACACTCTACAGGCCCTCACCTCAGCCTCTCTTACCTCTGGGCCTCCTCTTCGCAGACCAATCCGCAGCAGCGGTGGCCCTGATCTTCGCGGGCCTCCTCCTCTTCTCAGCCCGCTGCTCCTCTTCTGCACGCGGCTGATGCTCCTTCTCCTTCCTGCCCGTGCGGTTCCGGCAACATTTTCCTTCCGGGGCCGCATGGGCAGGAAAGAGGCGGAGCACCTGCACGTTTCGACGTGACCTTTTTCTTCGGGCCGTGGTGACGTGCGCTCCACCACGGCCCTGCCGATATTCCTGCTGTGTGTCTCCGGCACACAGCGATTCTTCACTGCTCAGCCACCAGTGGGATGAGGTCCACCGGCGGTCGCATTGGCTCTCACTTGCCGGTGTGTCACGTGCACGGGGCTTGCGCGACACACCAGCACACTGCAGGCGACACACTAAAGTGTCGCGACACATACTTTGGAAAGCTCTGCCCTAGATGAACTCCGATCTTAACTACCTCTACTTTCCACTCCACCTCTGGCTTCTGCTAAACTGTCCTGCACCAAACCTCAGGCCTTTAGCTGTTAAGACAAAGGTCTACAACATGCTTCCATTATCCCTCTGTTTGGAGACCAGTTACCTAACTTTCAGGAAGAAGGTTAAAGCATGGCTTCTTAGCCAACATTCCCAACAGACTTCTTGTTCATCAACTATCACCACAGAAGTACTCCTATTTCTACAGCAACAAAATAATTTACCTTAACTATTAATCTGACTTTAAATATATAGATCCTCAACCAGTATTGATTTAATGCTACTGTAACCTACTTTAAATTTAATGTAATGTGCTTTGAGGCCATTCATGTTAAAAAAAAACTTGAAAATTAAATCCCAATAAATAAAAATAAGTCAGTAGTGTGCTTTTCTCCACACCCTCCAGTCATTTATAGACTATTACCCAAATTGAAAGGTTAGGAGGGAACTTTTTCCACAATAAGTCAATTAGCGATTTACATCAGCAAGTAATTACCCTGAACTTAGTAACTGATTAACTGTAGTCCAATAGCATGTCATTGACAAAACTATTGATTAAAATAGTGTCCCTTAAATTTATTAGGGTATTTTAAATTGGATTAAGCATTCCTAATCTTTATACAGCTTTAAATTAAAAAAAAAAAAACACACATCCCTTTACTCAACATTAAGATGCAGACAGTAGAAGGATGAGGGCCAATGGTCCCTCAAATTTTTGAAAGACTGCATGCACAAAAATTCTTTGGGCAATTTTATATAAGCAAGGTTCAAATTTGTGCACTACGAGTCCATATAATGCAAATATCAGGATTTCTTGTATGTTCTATTTTGTAGTATGCACGCACACAATTTAGAAGGAACGCTGATAGGATTCTCCAGTCTTTTGCACCAAGTGCCACATCTATGATTATGTGTGCACCCGGTGCAGAGTTTTACTGGTTTTAGAAGAATGAGCCTGATTTCTGGAAGCTAGAGTGACAGACCTGGAGGAATAGATAAGGACAGAAGTACACAGAAGTGACCTTCATGGACACACTGGTCCCACAGCTTCTACAATGCTTTGGAGGAGCATGGTCACCTGGAAGAAGAGCATCACCCTGGTGTGGTAGGAAGT
The DNA here is from genome assembly GCF_901001135.1 of Rhinatrema bivittatum. Taxonomy (NCBI): domain Eukaryota; kingdom Metazoa; phylum Chordata; class Amphibia; order Gymnophiona; family Rhinatrematidae; genus Rhinatrema; species Rhinatrema bivittatum. The sequence continues at coordinate 203,788,750 of NC_042621.1, forward strand.
GATCCTGACCTCCAGATGATGCATTATCCTTTTACACTGAAGATTCCTCTCCAGAGGCATGTGTTCAGGAGGGAAAGCCTATTATTATTATTAATGGTAATGGTAAAAATAAATGGGGAAAAATAAAAAAACGATATAAGCATATTGTATTCATGTTCTGTCTTGTAATAAAGAAAAACATATTCAGTCATGCCAGTGTCTGCTAGCCCTCAACACAGGGAAGAGATCCAGCAAGAAGAATAAAACAAGAAAAAAATCCAGTCTTTAAAGCAACCCATGCTAAGTAATTTGTGTTGACAAAAGCTAACCTGCATCCCCTCAATCAGCCCATATGGAAAGATTATGCTTCCCCCGCCAATCTTCCCCCCTCTCCGCTCCCGCCGTCCTTTCTTCTTTTCCCCTTCCCTCCCAATCCCACCCCCCTTCTCTCTCCCCCCGCCCCCCCCACCTTAACTCTTTGCCATTTTGTCTTGTTATTACTAATTCGTTTCTGAGTTCCTTTACTACTGTTAAAGTTTTAAATTAAACTTGACGTGACCTGGTTCAAGCGTTTAAGATTAGTTCTAGGACAGTCTCCTAACAGTTTGATGTAACCTATTCCATTCTATATTCCATGTACTGTTCTATGTAACAAGTTGTTCTACTGTAAACCGGGGTGAAGGCTAATGGCTAAACCTCGGTATATAAAAGCTCTGAAATAAATAAATAAATAAGTGTGAAAGTAACTTGCTTTCCTAGTGCAAAGCTACCAAGTTAGGAAACTTCCCATCACCTTGATAGGATTTTAGTGTGTACTGGGGAGGAGCTGGCTTTCATAGCAGAATGATGAGTCACGAAAACAAATGGGTGAGGGGGGGAGGGCAATAGTGGGCAACCAACCATATCACAGCAGTGTGTTTGCCTGCCGCTGTTGTAGCCGCGCTGCCCACTATCGCCCTATAGCGCCATATCAAAAAGGTGGTATTTCCGATGCTACTGCCGGCGATATTGTGTATCACATGCAGCGGTACCAGAAATAAATTTTTTTTTGTCCACCCTAACCACTCCCCTTTCCCCAAATTAAGTATTACTGACACGATGCAGTAGTCATCACGTGCATTATGGCCCTAAAGCACGCAGTAACAGCCTATCGAGTTTTAAAGAATGCTCTACTAGGCTTTTAGATGGAAAATGAAATCCAGAACCTCCAGGTTAGCCTTTTTAGAAATGTGCCCCATTCCATCCTTAGGACCCCAAGGGCAGGTCGAGCTCAAGAGTATCAATGTATGGCTGAAATGATGGTGAAGGGAAGAGAACATTAGATTTCTGGGGGCATTGAGAATGAAGGAGAAGGAATCAATTCCAACAAGAGTGTATGGTTCAGAGAGGTGTACCTAAGGTTACTGGCATAAGGGAGTTAGAGAGGCTGTGGTAAAAGCAGAAGTAGCTCATGTGAAATTAGGAAAGACATCAATTCAAAAATTATCTGTTCAACTGATAGCAGGTAACAAATAGATAAAATTGTCTTTAAAAAAAAAAAGGATTGGTAGGTTAGAATATATGGCACTAAATGTAGACATGTTAAATAGTTTAAAAGCAAAGTGTACAGAGTACAAAAATCAAAAAGCTATCAAGACAAATTACTAACAGTAAAAGTGTAATTTTAGTTTTAAATGGAAATTTAGTACAACCATCCTTTTTATAGTTTGAGGAAGTCCTTGTCATCTTCCAGAATAAATGAGCTTCTAGATGCCAAAAAATGCCCTCAATATCAGCAGTTTGTCAAGCTGTTAAATCACACGTAAAGATATTTCCACATATACTGGATAATGGTAATAGAGATAGAAAAAGAGATAGAAAAAGGAGTTGAATTAACACAAGTTTGAAACTTGTCAGCAAGACAAGCCCCCAGTAAAAGCTAAAATTAAAATTTGATAGCATAATTCAACTAATCCTTATGTGAGGTCTGGGGCCTATCAACCTCAAAAAACCCCATCACACTGTTCCTCAGTATAGTTTTACCACCTTAACACAGCTGTATTTTATCAACTATTTTGGTAAGACGTTCATGGGAACAACTTTAAACCCACTGATAAAAGTGGACCAAAAGGTTATACAACTTATTTGAATCTATTATTTTTATCTTTTTTTCATGTCTATAACTTATGAACTTTTCATATTTTGCTTAACACACATTCCCAACCAGTGAAGATCCTTAGAATAAGTCACATCTCATACATCCTAGGGACAGTTCACATCTCAAAACATATTTAGAAAATCTTTGCAAAGTTAGCCTCCAAAAACTAAGCTAAGTAATTACGGCTCTCAAAGATTTTCAAAATATGTTTTAAGATGTGAACTGTCCCTAGGATGTATGAGATGTGACTTATTCTAAGGATCTTCACTGGTTGGGAATGTGTTTTAAGCAAAATATGAAAAGTTCATAAGTTATGGACATGAAAAAAAAGAAAAATAATAGATTCAAATAAAAGTGGACCAAAAGGTTATACAACTTATCAGTGGGTTTAAAGTTGTTCCCATTAACGTCTTACAAAAAGAGTTGATAAAATACAGTTGTGTTAATGTAATAAAACTACCCTGAGGATTTTTTGACTGTGTTATTGTTACCTCAGATTTCTGAGTTTTTGGGGGCTGGTTTGTTTTTTTTAATCTCCTAACAACCTCAAACTATACATAGGGACCTTTTTCTTTTTTTTTTCCTGGGAATTTATCATTTATTACAATGAACAAAAATGGTAAAACTAATGGAGAAAAAAAGTCATTTTTGTACCCACTGATTTTGTCAATACACTGAAATTCCCAGAGGAAAAAACAAAAAACACTGAAAACTAAAGTTCTTATCTATACAGAATGGGACAGAAGCACCAAGAGAAATTCTACAACTCCAGTTCTGCAAACAGACACACTGTCTACAGAAATACTCCCGATAACGGACAGAGCAAAATTGAGATTTGCCTTACTAAATATGCAAAAAAATAGTAAATAAAATAAACATTTAAATTCTCAAATCTCAATACCAGCAACAAACTCCATTCACTACCAGGCACTCAAGTAACAAAACCCTGGAAAAACAAACAGCACCTATGTTGCAAATTTACCATATCAAACTGGCACAAAGCACAAGAAACTCAAAACTATAAACTGGTGGCAATGGAAATATTGCAACATGCCCTATAAACATCACCATCTCCTACTGGGAAGTGCAAACTGGAAAAACAGAACAAGCTGGACTACTACAGATCCCTATACAGAGAATACACATTAGTGGAATCTCTCACCTCTGGTCACTAATGTACAAAAAGAAACTCAAATACAGAACAAGTAATCACAGACCAGAAACAGAAAGATGCAGACAAAAAATGAACCAAAAATTCCAAGAAGCAAGACTCTATGCAATGAAACACTGGAGAAATAAATGCATTTCTCCTCCTATGCAAGATATAAAAATATCAAATGCACATTTCCCAAAGCTGACAGAGAAAAATCAGAATGAGCAAGAAAAATTCTGTATCTTCCTGGGGAAAACAGCAGCAAAATAGATGGAACACGCCACCAAGTGAGAAATTAAATCTGACTTGGGATAATATGGACCAGCATAAAAACCTCAAACATGCCTTCATACCGTATTTTATGCAACTTTTTTCTATTTTTCCTTTCTTCCTCTTTTTAATAATTCTGTATAGTACTTTGGCAACACTGTCATGCCAATAAAGTTTACTGGAATCTCAGCCTCATCCACCACCTCCTCTCCCGTTATGCAGTCTGCTTGTGAGAAGAGGGGTAGGCACTCTGTAGCTTTCTTCAGATGAAAATTCAAATGGGAGACTCTTCCGGTTTGTTGACTGCAGTGACGTAGTTATGGGTGGGCAGTGGCCCACCTAATCAATATTGCCTGGCACCAGACCATCTCAGAGCTAATCCTGTGCAGCCTGAGAAGAGGAGGCCTGACTTAGCTCCGCGATGGCCCTGTATCACACGTGGCCCAAAAAGAGGCGGCCTGTCGCAGCAAGGAGGCCCAGGAGAGAGCGAGTCCTGTTAGAGCGTGTAGGAGTGAGAAGCTTGTTTGTGTGGATGCATGACAGAGCATGAGAAGCCTGTGTGTATGTTTATGTAAGAGCATGGTTGTGAGTAAGAAGCCTATGTGTGAGAACATAGGACTGAAGCCTGTGTGGTGTGAGTATGAGAGCATGTGGGAGTGAGTATTTTTGAGAGAGAGCGTGCGCATGTGGAGTGGAGAGCCTGTGAGATCCTATGGAAGTTAGAGCAAACATGTAGGAGTGGGAGTCTCCATGTGAGAGCTTGTGTGTGTATGGGGGGGGGGGGGGGGGAACCTGTGTAAGAGTATATAAGATGAGAGCCTGCATGTGAGTGTGGGAGCCTATATGAGGGACAAAGGAAAGACAAGAGAAGAGTGAAGAATAAGACTTGAAAGGAATTACAGAAAAGGCATTCAAAGGGAAAAGACTGACTAACCAATTAGAAAAATAAGATCAGACAACAAAGGTAAAAAAGATTGATTCAGCAATTGAAATGTTTTTCTTTGGGAATTTACATTCACTGTTCAGAGTCTGGTTTCTTGAGTTTTCCATTTTAATCTTGTCTGTGCATTTTTGTTTCTAGTTTATAGTTTCTTATTATGTCAGTGTTGCGCAAGTGTGATAGTGGTGCAGTATTTCAGCTAACATGTATTTGTAGCAGTCCAGCTTGTTTGCCCAGTATGTGGTGTATTAGTGTTCTAGGGCCTGATGTGGTGTTTTACCTTGCTGCCTTTTCTTAGATAAGGTTACTGCTGTTCGAGTCCTGGGAGTTACTACTGTTATGGAATGGCAAGGTTCTAGATGGAGTTTTGTTTTTTTTTTGGGGGGGGGTGTTTATATTTTTGTAGGGGTTTGGATTACTTCAAACTGCTTGGCAGTGGAGGAAGTTTGTTTTGATATTACTGGGGTGATACCTGAATCTGAATATATATGAATATACAAAAATATATTTGCATGTTGGTTATAATATGAAAAATCCTAGTTCTGCTCTGCACTCATTGCAAATCTTAGGTGCTTATGATTATTACTGTTTTATTGTAGTTGTGAATATGTTCTTCACTTTGGAAAAAGAGGATTGATAAAATACATTGATATTTTATTATGCGATTAGATCTGATGTTTCTATGATCTGCTCGTTTACCTTTTATGATTGTGTATTTATAACCTGCAATTTATATAAAATATAGATCAATAATTAATACAGATCATTTAATGCTGGTAATTGCTTGAAGCAAAATATTTTAAAGCATCACTCAAAGCATGATGGCTTTTGCAAACTAGAAAGAAATCAGTTGTCAGATGCATTCTAAAAGGTATTATTTATTGATAAGAGTACAACTAGTAGGTCTCAAACCTATACAACTACTGCCCACCCATGCTGTCCTTGGGCTATGCCACTAATTGACTGTCTGACAGATTGTAAATTATGCAGCAACCGGTTAATTACATGGTTTCTCCCATGGCCACAGGAGCCTGGAGGCACCCTGGAACAGAGACAGAACCCAATGGTAAGGGCAGGCAGGGAGGATGGGGTTAACAGGTAAAAGTAGTGAGAGGGGGACTAAGCATTTGCTCAGTCATATAAAACTCTGGGCTTAAAGAGAAGAAAATACAAGACAATGCATAAAGTAGCAGTACAGCTTTATTAGGCTGGAGTAATCTACATGGAGCAGCCACAGCCATAGTCTCAACAATATCAACAAGCATTAACTGGTCAAATGTTCTGACAACAGCAACATTAACTGTTCCGATAGCTATTTGGCACATTACAAAGCTTGGTGGTAAGATAGTGGAGGGGGCCTGGTTGCTGAATTATATATGAAACTTGGAAGAACCAGAAACATGACATGCGTGGAATGATTTAACAGCAGAGGAGGCAGCCAGCACTAAGATTTTAAACACGATTGAGAAAGATAGAGAGCAGTGGTAGGAAGAGCTGAGAGTTTGGGTAAAGGACATGGGGGGGGGGGGAAGAGAAGAAGACAGGGAAATAACTGTTTAGATATGGGAATATATATGGTCTTCTGCCACTTAAGGTAAATGAAAAGAGAAGATGACAATTAGTAGACTGGATGGGCCAATTAGATCTTATCTGCCATCATCTTTGTTACTACATTGTGTGATCAGAATTAAAAGTAAATTCCATGAGCTCAAAGCCATAAAATGCACATGGCCATGTCTCTAAACACCACAATATTTTAAATGGTCAAATGTGTTACACACCAACCAGCAAGAAGAAAATGTTAGGTGCAATGATTAGTTTCTACTACGCAAAAATATGTAATAAAATCAGTAATGTAGTAGAGAAACAAAGAAATGACAGCAGAAGTGGACAGATAGTAGGGATGTGCTTCGGTTTTTTCTGCCGGGTTGGGCAACCTGTGGAAAAAAAATTAGTTTTCCAATTGGTGGTTTGTTTTTTTTCCCTCGGCAATTTTCACTGAAAAAAAAAAAAAAGCAGCCACCGCAACCCTTCAAATTTAGTTACAGACCCCCTACCCTCCCAACCATCCCACAACTTACCTAAAGTCCCTGGTGGTCCAGTGGGCGTCCCGGGAGCGATCTCCTGCTCTCGGGCCGTCGGCTGCCAGCAAACAAGATGGTGGTGGCCCTTTGCCCTTACCATGTGACAGGGGCTACCGGTGCCTGCTGACACCATAAACAGTACAGGCCATCCATTGCTCCTTCCATGTGACAGGGGCCGACCAATAGCACCGGTAGCCCCTGTCACATGGGAAGGACAAAGGGCCACCGGCACCATTTTGTTTGCTGGCAGCCAACGGCCCGAGAGCGGGAGATCGCTCCAGGGACCCCTGTTGGACCACCACGGACTTTAGGCAAGTTTTGGGGGGGGGGGGAAAGACTAAAGAGATTAGGACTTTTCAGCTTGGAGAAGAGACTTTTCAGCTTGGAGAAGAGACGACTGAGGGGGGATATGATAGAGGTGTTTAAAATCATGAGAGGTCTAGAACGGGTAGATGTGAATCGGTTATTTACTCTTTCAGATAGTAGAAGGACTAGGGGACACTCCATGAAGTTAGCATGGGGCACATTTAAAACTAATCGGAGAAAGTTCTTTTTTACTCAACGCACAATTAAACTCTGGAATTTGTTGCCAGAGAATGTGGTTCGTGCAGGTAGTATAGCTGTGTTTAAAAAAGGATTGGATAAGTTCTTGGAGGAGAAGTCCATTACCTGCTATTAGGTTCACTTAGAGAATAGCCACTGCCATTAGCAATGGTTACATGGAATAGACTTAGTTTTTGGGTACTTGCCAGGTTCTTATGGCCTGGATTGGCCACTGTTGGAAACAGGATGCTGGGCTTGATGGACCCTTGGTCTGACCCAGTATGGCATTTTCTTATGTTCTTATGTTCTTAATTAACTAAATTTGAAGGGTTGGGTGGGTTTGATTTTTTGGGTTTTTTTGTTGTTTTTTTTTTTTTTTTTAATAAATGTGCCCCTCCCCCCTATGCTAACCAGAACAAATTTTCCCCGAAGTTTGAGGAAAATCCGTCTTGGGATTCGGGTCCTCCAACCCATGCCGAATCAGACTATTTCTTTGAAATTTTCCAATTCGGCAAAAACAATTACACATCCCTAACAGATAGTCCATCTAGTCTGCCCAGCAAGCTTCCTGTCGTAGTATCTGCCATGCCGTTCAGGTTACTCCCATGTATCAGTCAGTTCTGCTTGACGTGCTTTGCTTATGGACTTGGTTGTAGAAGCAGGCCTGTGGGTTTTTTTCTTAATGTCTCAGTACGCCAGATTTAAAAAAAAAAAAAAAAAAAACCACACACGTCATGGCTCGTGTTGGTTGTCCCTGAACCCAAATTTCTCCCTTTCAGCCCCCACCCCTGTCCTTCAAAGCAAAAAGAGCAATGTTTGAGTTGATTCAAAAGTATTAAGGTTGATTTGGTTAAGGGTAGTAACTGCTGCACCAGCAAATTATCCCCATGCATGCTTTCTTTGTGGGGTTTTTTTGTTTTGTTTTTTTTTAAGGACTTGGCCATAGAAGCTATCCTGTGCTTTTTCCCTTATGTCCGTGTAACAGTATCCCAGACCATGGAAGTCAGGGCCCCTCTGTTTTCGTCTGAATCAAATTCCTCTTATCCCCCTGCCGTTTAAGTGGGGATCAATGCTGAGGATTCGTTTTGCGCGTTTCCCTGAAGCAGAGAGCAGTTGAATACGCTCTCAAAACACTGCCAGTGTCAAGCTGTTGGTTGAATTTCTCACCTGCAAAAAAGCTAAGTAGCTATGAACAAATTGAGAGAATAATTTGAGATTTAAAAAAAAAATGTGCAATTGAAAAAAATTACAAAAAACATTGGACTTTAATAGACTGTTCCTATGATAGTGTTTCCCTGCAGCGGTTCCAGCTGTTGAGGTAATTATTTGAGGAATTGTGTTCAATAGATAAAGGCTTTGTTGTGCTGTTTCATTGTCAATTGAGGAAGTTACAGCTTGTCCTTTGTGTGGTGTGGGAGAAGTTGCATTAAAAGCATCAAAGCATATTGGTTAAGAGCAGTAATCTCCATGCCTTCTGCTAAGGGTAGTAATCACCGTACCAGCACGTTATCCCCCTGTATACTTATCTCATTTCTGTCTTCTAGCCTTTAGAGATCCAGAGTGTATATCCCATGCCACTTTGAATTCTTTAAATGTTGGGCAAGATGGCCACCAATTGAGAAGGATGCTTAGAAGCTCTCCTCTGTGATATTTCCTACTTTTTTTTTTCCTGCGATTGAAAATGCCTCACACTAAACGGAAGGCCAGACTTAGGGAGAATGTATCCAGCTCTCCCTTGCCAAAAGTCCTGACCCCCGCTGGACTTTTGGCAAGTCTTGTGGGGATCAGGAGGGTCCCCCAAGACTTGCCAAAAGCCCCTGGTGGTCCAGCAGGGGTCCAGGAGAGACCTCCTGCACTCGGACCGTTGGCTGCCAGTATTCAAAATGGCGCCGATAGCCTTTGCCCTTACTATGTCACAGGGGCTACTGGTGCCATTGGTCAGCCCCTGTCACATGATAGGAGCACAAGATGGCGCCGGCCATCCAGTGCTCCTACCATGTGACAGGATCCAGCCAATGGCACGGATACCCTGTCACATGGTAAGGGCAAAGGGCCATCGGCGCCATTTTAATTAGTGGCAACCGACGGCCCGAGAGCAGGAGATCGCTCCCCGCGCCCCCACTGGACCACCAGAATTTTAAAATGGTTTTGGGGGGGTTTGGGAGGGTGGGGAAGCAAAAGGGATTTTTAAAGGGTCGGTGGGTTTTTTTTTTTTTTGTATCGGGCCATCGGTGCCAAAATGGCGCCAATGGCCCAAGAGTAGGAGATTGGTCCCGGGGCTTCCACTGAACCACCAGGTACTCGTAAAAAGTTTTGGGGGGGGTTCGGGAGGGTGGGGGAAGGTAAGGGTTTAGAGTTTTAAAGGGTCGGGTGGGTTTAGGGGTTGTTTTGGTGTGCCGGTTTTCCCGCCCTCCCCCCCCAAATAACTCCCGTTAGTGGACACTAACCCATTAATGATTTTTCATGATAAAAATCGGGGAATTTCTATTGTATCATGCACTCTAACGATTTTTGACGATTTAAAAAAATATCGGACGATTTTTTTAAATCATCAAAAAACGATTCACATCCCTAGTGTCTATCCCTTTTGATACACAGGCTCCAGAACTGAACATAATACTCCAGGTGAGGCCTCACCAAGGATCTGTAATAAGGGTATCACCTCCACCTTTTTCTTACTGATTATTTCTCTCTATGCAGCCTAGCATTCTTCTGGCTTTAGCTGTAGCCTTGTCACATTGCTTTGTCATCTTCAGTTCTCCAGACACTATTACCCCCAAGAATCCTCTCTTGGTCCATGCACATCAGTCTTTTACACCCACCCCCCCCCCAATCACATACAGCTCTCTTGAGTTACTGCATCCCAGATGCATATAGCTTGCACTTCTTGGCATTGAATCTCAGCTGCCAAATCTTTGACCATGCTTTCAGCTTTCTTAAATCTCTTTTCATTCTCTACTCCTTCAGGCATGTCCACTCTGTTACAGATCTTAGTATCATCCACAAATACATACTTTACCCTTTTATCCCTTCTGCAATGTCACTCAAAGATATTGAACAAAATTGGTCCCAATACAGATCCCTGTGGTACTCCACTTAACATGGCTCTCTTCAGAGTAGGTTCCATTTACCATTGCATGCTGTCTCCTATCAGTCAACCAGCTTGTAATCCACACCGCCACCTTGGCACTCACTCCCAAGCTTCTCATTTTATTCACAAGTCTCCTATGCAAAACTGTATCAAAAGCTTTGCTGAAATCCAAGTATTTTATTATTTATTTATCTAACATTTTCTAGACAGACATTCGTTGGGAACATCACATCGGTTTACATAGAACATAACAGTAGCACAACAGGGCTATACAGGGAACAGAGTTAAAACAATATAATAGCTTGAAACAGCGATAAACAATGTAGAAACTTGGAACAGGAAAGTAGTTACAATAGTCCTGGTTATACATTAACAATGTATCAGAGATGTTACATAACGAAAATTAGAAAGAAGTTGCCTAGGTTTAAAGTAGATCACAGAGTGCTTTTCCTCGATCCAATTCTCTAGTCACCCAATAAAAAAAATAAAAAAAGTTTGTCTGACGGGACATTCCCCTGGTGATTCATGCTGCCTAAGGTCAAGCAACCCACCAGATTGTAGATAGTTCATTATTCTTTTCTTCAGCAGCATCTCCATTAATTTTTCCCACCACCGATGTTGGGCTAACTGGCCTGTAGTTTGCAGCCTCCTCTCTGCTCCCGCTCTTGTGAAGTGGAACCACCACTGCTCTTCTCCAATCCCACAGCACCACTCCCTTTTCTAGGGATCTACTGAAAAGGTTCTTCAGCGGACCCACCAGCACATCTTTGAGCTCCCTCGGCATCCTGGGATGTCTCTCATCCAGCCCCATGGCCTTGTTCACTTTGTTTGCCTAACTCTTCCCATACATTCTGTTCTATAAACAGAGTTTCATCTTCTCCATTCCCATCTATGATCTTGTCTACGAGCAATGGTCCTTTGCCAGGGTCTTCTTTAGTGAACACTGAACTAAAATAGGTTTAATATTTCTACCATTTCTTCCTCTCTCCACACACTGTTCCTAGTCACCTTTCAATTTTACTATACCACTTTACATCTTCCTTTCTCTGATATATCTGAAAAATGTTTTGTCACTTCGCTTTACCTCACTGGCAATCCTTTTTCCACTTGACCTTTAGCGTTCCTGATTTCTCTGTGTCCCTCAGGTTCATCGGGAATTCTCCACGTTCATCTTTTTGGGATCCGTCAAAACTTCTTTAACTGTTTTTTTCCCTATTTTTTTCAGCCACTTCCTTTGAGAACCAGATCAGTTTCTTTTTCCTCTTACTCGTTTACTTTCCTAACATATAGATTTGTTGCCTTTATAATAGCTCATTTCAGTTTGGCCCACGGTTCCACCTCATTTCTCCCAGGCTTCCAGTTCTTCCTCTAAGAATATTCTCATTCTGACAAAGTCTGTACTTGTGAAATTTAAAACGCAGGTCTTTGTGCATTTTATCTGTATCCTGTTTGCAATATCAAATCATACAGTCTGATGGTCAGTGGTGCTCAGGTGGGCACCTACTCTGACATCTGAGATATTATCCCCATTTGAGAGCACCAGATCAAGTATCACACCCTCCCTCATGGGTTCCATTACCATTTGTTTGAACAGAGCCCCTTGAAAAGCATCTCTCTCTCAACTGCTTATAGAATCTGCAGATGGGACTCTCCAATCCACATCTAGCAGGTTACAATATCCAACTAGCAACACTTTTCCCTTCTTTCCCACCTTTTGGATGTCTTTAACCAGATTTCTGTCCAGTTCTTCTGTAGACCACACAGGTGTAAACAGAAGCACCAGCCTTTAAAAAAAAAAAAAAGTCCATAATGCTTTTCCCTATCCCACGTCCCTTGCATGTCAGGTGCTTGTATATTGTTTCTGAAAATCTCCGCTTTTGGGGTTAAATGAATTCTAAAAGATGTAATTTTAACCCCAATTATAAGTTGTAAAAAAATTGTGATATCTGTTCCAAGAATATTATTTTCAAAAAATAATAAAGTGGAAAAGTGGTAGTTTCATATATTAACCACTCAAAAAGCACTACCAATGTAGTAGCTGGGGAGGAGCTGGCTGTCATGGTACATGTGGGCACCAATGACATAGGAAAATGTGGGAGGGAGGTTCTGGAAGCCAAATTTAGGCTCTTAGGTAGAAAGCTTAAATCCAGAACCTCCAGGGTAGCATTCTCTGAAATGCTCCCTGTTCCACACGCAGGTCACCAGAGGCAGGCAGAGCTCCGGAGTCTCAATGCATGGATGAGACAATGGTGCAAGGAAGAGGGATTCAGTTTTGTTAGGAACTGGGGAACCTTAACCAGGAAGGAATCAGACTGCTGGCGCTAGCCTTTAAAAAGGAGATAGAGCAGCTTTTAAACTAGAACAATGGTGAAAGCCGACAGTGTCTCAGCAGCGCATGGTTCGGAGAGAGGTATCTTCAAAAGATACTAATGATGCATTAGAATTAGGGCATCGGGACAGTGAGGTTCCAATAATAAGAAAAGTAGTCCAAGTGCCTGTAACTAAAAACTCACCTGAGCTAAAAAATTCTAACTTATCCCTATCAATTAAAAAGCAGAATGAAAATACAAACAAAAAACAAACTTTGAAATGTTTGTATGCTAATGCCAGAAGTCTAAGAAGTAAGATGGGAGAATTAGAATGTATAGCACTGAATGACAGACTTAATCCGCATCTCAGAGACATGGTGGAAGGAGGACAACCAATGGGACAGTGCTATACCGGGGTACAAATTACATCGCAATGACAGAGAGAAGCACCCGGGAGGCGGTGTGGTGCTTTATGTCCGGGATGGCATAGAGTCCAACAGGATAAACATCCTGCATGAGACTAAACACGCAATTGAATCTTTATGGGTAGAAATCCCTTGTGTGTTGGGGAAGACTATAGTGATAGGAGTATACTACCGTCCACCTGGTCAAGATGGTGAGACTGATAATGAAATGCTAAGAGAAATTAGGGAAGCTAACCAAATTTGTAGTGCGGTAATAATGAGAGACTTCAATTACCCCAATATTGACTGGGTAAATGTATCATTGGGACACGCTAGAGAGATAAAGTTCCTGAATGGAATAAATGATAGCCGTATGGAGCAATTGGTTCAGGAACCGAAGAGAGAGGGAGCAATTTTAGATCCAATTCTCCGTGGATAACAGGATTTGGTGAGAGAGGTAATGGTGGTGGGGTCGCTTGGCAATAGTGATCATAATATGATCATGTTTGATTTAATGACTGGAAGGGGGACAGTAAACAAATCCACGGCTCTCGTGCTAAACTTTCAAAAGGGAAACTTTGATAAAATGAGAAAAATAGTTAGAAAAAACTGAAAGGAGCAGCTACAAAATTAAAAAAAAGAGTGTGCAAGAGGCATGGTCATTGTTAAAAAATACCATCCTAGAAACACAATCCAGATGTATTCCACACATTAAGAAAGTTGGAAAGAAGGCAAAATGTTTACCGGCATGGTTAAGAGGGGAGGTGAAAGAAGCTATTTTAACCAAAAGATCTTCATTCAAAAATTGGAAGAAGGATCCAGCAGAAGAAAATAGGATAATGCATAAACATTGGCAAGTTAAATGTAAGGAATTGATAAGACAGACTAAGAGAGAATTTGAAAAGAAGTTGGTCGTAGAGGCAAAAACTCACAGTAAAAGCTTTCTAAAATATATCCGAAGCAGAAAGCCTGTGAGGGAGTCAGCTGGACCATTAGATGATAGAGGGGTTAAAGGGGCACTTAGAGAAGATAAAGGCTATCGCTGAAAGATTAAATGATTTCTTTTCTTCGGTGTTTACTGAAGAGGATGTTGGGGAGGTACCCGTACTGGAGAAGGTTTTCATGGGTAATGATTCAGATGGACTGAATCAAATCACGGTGAACCTAGAAGATGTGGTAGACCTGATTGACAAACTGAAGAGTAGTAAATCACCTGGACTGGATGGTATACACCCCAGAGTTCTGAAGAAACTAAAAAATGAAATTTCAGACCTATTAGTAAAAATTTGTAACCTGTCATTAAAATCACCCATTGTACCTGAAGACTGGAGGATAGCTAATGTAACCCCCATATTTAAAAAGGGCTCCAGGGGTGATCCAGGAAACTACAGACCAGTTAGCCCGACTTCAGTGCTGGGAAAAATAGTGGAAAGTGTTCTAAACATCAAAATCACAGAACATATAGAAAGACATGGTTTAATGGAACAAAGTCAGCATGGCTTTACCCAAGGCAAATCTTGCCTCACAAATCTGCTTCACTTTTTTGAAGGAGTTAATAAACATGTGGATAAAGGTGAACCGGAAAATGTAGTGTACTTGGATTTTCAGAAGGTGTTTGATCAAGTTCCTCATGAGAGGTTTCTAGGAAAAATAAGTCATGGGGTAGGTGGTGATGTCCTTTCGTGGATTTCAAACTGGCTAAAAGACAGGAAACAGAGTAGGATTAAATGGACAATTTTCTCAGTGGAAGGGTGTGGGCAGTGGAGTGCCTCAGGGATCTATATTGGGACCCTTACTTTTCAATATATTTATAAATTATCTGGAAAGAAATACGACGAGTGAGATAATCAAATTTGCAGTTGATAGAAAATTGTTCAGAGTAGTTAAATCACAAGCAGATTGCGATAAATTGCAGGAAGACCTTGTGAGACTGGAAAATTGGGCATCAAAACGGCAGATAAAGTTTAATGTGGACAAGTGCAAGGTGATGCATATAGGGAAAAATAACCCATGCTATAGTTACACTGTCAGGCCTATCCAGTACCGAGCGGTAGGAAGAGCTGCGTTAGTGCCTACGGCACCCGCGGTTACCGCCCGCACAGTGCAGCTCACCTACCGCTCGATCCTGAAGCCTAATTATATGTAAATGTAAGCCGCGTCCGAAAAGCCTTAGGCCCGCGCAA
The DNA here is from genome assembly GCF_901001135.1 of Rhinatrema bivittatum. NCBI lineage: Eukaryota > Metazoa > Chordata > Amphibia > Gymnophiona > Rhinatrematidae > Rhinatrema > Rhinatrema bivittatum. The sequence continues at coordinate 203,803,843 of NC_042621.1, forward strand.
CCCAGGATACTGGATAGAGCGCCTATACAGGATCCTGGGTGCGCTGGTATCTGTCATTTCAAATGTCATTTGAAATGACAGATATCAGGAAGCAACGGCGGCGACAGCGCAGAAACAACGGCGAAACGACTTTTCAGTGTCCCCCCTCCTCTCGGAGCAGGGCGGAAAAGCCGCCTTGCTCCGGGAGGAGGGGGGACACTAGCAATGGTGAAGCTTTCCCCCAGCCCGGACGCCGGCAAAAAACTTACTTTTTTGCAGCCAGCCATGAGCAGGAACACGATCTGGCCTGCCTTAGCTCCTCCCGACAAGATGGCTGCCTGCACGGGGAAAGCGTGCAATTGGCCGCTCAAGACGCTCCCCTCCTCCCGAAGCCAAAAAAAAAAAAAAAAGTTTTTTTTTTTGGCTTCGGGAGGAGGGGAGAGGACTGGGGCTGCCACGGAGACCGGCACCCATGATCGCGGCCAGGGCAGGTGAGCGGGGGCTGGGGGAAAGCTTGCCACCTACCCTTACCCATGCCTCTACCGCCTGGGTCAGGGTAGGCGGTAAGTTTGCAGGTTAAACGCGCGACAAAACAGCAGGGAAAGGTAGCGTTAGTCGGGGCGCGGGTTACGGGATGCTAGGGGAATAGCTAATTGGCTCGTTTGCATGCAATATCGAGCTAATTCGCTCGTTTGCATGCAATATACATGCCGCGGGCGGAAGGGGTTACCCGGGGAATTTAGGACGCGGTAGGAGTAGGTTAAAGGGGATTCGGGATCGCAGGAAGGGCTAACGCGGCCGGAACGTGAGTTAAAAGCGGCTTAGGAGCAGGGTAAACGCGGCCGCACTTTACAGGATAGGCCTGTGTGTTAGGTTCTATATTAGGTGCTACTACCCAAGAAAAATCTAGGCATCATAGTGGATAACACATTGAAATCGTCAGTTCAGTGTGCTGCGGCAGTCAAAAAAGCAAACAGAATGTTGGGAATTATTAGAAAGGGAATGGTGAATAAAACAGAAAATGTCAATGCCTCTGTATCGCTCCATGGTGAGACCGCACCTTGAATATTGTGTACAATTCTGGTCGCCGCATCTCAAAAAAAGATATAATTGTGATGGAGAAGGTACAGAGAAGGGCGACCAAAATGATAAAGGGAATGGAACAGCTCCCCTATGAGGAAAGACTAAAGAGGTTAGGACTTTTCAGCTTGGAGAAGAGACAGCTGAGGGGGGATATGATAGAGGTGTTTAAAATTATGAGAGGTCTAGAACAGGTAGATGTGAATCTGTTATTTACTCTTTCGGATAATAGAAAGACTAGGGGGCACTCCATGAAGTTAGCATGTGGCACATTTAAAACTAATCTGAGAAAGTTCTTTTTCACTCAACACACAATTAAACTCTGGAATTTGTTGCCAGATGATGTGGTTAGTGCAGTTAGTATAGCTGTGTTTAAAAAAGGATTGGATAAGTTCTTGGAGGAGAAGTCCATTACCTGCTATTAATTAAGTTGACTTTGATAATAACCACCGCTATTACTAGCAACAGTAACATGGAATAGACTTAGTTTTTGGGTACTTGCCAGGTTCTTATGGCCTGGATTGGCCACTGTTGGAAACAGGATGCTGGGCTTGATGGACCCTTGGTCTGACCCAGTATGGCATGTTCTTATGGTTCAATTTTGTTTTAAAATCATTAACTAACCATCTTCCACCCAATTTATGACAACCACCTTTTTTTTTAGAATATTTTTTTCAAATATGCTTGTGAAAGAAAACCTTCCTAAAAAAATATTCAGTGATCATAATCTTAGTCCACTCAGGTCTCACGCTTTCCCAGATCACTGTTATATTTCAAAAAGTCAATGCCTTAAACTAATAAACCTTTACTTAGCTCATAACATCTCCCGACAGCCACATTTCGAAAATAAATTCCTTCATCAGGGGAATGATGTACATCACTGTTACAAGCTCCGGTTCCAAAATGCTGTCTAGCGTGGACATTATCACCTTCCTAAACGTAATACTATTTAAAAGTAAACGTGTAAGTCAAACCAATGGAAGGTGAGCTCTTGCCCATAATACAATGATGACCAATCAAGTTCCTCATTACTGTGTTTAATTTATAAATCCAAAGTTGCTCCTGATAATTCAAGCATGCTGCGTCGTTTCTTCCTCCAATTGTATGGTTAACCTGATCTATAATCGTCCACCGTAAATGATCAAAACAATGCTCCTCAATAAAATGGTTAGCAATAGGAGCTGACAAGTTCCGTGTGTGAATATGCAATCTGTGTTAAAGCAACCGTACCCTGATCTGTCAGTTAGTTCGCCCCACAGATTTTCAAGCAGGGCAATTTAAAACGTAATGGGGCGGATTTTTAAACAATACGCGCGCTGGTACTTTTGTTCGCGCCACCGGATTTTATAAAATCCGGGGTCGGCGCGTATCTTATAAAATCCGGGGTCAGCGCGCAAGGGGGTGCACATTTGTGCGACCTGCGCACGCCGAGCCCAGCGCGGCCTGCCTGTTCCCTCTGAGGCCGCTCCGATTTCGGAGCGGCCTCGGAGGGAACTTTTCTTCGCCCTCCCCCCACCCCTATCTAAACCCCCCCCCCTTACCTTTGTCGGCAAAGTTACGCCTGCTTTCAGCAGGCGTAACTTTGCGCGCGTCACCGGCAGCCCCGCTCCGTCCTCCGGTCCAGGGGGCGAGGTCCGGAGGCCTCGACCACGCCCCTGGGCCAGCACCACACCCCCGGGCCCGCCCCTGAAACGCCACGGCACGCCCCCAAACCGCCGCGTCGTTTCAGGAACGCCCCGGACACGCCCCCTCCCTCCCCGTTTCGATAGCCCCGGGACTTACGCACGTCCCGGGGCTTTACGCGTGCTGGCGACCTATGCAAAATAGGCGCGCGCAGGGGTTTTAAAATCCGCCCCAATATCTTTAGATGTGCAATCGGTATTGAATCTTCGTTTGACCCAATAGCCGGTTACTGGTTCTATCCATTCATCACCTTCAATAGTATAATTGTACATTTCGCAACAAACATTTTCAGTGTATTCCCTTCTCCAATCCTGAATGAATAGTTGAATCCATATGGGTGTGCACAATATGATTATCTGTTTAAGGCATTGACTTTTTTTTAAATAGAACATTAGTGATCCGGGAAAGCGTGAGACCTGAGTGGACTAAGATTATGATCACTGAATATGTTTTTAAGAAAGTCTTCTTTCACAAGCATTATTTGAAAAAAATATTCTTTAAAAAAAAAATAAGTGGTGTTTGTCATAAATTGGGTGGAAAGTGGTTAGTTAATGATTATAAAACAAAACTGAACCAGAAAAGCAACTACATTGGTAGTGCTTTTTGTGTGATCAATATATGAAACTACCACTTATTTTTAAAAAAATATTCTTGTAACAGATATCACAATTTTTTACAACTTATAATTGGGGTTAAAGTTACATCTTTTTGGATATTGTTTCTGACAAAGAGCTACTCCACCTTTTCTGTAGACTGCCCTTCCTAAACAAGTTATAGCCAAGGATGACCATATCACAATCATGAGACTCCGTGAACCATGTCTCACAGTAATATCTAAATCCGCTTCCACCATTAGAGCCTGCAGGTCTGAGAATTTATTGCCCAGAATACGGGCATTTGTGCTCATAGCATGCCAGCTTCAATCCTTGGACATCTTTTTTGCCCTATTCAGATGGTTTTTATTAAATTTCTTCACCTACTTCTTGGAGGAGATGTCTGGTGTAATGTTTATACTTCCTTTTGCCACCCCTGTCCTCTAATTTAAATGCCTTTGGTATATGATTTGAATTTTTCACTTGGGAATTTTTTCCTGCCAGACAGATTGTAAGCCATCTTTGACAGAGCCTCTTACTGTTCCATACATGGCCCCAGCCCCCAATATATCCAAAACATTCTTCCTTACACCAGGTTTTGAGTCATGCATTGAGATTTATATGGCTTAGCCTATCCTTCCCCTTTCCATGAACAGGTAACACTTCTGAAAAGGCAATAGTCTTCACCATGTGCCTAATCTGCTTCCCCAGAATTAGGAAATCTCTGTGCAGCTTGGATGTTGTTTCAAGCAAAGTCACTGGTTCCAAGATGGGTGATCAGGACAACTTCAGAGTTCTCACTTTCTTCATTTTTTGCATTCTGATTAGCATATTCCTACTAGCCGAGGATCCTGAAAGGCATTTAACTATAGTGTTCCTCTTGAGAAGCATTCCTAAATCAGTGCCTCTGATGACTGATTCTCCTAGCACAATGAGCTTCTTCATATGGTTTTTGGTTGTTATGGCATTTTTGCATGCATTGGGTTTCTTCTTTCCTTTCTGATCCCATATAGTATCCATTACTAGAGCTTCTTCATTTAAAAATACAGAGAATTAATTTTGTACTTGTGTCACTTGAGAAAGTGGGTATCTCTGCATCACAAGTCTCATCCTACCAGAACCCACTGTAATTCATTTATTCTTGGGTTTCTGGATGCTCTGTGCAAGTGGAAGAGGGCATTTGGGCAGCACTATTGTGAAGAATGGGTGTCTTTGGGTAACTGGTCTTTTCCTACCTGAGCCAACTGTAAACCCTTTCTTTCTAGGTTTGTGAATCTTCTGCGGTAGTGGGGGAAACATTCCTGAATGCTGTAAAGTGAGTGAGGCTTCCTTGGTAGTTGCTAATTCCATTTTTATTGTAGCTAGTTCAGCTTTAAGATGAGCTAACTCCATTTTCATTGAGAGTTGTGAACAAATGGGGCAAGCCCTAAGCCTCCAGGTGGTTTGCTTCAAGATTGTGATGGAGTGTAAGTCCCCAGGCAAAGAACCAATCAGGGAAAACAAGAGGGAGGGTGAAGAGAACCAGCCTTTTTCAGAGAGAGTGGTTTCCTTCCATCAAGAGTTCAGAAAGAAGTTGCAGCTGTGGGAAGACTGGTAATAAATTTCTTAAGCATTTGCCAAAATCTTAAAGCCAACCAAACTACCCATCAAGATAAGTCATTATGGATCAACAGCATTTTTTGTCAGATAGGCCACCCTGGTCAATGTGTCTCTCAATATGATTTTTAAACCACAAAAGTAACATGGAGGTATAAAACTTGGACTATCCATATATATTAAAAACCAAAACAAAACAAAAAAAGTCCTTTCCCCATGAAATAAAATATTGCATGAGATTTTTCACATTTTATTAGAATTAAAAAAAAATTGGACCTAACCATGAAAAAAAATAGAAATGTATTTGCAAGAATTGCTTTTCAGAATGATTCCAATATAAATATAAAAAGGAATAAAACTGTCATGATAGAGCCAGAGATTAGCAGACTCTGCACTTGCTTTAACAACTCACATCTAGTTCAACCCAGATAAGCCAACTGAATAGTCCCTCAGTTCATGCCTAACCCTGCATCCCACATTATTCCCTAAAATCCCCACCTCCCTTTTCTTAGTCACTAGCACCTTATTGAGAACACAGCACACTACAAGATGCATGACAGTGAAGCCCAGTGACCTACCACCAAAATGTTTCTCTAACCCTGCTGTCTTGATGCTAAAATACATATATCACACCAATAAATTAAACACCATGTTTTGTTTGACCTTACACTCATTTTAAAACTTTAGAAAATTATTTAACTCCAGGTAACAGGTGAGTGAATCTTGTTTTTTCAAACTCATGTTTCAGAAAATTCTAAGAGTTTCTAAACACAAACTAATTCTGGTTTTAAACTATTTCAATCTGCTTCTAGGTGGTCACCCTATTCTAAACCATCTCTAGGGATACACTCATTTTTATTAAAAATGCATCAACAAATCAGATCAAAATAATTCTATGTAAGGACATTAGTCAACATTTTCAGTTAAATCCTTCAGTTCTGAATAGCTCAATATGTATCATTTCCCTCCAAAGATAAAAGGTTTTGATGGCTACAATTTAGTTAATACTAGAGGCTAAAGAAACAATCCATGTCCTTTGTATTCTATGAATAAAAACATGTACTACTATAACTAACTTGTAATTTATACAAGTTAAGCTATAAAAAAGGTTTTTGTTCAAGGTACTTTGGATGATTTAAGTCAGTCTAGATATACTGTATTTTGGTAAGTAGGTTAATTCTGAAATTTCTTTTAACACTTTAATTTCTAAGAACATAAGAGGTGCAACACTCAGTCCAAAAAGTCCATTGTCTCTAACTGTAGCAGGTGCTTAGGGTTTATAAGAAACCAGGCACATGAACACTGAAGTCTAAGGGCTATCACACCCTCGAAATTTCCAGCCATCATGGTTTAGAGATACCCCAAGTTTAGGGTAACAACCTTGAAAGCAGTATTTCACAGTCGAGCGCCTATCTTTTTTTTTTAAAGTTAAAACTACTTGCCTCCACAGTATCCTATGATAGTGAGAGTTAGGCATGTACTAATTTTAAACATGTCAACTGTTTCATGTACCTCCTAGTTCTTATATTATGAAGCACAGTGAACATGCATTTTTGCCACATCTTTCATGATTTTATTAGGAATGTGCAGCAGAAAAAATGTTTTCATTTTCGGTTCTTTCAGGAAGTTTTTTTTTTTCTTCATTTTGTGGATAGTTTGATTCATTTTCATTTTATGAGAAAATGAAAATACAGCCAAAAACAAAAGAGGCCTCACAGGGCATCCCGCCCACAAAAATGCCAGGGCCCGGATTCTCACTCCCCCTGGTCCACCAGCTTTGGCCTTGCATAGGCTGAGGGTTCAGTAGGTCACCGCGACCTCAAGCTACTCATGGCCGGGTCCCGACACTGTCATATGCTGGGGTGAATGCACTGGAGTTAATTAACTCCAGTGTTACCCGAGCAGGGTCATTCGGCTTGCAAGTGCCAAAGGAAAAACAAAAAAAAAAAAAAAAAGGCCCCAGTGTCAGGACCCAACCTTCATTGGATACCCAATAGACAAGCTTTTTTTTTTGTTTAATTTTTGGGGGTCTCAGCTGATGCCCCAGTGTCTGCCTGTGCCTCTGAGACCCCTGCATCATGCTCAGGCCTAGGCACAGCCCCTGCTTGGGCATCGGCTTATGCCCTAAGCAAAGCCCCGGCATCACGCTCAGGGATAGGCCATGGCCCCTGCTTTGGGCCTAGACCTAAGCCCAAATCATTTGTTTAAAACGAAACAAATAAGATTTGTTTCATTTATGGATCCACCGATTCATTTCAGGGCCTCCCAAATGAAACTAATTAGCCATACTAGTCACGTTTTGGAGTTTCATTTTAAATGAATGCACAGGCTCAGATACCAGATCACATGGGTGCATTAACTTTGGGGCCTGGAGTCCAACAGAACTATCACAAGTAGAGCTCAGGCCAGTGGAAATTACAGCAGCTGCAATTCCTGGAGCCTTGTTGCTTTGCCCATGGGAAAAAAACTGGATGGGGTATCAGAGTGAGAAGTAAAGTAGGTAGGTATTTATGTAGAAAGAGGTGAAAGGTTGGAATTCTTAGAAGCAAGGAGGGGAAATAAATGTGCTTGGAAGCCATAGGACATGGGATAAAGATAAGGGCATGAAAGCAAGAGAAGTAGAGTGCTTAGAAGTGGGATAACGCAGGAAGGATGGATCTCTGGAGGATGGAGAGAGTAAAGAAAAGCAACAATTAAAAAGAAAATGAAAAGCAAAAAAAACCAGACAGATCAAGAAGAGCAAAACAATTAAGAATGCTAAAGTGTAGCATTACTATAGACAGTATTTCTGAATTCTACATTCAGTCAACTTGCTTGATAAATGCTGTTACTTGCTTCACTGCTATCTGTTGCATGACAGCATTCACAGAAGTAAAGGGAAAAATACTGTTGTTCCTGCATTACCATTATTGAATTACATTCCGGCAAACCAGCACAGAGTGATCCTCCCACAAACATAGCATGGCAGAAAACTTGAAACCAACCCCTTGGCATATATTCCTCAAAATCTGGATTTGCAAAAACGTAATTGATGTGGCATAAGTATGGCATGAGTTGGCACAAATGTATTTTTAACATAAAGGGGAATAGACTGTGTATTCAAAAGTGCTAGATTCATTCAAGTTTTGTTTTGTTGTTTGTTTGTTTTTTAACAAAGTACTCAAAAGATTCAACTGTTACAGTATGTAACATAAGTACATGCTTTTCAACTTTTTCACAAAAGGTTTCTGTTCTAGTAAAAATATTAACCTATTAAAGATTAACTTACCCCCAGCAGAGAGAATACCATTGAACAAATTCCAAATGCTGCAATCACCAATTCATATCTTTTCACCAGCCCAGGTTACTAATCTGGTTAGTACTTAAACATTGGAGATTACAATGAAAAAAAAGTTAAAGAAAATTTGATTACATATATAACTTCTAACCTTGTACTGGATAGTCAAAGAATAGAGGCCATCTAATGAAATGCATCATTAAAACATGATCAATCTAATTTTACATCTTACCAGCAGAATGTTACCATTATCTGGAACTGGGTTTATTATTCACCAAACTTAAAAGCATTATACATAATTTTCAATCCAAGAAGCAATAGTTTTCCATGTAGTCCCAAACTACACCATGTTTATTACAGTGAACACAGGTAAGAACATGTCTACTTTCTACAAAGTAGTAAAAATATTTTTGCAATATTTGCTTTGGGAGGAAAAAAAGGGGGGCTGCTCTTGCTAGCCTCTACATTATTAACCTGGAAAATGAACTTGGCAGTAGGATTGTATTTATGATATTGTAAGTCATCCTGGGTCTTTTTGAGTGTGATAAACCTAAAATGTCATGTAATTGTTGGGCTTCTTCTAGCTTCAATCATTTGCCAATGTTCTACCTGCAGCCACTGTTATGGATAATCTACTCTAATGCACGTGGTTGAACAATGTTCGTTTATCATTTAAGACATATAAGCCTGCAAAGATAATACAGCCAGAAAGAAGAGAAGAAGTTAGCATCTTCACTTCTTCAGCTACAGGTTAAAGTTTTTTTCACTGAAAAGCGCTTGTTCAACAATCTAAAAAAAGAGCAGGAGCAGACTCGAATTCTATTTTTATGATCAACCAAGCCTACTAGAAGCTAGCAGATAACATTTAAAGCCTTTTGTAACTTCTCACATCCATCAAAGCAACATGATTTCAAGTTGCTCATCTTGAAACAAACTATCTTGATTCTACTAATTCAAACTCAACTCCTGAAGAAACAGTGAAAAACCATCACACTACTGACGACAAATTTCCTTCATCTTTAATGAACAGAAAAGCCCTATATAGCCCAAATCAATATTAGGACAGTAAAATGTGCATGCATCTCTCCTCAATACCACACTTTTGCACCTTTTATTATTTTTCACCCTCTTTATATTTTACAACAGATTCCCTTTTCCTATCAATACAGTCCAGTACCTGTGTACACAAACAAAAAAAAGTCAGTCAAATCGACAGTAGAAGTGTTAGTTCAGACTTTCAGGGAGCACCAATATTCCTTCCCATCTGCCCCCCCCATACTTTTCAATATATGCACACTTTCTCCAGCTCCTTTCGGCTTACTGATTTTAGCTGAACTAGGGCTGGAATCTGACATCATGAGCTTTCATTCCCATCTGCCTGAGGGTTTTCCCCCCCCCTTATTTTATATCCCCTCCCAGTTTAGTTTACTCCAGTCACTGTATTGACCAACAGTCCTCAGCCATGCTTGAGGCTCCCTGTAATCATGAACTTAAATCCAGCCACTAAATGTTACCATTACACAACAGTAAAAACGAACTCACTCCCCTCCACTCAAGGGGCTGCGAGTGCTACCTCTGTAGCGTTCCTAGTTCAACTGGGGAGCAAAAGAAAAAAAAAAAAAAGATGATACCAAGTCACCAGATCAGCCCATCAACTTTTAAATCCAAAACAAAAGATTTTCCAGAAATGCCTCATAACGTTTTAACCCATCAGTGCAGCAGTTTTCCTACCAAAACCCTCTCGCTACTATTACCACATAATTAGGGTCCTTCATTTTCAGTTTAAACAGATTTTTGCCCATAAACTCCTGGATTTTTCTGAAGTTGGTTTAAACTGATATTCACCCTAATTTTAGGCTGATTAGAAAGATCACCCAGAGCTGTAGATGCAGGGTTTCAAGGCCTCCAGCCAGTACTGGAAGCCAGTGGGGGCCTCAGAGTATACTGTGTTTTAAGTCCTGCATCTCATCATCACCAATGAAAGCACTCACCTTCCAGTGCTGCCCATTCCATGTTTCAAATGCTGCCTCCTCACCCCCCGGAAGCCAAATTGTCTGAGCTCTGGTGTTGTAAATGCATTTGAAACAGGCCCTGTTCACCAGAAGCACTTCCCACCAGGCTCCTTGGCCCTGCACAAAAATAGAAGTGCAGTGCTGCAGCACTTGGGAGCCTCAAGCATATTGCTAAAGGAAAGAGCAAACTCCTGAAGCCACTGCTGGTAAGAATGAATAAAGGGTAAGAGAATCTGCTTAATATTGTTGTAATGTCCTGGCTTCTGTCCAAATAAATTCAGATATTTTTCCAGGTAAATGAGTCTTTCCCCCCCCCCCCCAACTGGTTTTCTCCTATTTCTGTTCTTGTCAAACAGCCCTAATAAATTCCCAGGAAAAATAAAAAACAAAAATGAAGGTCCCTACACACAATCAACATTTTATAATATAATACACAAACAAGCTGATGCAATACAGCCTGCTCAGCCGAGCGCACTGTTTAACCAGTGATCAGACATGGGTTTTTTGACGCGTGTCCACAGCCCCTTATAAGGGTAATAGTGCATCCAAAACATGCATGCAACCCCCACAAAACGAATTGCGCTCATCACATGCAAATGCATGTTGATGAGTAATAGCTATTCTCCCCCGATTCAAAAAAAAAAAAAAAATGTGCAACTGACATTTTTACCCTCAGAAATTAATGCCTGCCCAGAGCAGCCCAAAAAGAGTACAGAAAAATAGAAAAATACTGCTTTTTATACATCCTTGTTGTGATAAGAAGTCTGAAAAACAAAAAGGAAGAGAATATTTAAAAAAAATAGTTTTTTTTTTTTTAAGTTTGCCGCGGTCAGGTTAGGAAAAGGGATGCTCAATTGACGAGCATCCATTTTCATAACCAGTGGTTATGCACAGGTCAGGAAAACTGATGCTCGTAAAAATTAAGCATCCATTTTCCTAACCCGATGACAGCCACCTCTGCCAAGGAGGCGCTAGGGGCACACATTTCTCCCTAGAGTTTCCTTTTTAGCAAGACCCTTCATTTAAATATTCGATCACACATCCAGGAGAGGTGGCTGGGCGTGCGCATTAGGAGAACGGATGCTCAACACTGGAGCGCTCTTTTTTTGAATAGATCTACAAAGTCGGAAACATACAGAGCACTTGTTTTAGATCAGACTGACTATCAGGTGCTAGTTGCCAATCTGACCACATTGTTCCACTGTCCCCTCTCTTATATTTTATTGACAATGTAGCCCAATGTAGAAGAATGTCAGTTAGTAGGAGCTATTACACATGGGGTAGGGCAAGGTGGAAACCAGTACTCTATTTTAAAATAGAGTTCTAGGCTCCAGTACTTCCCTTTTCGCACACAGCTTTATAAAGCATCTAGAAATGCAACAGATGTTTAGGGATTTTAAGAGGTTAATATATTGCACAAAGTACTTGATGGAATAAAAATGTCTCCCAAGCCTGAGAGCTTTATGTATCCTACTTCATATTACTACCACAAAAAGTAGGCCAAGCTTTAGGCAAAGGCAACTTCTTAGGACACCAAATTTTGAAGATACCAGATATCCAGGCCAAAGAGAAGTGCAACTATGCCAAAGAGCAGCCTGCTCCAGCAGTCCACTTCAAAAGGGTACTGCTACAGCACTTAGGGGAGGGGAGGGAGGATGTCACCCACTTTCCATACTCCAGGATCACCCTTTTAAATCCATTCCTGACAAACAGTTAATATGAAATGCACTGGACCTGATTCACTGAGGCTTTTTTCCCCATTCTGTGGTTTATGGAAAGACAGCTTAATGAATCAGGCCCATTGTTAAACCAAAAGTCTAAAAATCAAAATGCTCATCTTAAACGTTTGAAAATAAATACCATCATAATAGCAAAAATAACTTAGGGCCTCCATTTACTAAGCATTTTTCTCAGACACAGAATGGGAGAAAAGGGCCTGATTTGCTAAGACTTAATATACTAAAACCAACTGAATGTATCCCCGTATATTTTCATTGGAGTCTAAAAGCATCAAGAAACATAATTCACATGCTAAGAACTCCAAAACATTTGAATTTAGAAATGCAGTTTTAAATCTAGTATTGTGGGGAAAACAGAAGTTTTCTAGGCCGGATTAAAATTGGAAAAAAATGTTTTGACAAAAAGAAAAAAAAATGTATACTTTCAGCATGTACAGATGGGTAAATCACTGCTTGGCGACTAAGAAACGAACACGTTATGTTCATAAACAGCTAAGAGAGCCAGGCGCTCCCAACTCAGCGAGCCTCCAACACTCCCAACACGGACATAGGAAATTCTTGGGTTCGTTTCAGCTGCTGTCGAAATTGTGAACGCCAGTTTCAGCATCACCAACCAGATGAATGTTGGAAAAAAAATAAAAGCACAACTTGGAAGCGGGTTGAGGAGGTCGCAATACAGGAAGTTCTTCAGATTTGGGATAAGGAGACTTCCCACCCTCCCCATCACACACACACACTCTCTCTCTCTCTCTCTTGCTAGAGTCTGGCAGCCACCTATGGCCGCAATTCCTCATCCTGCATCACTGACACTGCAAACCCCGAGCCATCCGCGCACATCTTCTACCTTGCAGCGCTATTCCCCCTCCCCAGGGTGAGGGGAGCAAGGGTCGGTCCCCGCCTAGGCGGCGGAGCTCTACCCCTCTCACGGCAACGGCCCCCTCCCCTCACCTCTCGGGCTGTCATTCCCCCCCACCCCCCAGAGTCAGAGCACCGCAGAGAAGCGGGACTGGGGGTGGGAAGGCAACGCAGAGGGGGGTGGGAGGGCAGCACTCTCCCCTCCAGGAATTAAGGGGGGGGGGGAGGAGGAGGAGGAGAAATAACGATCCCGACTTCTTCTTTTACTTGAGCCGCTGGGGCGCCGTTACACGGATCCCCGCGCAGCTTAGTTTTTCCATAACAATGAAACTTTTCGTGTACCATCCACCCCCGCCCAGTCCATAAACTTTTACCTTGCAACATGGCTTCAAGCTTTTTCCTGTCCACTCGGAACCTCTCCTCGGTCCATTCCGGGTCCTGGGGCGCCGCAGGATTGCTGGAGTCGTCCTCGGAGCCCGGCAGAGGCGAGTCAGTGCTGCGCTCGCTGTTGGAGCCCGGGTCCGACTGCTGCAGGTATCCGCCGAGAGTGTCGCACAGAGCCGCCATGGTGCGTGTGTCCCGCACACTGAGCCCACTCCAACCGCCGCCCCCACTCCTCACTCACTCACTCACACGCCGAGACCAAAGCAAACGTCTTCCCCACCGTAGAAGCGCTCAGAGACCGCAGCTCATTTCAGCCCAGCCGCCGCCGCCTCTGCGTCTCTCACTCTAGCTCAACCCCCCTCCGCCTGGGGAAATATGTCACGCGCCCGCTCCCTCAATTTCAGACTTTGCCGCGTGTCAGTCTCTCGTTGTCCCTTGACGCGAGTCAGTCGGTCACTCGCGCGCTCGCTCTCTCTCTCTCTCTTGTCTCTCGTTGGTGTCCGCGGGCCTCCGGCGCCCCCACCCCGCGCACACGCCGAACAGCAGCCCCGCGCGCTGATTGGTCAGCGCCGGCCCCGCGTTCACCCCTCTCTCGGCGCCGGTTGTTGTTGGCCGAAGCGAGCGAAGTTGTTTTGGTAATAGACTATCCCTTTCAAGAAAAACTTGAAAATGTCAGCTTTGTAACAATTCGTTTACGTGTAATTAAAAAAAAAAAACAACAACAACAAAAAACATATTGAGAACAGTTTTCTGGACATTTTCTTACCCCTTTAAAATGTCTCATATGTTTAGTAGCGTTGTGTCATGTTTTCGTGTTGGAATTTTGAAATCTGTGTACGCTAACTGCTTTGACTTACTTCCAGTGGCATCCAATAAACACATTGTTAACTCATTCACAGCCATTGTGCCCAAGGAAATACATTTGCTGCGATAAAATGTGCATATCACAAAAATGTTGTGGCTAGAGGGTTGCAAAGCCTTTTGACCTCTAAGGCACAGCACCAGTTCTGGGTCATATTGGTAACAGACAAAATTCATTCTCATCTGAAAGCTATTTGGTGGCTCATGTGAAATGAGTTTCTGATCAAAGTTCACTTCCCAGCAGACAGGAATCCACATATCATTAATTAAAAAAAAAAAAAAAACCCACCATCACAATTTGGCAATAGGGATGGAATTTCTCTCTTACTTTTAAAAGTGGTCTCTTGGCAACAGGGTAAATGTATATTGGTAAAGCAATGTGAAGAACATGGCACTGCCACTGCCTGTATTGTATCTGTGCTGTGGAAAAGTAAAGAACCTTGTTGTCCATTGATGTCAATTTATCATCTTTCACTAGTACTAAATCCACTAGTAAAAAAAAAAAGTCTATATGCATTGGAGTGCAGGAGTAGCTTAGTGCTTAGAGCCAGTAGGCTGTAAACCAAGGAAACCAGGATTCAAATTTACTGCTGATCCTTGTAACTTTGGACAAGTCACTTTGCTCTCTAATACTCTATTACCTCCAGTATAAACTTACAGGCTGATTCAGAAAGGTGTTTTCCAGCCAATGCTCAGCATTGCCTGCAATCCAACACTCATTTTGTGAGCGTAAACTTTACTGCAAGAAGTTCTATAATGGGAGTAATACTTAGTAGAGATGTGAATCGTGTGATCGATCATCTTAACGATCGATTTTGGCTGGGAAGGGGAGGGAATCGGATCGTCGCAGTTTGGGTTTTTTAAATATCGTGTAAATCGAAAACCGGCACACTAAAACATCCCTAAAACCCACCCCGACCCTTTAAAATAAATCCCCCACCCTCCCGAACCCCCCCAAAATGCCTTAAATTACCTGGGGTCCAGTGGGGGGGGAGGGGGAGGGGAAGGGGGAGGGCGGGAAAACCGGCACACTAAAACAACCCTAAAACCCACCCCGACCCTTTAAAATAAATCCCCCACCCTCCCGAACCCCCCTAAAATGCCTTAAATTACCTGGGGTCCAGAGGAAGGGTCCCGATGTGATCTTTTACTCTCGGTCCTCCGTGCATTGTAGAAATGGCGCCGGCGCTACCTTTGACCTGTCATATGACAGGTCAAAGGTAGCGCCGGCGCCATTTTGTTTTTTTATCCCCCCGACGTCAGGAGCATAGGAGATCGCTCCCGGACCCCCAGGGACTTTTGGCCAGCTTGGGGGGGGGCCTCCTGACCCCCACAAGACTTGCCAAAAGTCCAGCGGGGGTCCGGAACGACCTCCTGCAGTCGAATCGTGTTGCCGTATGGCCGGCGCCATTTTCCGTACGGCAAAACGATTCGCGGTAGGAGATCGTTCCGGACCCCCACTGGACTTTTGGCAAGTCTTGTGGGAGTCAGGAGGCCCCCCCAAGCTGGCCAAAAGTCCCTGGGGGTCCAGCGGGGGTCCGGGAGCGATCTCCTACGCTCCTGACGTCAGGGGACAAAAAAACAAAATGGCACCGGCGCTACCTTTGACCTGTCATATGACAGGTCAAAGGTAGCGCCGGCGCCATTTCTACAACGCACGGAGGACCGAGAGTAAAAGATCACACCGGGACCCTTCCTCTGGACCCCAGGTAATTTAAGGCATTTTGGGGGGGTTCGGGAGGGTGGGGGATTTATTTTAAAGGGTCGGGGTGGGTTTCAGGGTTGTTTTAGTGTGCCGGTTTTCCCGCCCTCCCCCCTTCCCCTCCCCCTTCCCCCGATTTACGATTTTTTAACGATAAATCGGGGGAATTGTTATTGTATCGCGGCTCTAACGATTTTTGACGATTTAAAATATATCGGACGATATTTTAAATCGTCAAAAAACGATTCACATCCCTAATTTAGCGCCATCAGATGGAAATACCATGCAAATGAGGGCATTAAGCATTATTCCCCAATGCAGGGCAGTGCATTCTCCCACCTGTTATTTTCTTAGCACTGGAAACTTAACTCCAGGTCAGAGATGGAGTTAAGTTTCCAGTGCTATTGCACTGGCAATAAATAGGTTAAAAAAAAAACCCAGAAAATTATTTTTTTAAATTACTTATTCGGTTTAAATATCTTTCTGACTCAGCCTGGGACCTTGCTGACAAGCCTTTGCCCCCCTTGGCTCTGCTTTTTCTTGCACCTCCCCTCCCAGCCATTCCTTGAACTCATCCCAAGCTGCCACATGGGGGTATTGCAGATCCCTCCAAACCGGAGTAGCTCTGAGAGCAGCAGCAGTGATCCCTGGACAAAGCCTGCAATTACCCCGACTCAAACCAGAGCAGCCACCCTGCCCTCCCGGATCCTGTCAGGCTGGGGCTGGACAGGTGGAGGGGGGAAGCTGTTCTGTTCCTCCTTCTCTGCTTGACTCACTTTGGGCTGGTAGGACCTTCCCTTACCCTGTCCCACCCCATTGATATCTGTCCCCTTCCTCCTTGAGTCCTGGGTCCTCCCAGCCACTCTCTACCTGTAAGCCACCCTCCTGCACAGTGTCATTACTTAGCCAAATAAATAATGACTTATTCAGCTATGTGGCAGCAGCCACCGCCACTTCGTCAGATAAGTACTGATTTATCCAGCTATCTGGTGAGTTTTGCTGCTGCCACTTAGCTGAATAAGTCAATACTTATCCAACTAAATAGCGGCAACCCTGCGCCATATAGCCGGATAAGTACTGATTTACTTGACTAAGTGGCAGTAGCAAAACTCGACAGCCGGATATTTCAACGTCTCCAACAGGGATGCTCCCCTTTCCTTCCTGAGTTAAAAAGTGCATTCGGCCTGTGCCGAACACACATTTTGAAGGCAATGCGCTTTTTTAACTCCTGATGCATTAGCATATCATTAGCTTGCTACATTGGGAGTTTAACAAAATTTTAATCTGAGCATTAAAACTGTGTGCTTTAATCCAGTGCACCATGTTTTACGGCCTCAATTACTGCATCAGCCCATTAGGGCCTGATTTACTAAAGCTTAGTAATGAGGCCCTTATATTATAAATCCTCTGGCCACAGGGAAATACCTACTATACCTGAATGTAATCTGTTATGAAGTGCCTAAAAGGCAGAATGTAAATGGAATAAATACATAGATAAACTATATATCATTTATTTCCATATAACAATGATTACTCTTCCCCATAAACCTTCCTAACCTGACGCAAATATGTGGAATTTAGTTATAATGCTCCAGTTCAAGGGGTAATAGTGATACCAAAAAAATTTTTCACAGCAAGTAATATAGGCAGGGGTAGTCAACTCAGTTCTCAAGAGCCTCAAACAACCCTGGTTTTCAGGATGTCCATGCACTGCCTCCATTGTATGCAAATCTATCACATGCACATTCATTGTGGATATCCTGAAAACCGGGACTTGAGGACCAGGGTTGGCCACTCCAGATATAAGGCTTGTCAAAGTGAGGCAGACCCAAATTCCATCTAACGTAGCAGCACCCTAACTCTGACAATAACACACAGTAGTTGTCCATTTACTAGCATGCCCTTCTAGTTTTTAGCAATTATGATTTCAATAAGCACAAGACCTAAATTCTCATAAAATATTTTCCAGAGCTGCCTCTCCTAAGCACAATTGGGTTGCCTGATTTTGTTGGGGGGGGGGGGGGGAATTTCTCCTGCATAATTGTGCCACCTCTGAAGGGAGGATTCCGGTGTAATCATGATGTCTCTGGGAGCAGCCAGACATAACAAGTGAGAAGACTGCAATGGGGGTGGAGGGGGTAAAGGAAGGAGAGACAGAGTGAAAGGGAGAAAAGAGTGAGGGGAGAGGAGAGGAAATTGAGAAGGCTGTAGAGAGGGGAAGAGGTAGCAAGATAGGCCTGCATCTGGGTGGGGTGTAGTGGAGTAGAGCAGATAGGCAGTGGTGAGTCAAGGACTATAGTGAGAGGGCTGCACAGGGGTGCACTTGTCAGGAAATAAATGCATTCATCATGTACTCCCACCACCTCCCATCCCTCAAAAAATTATTAGGGCAGAGAGATGGGAGTATGTGGTGAGTGCATTTCAGTCCTGGAGAAGTTTTAGAATCTCTGATCATACACTGTGTGAAGAAATAATTCCTTTTGTTTATTTAAAGTCTATCACCCAAAAGTTTAATCAGGTACCCTCTATGTTGCGCATCCCGGCTGCGTGGGTGCCGCGAATGGGCCTGCTCACCTTGCGCTGCCCTCCACTAGCTCCTGTCTTGCCACTGCTGCAGCTCCCGGCGTCCCCAACGCTCACCGCGGCCCTCTCTGGCTTCCTCCACGCTGCAGGTCTCACAGCGGAGCTCCCGTCAGGGCTCTGCGACTTCAGCCGCCTCGGCCCCACCCATAGGCGCGCGCGCGGCCGACATCCTGAGCTTTAAAGGGCCAAGCGTGGGAAATCCAATTCGCACGCAGTATGATGACATCACTTAGTGGCCCTATAAATAGCGAGGCCCTGTCCCCAGGACCTCGCCTTGGCAATTGGGTCGACACCGTGGTGTTCTAGTTTGCCTAATCCTGAGTTCCAGCATCTCTTTGTTCCTGCGTCTCCGTGTGTTCCAGTGTCCTGCGCCCTGTGTTCCTTCCTGTGACATTACTCAGGTAGTACTTTCTTGGACTGACCTCTGGTACTGACCTCGGCCTGCCTGACTACTCTCTTTGTCTGCTGCCCGGAACTGACCCTCGGACTGACTTTGGTATTGACCCCTGCTTTGGCTGACAACTTCTGGACGGATACTCTGGCTTTGACCCTTGCGCTTCACTCAGACACTCTCTTCTGGCCTACCATGACTACCAGATCGACCTGCTTGGATTATACCCGCGGCCTTCACCTGACTAGTCCCTCAGGCACTGCCTGCCTCGCCTGGAGAGCCTTCCTGAACTGTTACCTCCCTGAGGTCTCCGGAGCTTCCAGTTCGGGTCTGGTCCATCCTCTCTGCATCAGCCGCGCACCCTTGCTCGTGATGGGCACACCCCTCCGCTACCTCTCCGGGAGACTATCTGAGGCCCACCTAAGTCCAGGCGGTCCGGGTACTCAAGGGCTCAACCTGCGGAAACCCCGGACTGCTATTGGCGAAGCTCCAGCTTGCCTCTGTCTCCTTGTGTGCTCCGCCTCCTGGTGGTAGGCGCTCTCTGGGTCCGACCAGAGGGCCATACCGATCCTGCATCAGGCCAAAGGTCCACCTCCAGCGCAACACTCTACTTCTTTTATTACTTTTTCCATAACTTTCATGATTTCATATACTTCTAGCATCTTTTCGAGTCCTAGTTTCTTGTGTCACAAATGGGGTGGAAACATTTTCTCTCATCCACAAGGCTCACATACTGTCTACGGTTAAAATACAAAATACTTGAGTGATGACCCGGCCTAATATGGCCGTCAAAGTGACTCTGTGGACCACACTGAGCCTTGCTCTATGGTGTTGGAAACCTGATATGTTGGTTTTCTGCTGTTTTTCTACGTTCCCTATTGGAAGTTTCAGACTTACCTACGGGCGTAACCTATTGGCAGCAGTTTCCTCCTTTAATTTGAGCGCGGGAGATGGTATCCCTGACACCTGGCTTGCTGCACGGGGGGGGGGGGGGGGGGGACTGAATGCTGTTTGCTGCTAATCTGTTCTTTTTGGGGTTCCTACCCATTGTTCATGTATCACTGGTGTTTATTTTTCCCATGTTTTTTCTCTCATTGTCTTTCTTGTTATGGATAGGACTTGAAGGGGGGGGGGAGGGAGGGGGGGGCGTCTGTTTGCATGGTGGTGACTCTCATGAGGTTACTTGAGAAAATGAGGAGGGATGGCAGGGGGCAGTGGGGAGACAGGGTTGGGAGGAGGAGGGTTTGCAGGGGGAGGGGTAGTTTTCTAGTGATTTGGGTTTATTTCATGTTGTGTGTGTGTGTGGGCAAAGCTGAGGAGTATTACTTGTGCTATATTTTATGGGAGCATCTGCTGGGAAGGCTCTCATATTCATGCCATGCTGTTGCTGGGCAAGACACATCTTGATAAAATAACTATCTCCTAATATAGGTATTAGAGTCTTGTCTTGGAACATTTGCGGGATTAATTCCCCTATTAAGAGATCCAAAATTCTCAGTCATCTAAAAAAGAGATTGCCTTTTTACAGGAGACCCATCTAACGGATAGTGAACACATGAAATTATGCAGAGGATGGGTGGGTGACATGTATTTTGCCTCTGGTTCATCTAAAACTGCTGGTGTGGTGATTCTGATCAACAAACAGTTGCCCTTTCAGGTTTTACATGAGCTTAAGGACCCCCAGGGGCGGTATCTCCTTTTAGTTATCCAGATACACAATCGCAAAATCATGCTTTGCAATGTGTACGCCCCTAATGTTTATAACCCCGCTTTTTTTCGGGAACTTCAATGTATACTACTTCCAGACTTGGATGATTTTCTTATCCTGGGAGTGACTTCAATGCTATTGGGGACCTGCACTTAGACAAATCCAAAGCTACTACCAGAGATACTGGGGCCAGCAAAGGTTTGCAGCAATTAGTGAACTCCCTACATCTGGTGGATGCATGGCAGGTGCTTCACACTGACGAACGGGAATTTACACATCTCTCTCGAGCACATGACACGTGGTCTCATTTAGACTACTTGTTTTTAAGCACCCACCAATTTACACAACTCGGAGATGCGTGTATAGGGGAGGTACTTTTATCAGACCATGCTCCCATATGGCTGGATCTGCAGCTTACACCCAATCTAGCCCCCAGCCGCATGTGGAGGTATCCATATTTTTTAGCAGATGATTCCCAATTTCAGACTTACTTACGCTCCCGGTGGAAGGATTATGCCAGCCTGAATAAAGAACATCAGACTGATTCAGCCCTCTTTCGGTACCCAGCAAAGGTGGTAATCCACGGTGACATCATTTCATATGTGGCGCATAGATGTAAAACCATGGATAAGCGCTTCTAACCTTAAGCAGTCAATTGAAGACCGCTCGGAGCCGATTGACCCGTACGAATCACCCAGCGGATAGAGAGAGTTATAGGACTCTACAAGGCGCTATTAACTTGCTGATTCACCAGAGTGCAAAAAAAGAGCCTTTTATATTACCAATTTCGTCTTCACCAGTTTGGCAATACATCTGGGAAGCTTATGAATAACTTACTTAAAACGGCTCGCTGCTCCAGACATATTGCTGCCATTCGGTCCTCTGGGGGGAATGTTGCTACAGACCCCAAGGATATTTTCTCTCGGTTCCGGCGCTTTTTCTCTAACCTTTATACATCAGAGGGTTGGGACCCCATAGCCTGTGACAGGTTCTGCGCTAATCTTGACTTGCCTAGCCTTACTGTGGCTCAGAGGGACTGGCTCAATCGACCCTTGGGTGTGGATGAAGTGCAACTGGCCATCCAACAGGCGAAACGATTCAAGGCCCCGGGCCCTGACAGTTACACCACAGAGTTTTATAAGTGCCTGATTGATTTGGTGGGACGGGTATTCACTCGTGTCTTCACCGATTTAATTGCTGTAGGGGAATACCCTGCTTATGTTAATCAGGCTCATATTACCCTCATAGCTAAACCGGGGAAGGATGCCCATTCCCTAACTTCCTATAGGCTGATTTCACTCCTCAATGCTGATCAGAAGCTTATGGCAAACATTTTGGCGGATCACCTGACAGAAGTGCTCCCTTCCTTGATTGGACAGAATCAAGTGGGCTTTGTCCGCAGAAGATATGCACTTACTAATATCTGAAAGATCCTGGCTGCCCTAGAGATGAGTCAGCAAATGGGTGCCCCATATCTTCTGATCAGCTTTGATGCAGAAAAGCCTTCGATAGAGTGAAATGGAGTTATTTGTTTTATATGTTGAAGGAGATGGGGATTGAGGGTATGTTTTATGCTGCAATCCAACTTCTGGATAACGACCCTACTGCTGTAATTGTAGCCAATGGTTCACAGTCCGAGGTGTTTTCAATCTCCCAGGGTATGAGGCAAGGGTGCCCTCTGTCAACTCTGTTGTTTCTTCTGCAGCTCGAACCCCTTCTCTTATCCATTTTACATACCCCAGCCGTGCGCGGTATCCACCTGCAATCGGAAATATTTAAATACGCGGCTTTCGCCGACGACATTATGGTCTTTCTGACGGACCCACATTGCTTGTTGACCCCTCTCATGCATTTGCTCTCAATGTTTGGTCAATTTGCAGGCCTTCGTCTCCATTTTGCCAAATCCGAGGCCCTGGCCTACCCAGATACTCTACAAGAGCGTTGGCTACAGTGGGCTGACAGTTCCTTTTGTTACTTAGGGGTTATTATTTCCAATTCGCCCAGCCAACTCAATGCTTTAAATATTGCCCCCTTACTCAAGCGCTCCATAGAATCACTCCATGCATGGCAGGGCTTGCCTCTTTCTTTGGGAGGCAGAGTCAATCTATTTAAGATGCTGCTGTTGCCTAAGTGGCTCTACTTATTTTAAAATTTACCGCTCTCTATATGCCGTAATGATTTGATAACGTTGGATAAAGAATTGCGCCAATTTCTATGGAAGGGGGGGAACCTAGGGTTTCTTTGGTGGAGCTTCGGGAGCGGTGGGATGAGGGCAGCGTAGGTGTTCCCGATCTCGGACTATATAATTTAGCGGGGACCCTTCGCAATCTCCGGGTTTGGATAGTAGGGAAGTCCAGTCATGTGCATGTCATGGCAGAACAGGCCCTGGTATCCCCTTGGGTGTTAACCTATGTTATGCAAGCCCCCTACACTGCTCTCCCTTCCTTTCTAGTACAATCTC